>NW_027555625.1:126529862-127129862 GCF_003287225.1 Phascolarctos cinereus
ACCCAATTGAGTGTGTATGTCATTCCCTCCTTAAGCCAAATCCAATGAGAGTAAGATTCACTCATTCCCTCTCCCAGCCTGGAACAACACAGCTTTCCCATCAACCATCCAGGTTGTCTTAGGGTAGAAATTTGTCTCACTATGTTTTTGGGGAGTTCTGATGCTCTAGAATTTTTAGAGTCATTTTGCAAGTATTTGGAGGAAAGCTCAAGCAAATCACTGCTTTTACTCTGCTACCTTGGCTCCTTCCCTAAGGAATTATTTTTTTCAGTCAATTATATTCCTTCATCTTCCAAGCTGTTGAATCTCTTCATAGCTTTCATTTCTTTTCCCATTTTTTCTTCTACCCCTCTTATTTGATTTTTGAAATCCTTTTCAAGCCTTTCTAAAAAGGCTTCTTTGGCTTGAAACCAATTCATATTCTAATTTGATGCTTTCTATGTAGGCATTTTGACATTATTGTCCTGTTATGAGTTTGTGTTTTGATCTTCCCTATCACCCTAGTAGCATTCTGTGGTCAGGGCTCTTTTCTGGTGTTGTGCTCATTTTTTTTAGCCCATTTTTTGACCTTTTTTTTTTTTTCCATTTCTTGACTTTTAAAGTGGAGCTTTGCTCCTCAGGGTACAAGTGGCACTGTCCCAAGCTGTTTATGCTGGGGGCCTGTGGCCTGGTTTTTGTCTTTCTGTGCTAGGGCCTCCAAAGCTGGTGGCTTGGCCTCTGGGCTGGGATGGCCCTGCCTAGCCAAACCTGTTGTGCCAGGGTTCCGTAGCTGGCAGTTTGCCTTCTGTGCTATTGCTGGAGGCCTCACAGATGGTCTAATGTGCCACTGCCCTGCTGAGTGAGGACCAATGGACCTAGGTTATTGATCTTTTCTGTGGATAATAGCCTCTCATTGAATTTCCCAAGAACTGTCTGTACTGGGCTCTGCTCCTCTTTTACTCAAGAGAGACAGACCTTTCTGAAGTCCTAATTTATCTTAAGCTGCAAGGTTGTTTCACCCCATCTTTTGGTAGATTCTTTCACTTCAGAATCTATTTGGAGGCTTTATTTAGCATTGTTTTTGAAGGAAACTGGATAAAGCTTATACAACTTCCTAGCTTTTCTCTGCCATCTTGGCTCTGCCCTAAACAGTTCCTTTCTACCAGCACCATGTCACCTTCTTGTGGCATGTTACAATTCTTTTGTGGAGTACCAAGCATGATATTGACTGTACAGGACCTATGGACTTGGTGCTGCTGGCTGATGACAATGGGGAATAGAGATTCCCCTGTGCCAACATTCTCCAGGGCTTATGTCATTAAGGTCTCTGTTTTAAGGAAAGTTAGGTCTCCTGCAGATTCTAGGTCTTGAACTTACAACATGGACTCAGCATAATCTTTCATTCTTGCTTTTTGACCACGATTACAGATTATAAACATCAAAGTATCTTTGGAATTCCTCAAAATACTGATTTTACAAGTCTTCTCTATGTCAGTCTTCATGCTTCAGATGTTCTTTAGTATGGGACTGACATTCTGGCCCTGGGGAAGCTTGTCCATCAAAGTGGTTTCTGTAACAATCAAAATAAATGTCATCCTTCTTCGTGTAATACTCTTTCATGAACAGATAGTGGTTATATTGTTTTTCTTTCCTATTATAGAAAGGATCTAGTGAATCCCTCACATCTTAATATCTGTTATACTTAGGGACTCATGAGGTATCCCAAATATTATACAGATTTCTTAGTTCTCTGAAATCTCTTATATTGCAATAACCCCACATGTCTATGGAATCTCTGGGGTCCTGAATGTTTCTATCATGCCTGGGGTCCCAAATGTTTCTAGCATCCCTGGGGTCCCATATGTCTCTGGAGTCTCAGTTTCTCAGCCCTTCCTGCCATTTCTGGCTTCTCTCTTTGGGCTGCTTTGGAATGGAGCCCAATTTGCACAGTGACCATCTCCAAAACCATATGGATTCTTTTGTCTTGGGTAGGGTCTTGCTGGTGCTGTATTCTTATTTCTTCTTTCCATTGCCCTATTAATATCTAACTCTGCCTTATATTCAGAAAGCAACTTTTGTTTCCTAAGTCTCTCCTAGAGCTTCTTAGGATCTCCTACACCAGTAGGCCATTTGTATATAGAATAGGAATCAACTCCATTGTTGAGAGGTAGGTGAGGATATGAACTGCTGTTTTATAGATAGACACACAGAAGTTCAGAAGGGGTTGATTCACCTCGAGCCTGAGAGTCAAGAGACCTGTATTCTATTTCTAGTTCTTTTACCAACCAGCTATATGAAACATCTATATTTAAACATTTTTTTTACATAAAAAGACAATATGTCAGGTAGTAAAGAAGTGTCAAGTCATTTCTCTTTCTTGACCTTCAGTTTCCTCATCAATTCCAGAGTCATGGGAAATACACCTAGGCCACTAAGGCAAACTCCTTTGTCTTCACAGACTTCCCAAGGAGGAAAAAGGCACTACTCACCAACTAGCACTGACACAAGACAATGATGTCCAGGTAGACAGTGGGGCAGGAAGGCAGTCTGTTCATGCCTTTTTTCTCTTTAATATTGTGATTTACCATTTATTTAATTTAATGTTGTTTTCTTTTTAAATTTTGACTTGCAAATTCTTTCTGTTCCTTCCACCACCTCCCCCACCCACCTAAAAGGCAAGCAATATATCAATTACATATGTGAAACCATGCAAAACATTTCTATATCAACCCTTTTAAAAAAGCAAAAAAAAATAATGTGAGAAAATTATACTTCAATTTGCACTCAGAGTTCATCAATTCTATCTGTGGAGGAGGATAGCATACTTTTTCATCATGAGTCCTTTGGAAGTGCCTTGAATCAGTGTACTGATCAGAGTAGTCAAGTCTTTTAGAGTTCATCACCACTACAACATTGCTGTTAATGTGCAAAATGATCTCCAGTTTCTTCTCACTTTACTTTGTATCATTTCATATACATCTTCACTTTTTTTCTTAAATAACCTGCCTCTTCATTTCCCACAACACAATAGTACTTACTTCATCACAATCATATGCTACAACATGTTCAGCCATTCCCCAATTGATAAGCATCCCATCACTTTCCAATTTTTTGTCACCACAAAAATAGCTAACACACACATATGTATTTGAGTCCCTTCTCCTCCCACCTCTCGGTTATCTCAGGGCACTAACTGAGCCAGAGGTCCTCTGTTCCACGGGCGGCTAACCTGCACTGAAGGAGACCAGACAGAACTTATGAGTTTGACCTCAACCGCCCCCTCCACTAGAGCAGGGAAAGTTTGGGGCTGGGGAAGGAAGGTCAGAGGGGGAAGGGTGAAATGAACTCAGTGTCCTAGAGTCTCTCCTCTGAGTTGCCTTGCAAGAGAAGGACAGTATACATATATACATATATATACATACACACACACACACACACACACACACACATATATATATATATATATATATATATATATATATATATATATTATAAATTCCTATATGAGATTCCGAGTAAGACAGAGGGAGAGAGAGAGAGAGAGAGAGAGAGAGAGGAGAGAGAGAGAGAGAGACAGAGAGACAGAGAGAGAGAGAGAGAGAGAGAGAGAGAGAGAGATTCTTAAACTCTTTCTGCTCACCACCCCTTTTTGCTGGAGAAATTTTTACGAGACCCCAGGTATACAGGTACATAAAATAGGTATATAGAAATGTCAGAGTGTTGCCAAATTTTTCCTGAATCCCACATTCAGTTACATGACCTGTATGGGGTTAATACCCCAAGAAATCCAAACTCCTTATTTTCCAAAATGAGGAACTGTGACCCAGGGAAGAGAGGTGACTTTCCTAACATTACCAGTGGGAAAAATAAAATGGGCCTAGAGGAAGCTCTTTCCATAAAAACTAACTTGTTCTCCACTTGTTCTACCCTGTTGTCAATATGGCATTGTACACCTATAGGACAAGACTGGAAATTCTAGGCAGTCCCTTCCCACCTCAGGAATCCTTCTGTTTACATTGGATTCCCCTCTAAACCTGTCATTATTGCATGTGACATGGTGATGATCCCAGGAGTGAGTAGTAAATTGTTCGGGGGCAACTTCATCTCAATGGCTCTCATGTCTTTGTCCACCTCCTCATTTAGTCTGGCCAGTTCTGTCTCCAGTAAGATCTGATGGGGTGAAGGGGCTGGTGTTCCCAGAAGATACACCCCCAATATGAGCAATATTTCCTCCCCAACTCTAAAAACAAGAATGACGACAAACCCTCCTAGAAGAATGGACACTCTGTCCAGGCAATCAGATTTCCTTTAAGGACATGGTATCAAAGCATGATGTGACTACTGCTCAAGCAGGCATTACACTGTTTGTGGAGCCCTAGAAAGAGAAAACTTTAAGTAACTTTTGAGGGAGTCTCACACCTGGATTGCTATAGTATTTTGGCCTCCCAACTTCTCCCTTAACCCAATCTAGATGAGGCAGTAGATAGAGCACCAGGCCTGGAATTAGGAATACTCATCTTCCTGAGTTCAAATCCAGCCTCAGACACTTGCTAGTTGAGTGACCCTGGGTAAGTTACTTAACCCTGTTTTCCTCAGTTTCCTCATCTGTAAAATGAACTAGAGAAGGAAATGACAAAATGTTCCAATATCTCTCTCAAGAAAAATAGAAATGGGGTCACAAAGAGTCAACTTAAGACACAACTGTACAACAACATACCCCTACCAGATTATTGTTATTATCTTTCCTAAACCCTTATTTAACAAGTCACTCTCCAGCTCAAGAACTCCTCATTTTCTACTACATCACATCTAAAGATCTGAGTCTGCCTTTTGCAGTATCTACAAGCTACCCTCTGTTCTACTCCCTGCCATCATGCAGGAATCCATCCATCCATGCACACATAAGCATTTGCTTCCAGCCCAGAACTGAAAGCAAATGTGGAAAGTGAGGTATGTCCAAGTAAAGTCAATTTGCCCACCTTGGCAGCAGGGATGGTTTCAAAGAATGACAGGGATGTTTCTCTTCGAATACTGCATATTCTCCCCACTATGCATCCTCTACTTTAATCAGGAAAGTCTCACTGACCCATAATCATTCATGCAACTGGAAGGCACCCTAGAAATCATCTCATTTAGAGTGTTCTTAAAATGTGGTTTGGGAACCTGTTTTTAAAATATCTTGTTAAGAGTTCTGCTTCTAGGAGCCAAGATGGTGAAATAAGAAGTAAGTTGCTCTCATGCTCCTTTATTGACCTTTGAAAGCCCAGAACATATCACCCCAGGAAAAACCCTGAAACAGCTGAGTCAGCAGAAAGATGAGGGTGCAACAATCTTGTAGTCCAGGAAACTTGGGGGATTAACAGGAAATACCCTTCTCACTCTGGGGGAGGGAGAGCAGTACAGGATGGTAGGCATCCCAGCAAGTCAGTAGCAAGGTTCACTTCAGCAGGGGGAGATCCTGAGCCCCAGGGTGGAGCAGGCAAGTGCCAACACCAGGATCCCTGAGTACCCCAGCAAAGGCAGGGGAACCGGTAGACAGCAACTCAGAAAATTAACACATGCAATGGCATTCTCCAGCAGCCAAATCTTCTGTGCCTCTGCACAACTCTGGGAAACACAACTACAAGAGGCAAAACTCCAGGCTGACAGACATCCCCCAGCAGTTAAATATTCAAGTGCAAGGCTAAGATAAGCAGGCGTCCCTCAATGTCCAGACTCCCCACCCCCAATCTTAGAGCTCCAGTGTTGCTGACCCGAGCCCAGCACCAGTTAAGCTGTCAGAACCCTAAAGTCTCCAACTGCCAGTAACACAACAAACAAGTGACTAAGTCCGAGGCTCCTAGCACAAGATCAGTGTTCCCTGCACTCCAGAAGGAGGGTTCACTTTTTATTTAAAAGTCAGGAATTAGTCAAACACCATGCACACAAAGCAGGAATGGACAATGACCACAGATTCTTATTATGGGGACAGGGAAGATCAAGGCAAAATTCCAAAGAGGACAACATTGTTAACATACCCATATTCAAAACCTCAAAAGGGAATACGAACTGGTCTCAAGTCCAAAAAGCCTTCTTGGAAGAACTCAAGAAGGATTTTAAAAATCAAATGAGAGAGATGAAAAATTGGGAAAAGAAATGTGAGGTATGCAATACAGAACCAATAGCTTGGAAAACGAAAAACAAAAATTAGCTGTAGAAAACTTGTCTTTAAAAATATAATTGACCAAATGGAAAAAAAAAAAGTACACTGAAGAAAACAACTTCTTAAAAAGTAGAGTTGGCCAAATGGAAAAGGAGCCACAAAACCTCACTGAAGAGAACACCTTAAAAAGCAAAATGGACACAATGGTAAAGAAAGTACAAAATCTAATAGAAGAAAAGAATTTATTAAAAAAATTAGAATTGGGAAAGTGGAAGCTAATGATTCTATGAGAAATCAAGAATCTGTCAGACAGAAAAAAAAGAATGAAAAAAATAGAGGAAAACATAAAATACATCATTGGTAAAACAACTGACCTGGAAAATAGATCCAGGAGAGATAATTTAAAGATTACAGATTTACCTGAAAACCATGATTAAAAAAAGAGCCTGGACATCATCTTTCAGGAAATCATCAAGGAAAGTTACCCTGAGGTCCTAGAACCAGAGGGCAAAATACTCATAGAAAATATCCACAGATCACCTCCTAAAAAAAGATTAAAAATTGAAAATGCCGAGAAATAGTATAGACAAATTCCAAAATTACCAGGTAAAAGAGAAAATACTGCAAGCAGCCAGGAAGAAACAATTTAAATATTATGGAACCACAGTCAGGATTATGCAGGATCTTGCAGCTTCAACATTAAAAGATTAGTTGGAGTCAAATAGATACTCCATGAGGCAAAGGAGCTTCTATTATGACAAAGGATCAGCAAAACTGAACATAATTTATCAGGGGAGAGATGGATATTCAATGAAATAGGGTAGTTCCAAACCTTCTTGATGAAAATGCCAGAGTTCAACAGAATATTTGATCTTCAAATATAACTCAGGAGAGGCATAAAAAGGTAAACAGGAAATAAAAAAAAACATATTATTAAGGGCAAACTGTTTATATCCCTACAAGGTAAGATGGTACTTGTAACTCTTGAGAAATGTAATGCTATTATGTCATTTAAAAGGGGTATATATAGACAGAGGGCATAAGTATAAATTGACTTGAACGTGATGATAAAAAACCTAATTAAGTGGTAAAAAGGGATTGTATTGGGAGAAGAGGAAAGGAAGAGGCAGACAAAGGTAAATTACATCACATGAAAAGGCACTAAAACCTTTTACAATAGAAGGAAAGAAAGGAGGGAGGTGAGAATTGTTTGAACCTTACTCTCATCAGATTTTGTTGAAAGAGGGAATAACATAATCAGTTAAGTATAGAAATCTAACTTAACCTATAGGAAGTAGGAGGGGAAAGAGAAAAGAAAAGGAAGGAGGTGAATAGAATGGAGGGAAGAATTGTTAATTTTTTAAATTTTTTTTTTTGGCTAGGCAATGGGGTTAAGTGACTTGCCCAGGGTCACACAGCTATTAAGCAGTATGTGTCTAAGGCCAGATTTGAACTCAGATCCTCCTGAATCCTGGGCCAGTGCTCTATCCACTGTGCCATCTAACTGCCCCACCTGGTAAGAATTGTTAAGGGTAAAGGGGAAGAAAAGGGAGGGGGCTAATAGAAGGGAAGGCCGACTGAGAGAGGTGGTGGTTGAAAGCAAAACTCTAGTGAGGAAGGAAAGGGAGAAAGGAGAGAGACAAGCATAAACAGGGGCAGGGGAAGAATTAGGATGGAGAGAAAGACAGAGATAGCAATTATAACTATGAATGTGAATGGGATGAACTCTCTGATAAAATGGAAACAGATAACAAAGTGGATTAAGAAGCATAATCCTACAATGAGTGGTTTACAAGTAACACATTTGAAGCATAGGCATACACACAGAGTCAAGGTAAAAGGCTAGAATAGAATATATTATGCTTCAGCTGAAGTGAAATAAAAGCAGGGGCAGCAATTCTGATCTTAAACAAAGCAAAAGCAAAAAATAGATCTAATGAAGAGGGATAAGAAAGGAATATACATCCTTCTAAAAGGTAACATATAAAATGAAGTAATATCATTACTAAACATATATGCACCAAGTGGTATAACATCCAGATTATTACAGGAGAAGTTAAGGGAGTTACGGGAACAAATAGATTAAAAAAGACTATACTAGTGGGGGATCTCAATCTTCTCTCAGAATTAGATAAATCTTATCACAAAATAAGTGAGAAAGAAGTTAAAAAGATGAATGGAATTTTAGAAAAGTTAGATATGGTTGACCTCTAGAGAAAACTGAATGGGGATAGAAAGGAATGTACCTTTTTTCTCGGCAGTACATGGCACCTAAACAAAAACTGACCTTGTACTAGGGCATAAAAATCAGACATCTTCATGCAGAAAGACAGAATTTTTTTTATTAATTTATTTTGATTTATTAGCAATCACTTCCGTAAACTTTTGAGTTTTGAATTTTTCTTCTCCTTCTTCCCCACTTCCCTCCCCAAGATAATCCACAGTCTAATACAGGCTATATACATATATATATATATATATATATATATATATATATACATTCCTATTAAATGTGTTTTCACATTAGTGATGTTGTAAATAAGAATTAGAACCAATAGAAGGAATGACCAGAAAGAGGAAACAGAACACAACAGAAGGGGAAAAAAATAGCAAATAGTATACTTCAAACTGCATTCAAACTCCATAGATCTTTCTTTGGAGGTAGATAGCATTTTCCATCATGAAGCCTTTGGATATGTGTTAGGTCCTTGTATTGCTGAGAAAGGTTAAGTCTATCAAAGTAGTCATCACACAACATGCTTGTTGCTGTGTACAATGTTCTCCTGATTCTGCTCACTTCACTCAGCATCTGTGCATAAAAGTCTTTTCAGGTTTTTCTGAAGTCTGCTTGCTCACAATTTCTTATAGTACAATAGTATTCCATTACATTCATATACCACAACTTGTTCAGTCATTCGCCAGTTGATGGGCATTCTCTCAGTTACAAATTCTTTGCCACCACAAAAAGAGCTGCTATAAATATTTTTGTACATGTGGGTCCTTTTCCCATTTGTATGATCTCTTTGGGATATAGCCCTAGAAGTGCTATTTCTGGGTAAAAGTAAATGTACATTTTTATAGCCCTTTGGGTATAGTTCCAAATTGCTCTCAAAAATAGTTGGATCATTTCACAACTCCACCAACAATGCATTAGTGTTCCAATTTTCTCACATCTTTTCCAACATTTATTATTTTCCTGTTTTCTCATGTTGGCCAATCTGATAGGTGTGATGTGTTACCTCAGAGTTGTTTTGATTTGCATTTCTCTAATCAATATTGATTTAGAGCATTTTTCATATGACTATAGATGGCTTCAATCTCTTCATCTGAGAACTGCCTGTTCATATCCAGAAAGGCACAAATATTAAACACATCATTTTCAGATCATGATGCAATGAAAATTAGATGTAATAAAGGGCCATGGAAAGGCAGTCTAAAGATTAATTGGAAACTCAATAATCTAATCCTAAAGAATGAGTCGGTCAAACAACAAATCACAGAAACAATCACTAACTTCATCAAAAAGAATGACAATAATGAGGCAATATATCAAAACTTATGAGATGCAGTGAAAGTAGTTATTAGAGGAAGTTTTATACATCTAAATGCTTACAGGAATAAAATAAAGAGGAAACCAATGAATTGGCCATGACACTAAAGAAAAGCTAGAAAAAAAATTAAAAATCCCAATTAAATAACAAACTAGAAAGTCTGAAAACCAAAGGAGAGATTAATAAAATTGAAATTAAGAAAGCTATTGAAGAGCTGGTTTTATGAAAACACAGAATAAAATAGATAAACCTTTGGTTAATTTGATTAAAAACAAGAAAGAAGAAAATCAAATTACCAGCATCAAAAATAAAAGGAGTGAATTCACCACCTATGAAGAGAAAATCAAAACAGTAATTAGGAGTTATTTTGCCCAACTGTGACAATAAAATTTGACCATCTTATTGAAATTGATAAATATTTACAAAAATTTAAGTTACCCAGATTACCAGAAGGTGAAATAAGATATGTATATAACCTCATTTCAGAAAAAGAAATTTAACAAACCATCAATGAACTTCTTAAAAATTAAAAATCTCCAAGACCAGATGGATTTACAAGTGGATTCTATGAAACATTTAAAGGACAACTAATTCCAGAACTATATAAACTATTTGGGGAAATAGATGAAGAAGGAGACCTACCAAATTATTTTTATGATAAAAATATTGTGCTGATGCCTAAACCAGGATGAGCCAAAACAGAGAAAGAACATTATAGACCAATTTCCCTAATGAATATAGATGCAAAATTTTTAATAAAATGTTAGCAAATAGATTAGAGCAATTTATCTCAAGGATAATACCCTGTGATCAAGTAGGATTTATACAGGACTACAGGGAAGATTCAATCCTTGATAAGAAAACTATCAGCATAACTGAGCATAACAACACCAAAACCAACAGAAACCACAAGATCATCTCAATAGATGCAAAAAAAGCTTTTGACAAAATACAACATCCGTTCCTATTAAAAACACTAAAGAGGACAAGAATAAATGGAATCTTCCTTAATATAATAAATACCATCTACTTAAAATCTTCTGCAAGCATTTTATGTAATTGGGGTAAGCTAAACATATTTCCAATAAGATCAGGGGTGAAACAAGGATGTCCACTATCACCATTGTTATTCAATATGGTACAAAAAATATTAGCATTAGCAATAACAGAATAAAAATAAATTGAATGAGTTAGGATAAGAAAAGAAGAAACAAAGCTATCACTCTTTGAAGATGATATGATGATAGAGAATCCTAGAGAATCAAGTAAAAAATTACTTGAAATAATAAAAACTTTAGCAAAATGTGCAGGATATAAAATAAGCCTGCATAAATCATCAGCATTTCTACATATTACCAACAAAGCCCAACAACAAGAGATAGAAAGAGAAATCCCATTTAAAGTTACGATAGATATAATAAAATACTTAGGAGTCTACCTGCCAAAACAAACCCAGGAACTGTATGAACACAATTACAAAACACTTTTCACACAAATAAAGTCAGATCTAAACAACTGGAAAAAGATCAGTTGCTCATGGGTAGCTAATATAATAAAAATGACAATTCTACCTAAATTAATTTACTTATTTCTTGCCATGCTAATCAAACTATCATAAATTATTTTATAGAGCTAGAAAAAAAAATAACAAAATTTGCCTGAAAGAACAAAAGGTCCAGAATATAAAGGAAACTAATGAAAAAGAAATGCTTGGGATGGTGGCCTAGCTACTCTAGATGTTAAATTGTATTATAAAGAAACAATCATCAAAACTACTTGGTACTGGCTAAGAAATAGAGTGGTAGATCAGTGGAATAGGTTAGGGAAACAAGACACAGTAGTCAATGACTGTAGTAATCTACTGCTTGATAAAACCAAAGACCTCAGCTTCTAATGATGACTGACTTTGATAGACTTATCTCTTCTCAGTAATGCCAGTATCTAAAACTACTTCAAATGACTCATGATGGAAATTGCTATCCACCTCCAAAGAAAGAACTATGGAGTATGAATGCAAATGGAAGCATACTATTTTTCTTTTGTTGTTTTGTTTTATTTCTTATTTCTCATGGTTCTTCCCATTAGTTCTAACTGTTATTTACATTACGACTTATGCTTAATATGCTTAATATGAATGTATAAGTAGAGCCTATATCAGATTGCTCACCATTTTGTGAAGGGGAGAAGAGAGGGAGAAAATTTAAGATTCAAAATATTATTATTAAAATTATTATTATTTATAATTAAAGTTATTATTATTTATTTTAAAAAAAAAGAAAAGAAAGGGGGCAGGTAGGTGGTCCAGTGGATAGAGCACTAGCCCTGGAGTCAGGAGGACCTGAGTTCAAATCTGGACTCAGACACATAACACTCACTAGCTGTTTGACTCTGGGGAAGTCACTTAACCCCCCCCAAAAAAAAAAAACACTTGAAATCTGATATTTCAGTTTAATGTTTCCTTTATAATTCTATATATTAATTTTTTGTATGTATGTATTTATGTGTATATGTGTATATGCATATGTACTCAGAGCCATTTATATAGATTTATTTCTTTTTTATTCCAGTTCTTTGAGATACAGACCTACAAGTGGTATTGCTGTATCAAACAGTATGCAGTTTTATACTCTTTGGCTATAATGCCTAAGGGTTCTTCAGAATGGTTGGACTAGTTTGATACTCCACCAACAATTCATTATAATATCTTTTTTCCCCTCATCCCCTAGAGCAGTTTTCATTTCTGATAGATTTGAAGTGATACTTCAACATTATTTTAATTTTTTTTTTTCTGTAATAAATAGTGGCTTCAATCTCTACTTCTGAAAACTGCTTGTTTATAAGCCTTTTGTCACTTATCAATTGGGGAATGACTCTTATTTTTAAAATGTGACTCAGTTCTATATTCAGTATATATTTGAGAAATGAGGCCTTTATCAGAAAAACTTTATTATCTATGGTAATAATCTATTTATTATCTTTGGTGTCTTTTTAGCATAATGTAGTTTCCCTAATTATTCCTTTAATTTTGGTCCATTTTTGCTTTAGCTTTGTCTGAGATCATAATTGCTACCTCTGCCTTTTTTCCTTCTGCTAAAGCTTATTAGATTCTGCCCCACCCTTTGTTTTACCTCTATATATATTTCAATTATGGCTCTTGTAAACAACATGACTGAATTCTGAATCCAATCCATCCTGATATCTTCTTCTGTTTTATATGTGAGCTCATGCCATTCACATTCAGTTACGATTATTAATTACATATTTCCTTCTATCACATTTTCTTCTGTTTCTTCTTCTCAATATCTTTTTATCCTGCCTCTCCTTAAAAGTCTATTTTGCTCCTAACCACTGCCTCTTTAATCCACCCTCCTTTAAATCATCCTTCCCCTTTTTTCTTATACCTTTCTCCTCATGTTTTCTTCTGTGGTAAGATACATTTCTGCACACAACCTTGTATGTGTGTGTGTGTATTTCCCTCTTTAAACTATTTCCAATGGGACTGAGGTTCAAGCATTGCCTGCCGCCCCATCCCATTCCTCTTTATTGTAAAAGCTTTTAATTGCAAGCCTTTTAGTGAGAAAATTGTCCCCGTTCTAACTCTTCCACTTTCTTCCAGTGAGTGCATCACTCTTTCTCTCATCTTTTTTTTAGATCATTCCAACATAAATGATTCGCACATATGCCCCATCTATATAAATTCTTTTAACTGCTCAAATAATGATAGTTCGTAGGAATTACTTATGTCATCTTCTCACATAGGAATGTAAATAGTTAAGCTCTTTTGAGTTACTTATTATTACTCTTTTATGTTTATCTTTTTATGATTCTCTTGAGTCTTCTGTTTGAATGTCAAATTTTCTACTCAGCTCTGGTCTTTTCATCAGGAATTCTTGAAAGTCTTTAATTTCATTAAATATTCATTTTTTCACCTAAAGGATTATATTAAGTTTTGCTGGATATATGATTCTTCCCTGTAGTCATAGCTACTTTCCCTTCCAGAACAGCAAATTCCAAGTACTCTGCCATTAAATCTTGTGTGAAATTGACTGTAGTTCCACAATATTTAAACTTTGTCTTTCCATTTAATTGAAATATTTTCTCTTTGTCTTCTGTGCTCTGGAATTTGTCTATAATATTCCCTGCAGTTTTCAGTTTGGCATCTCTTTCATGAGGCAATTTGTTGATTTTTCAAATTATATTTTAGTTTCTCTTTCTAGAAAGAATAACAGCACATTTTTCCTTGATAATTTCTTGAAATATGATATATGGACTCTTTCTTTGTGGCTTTCAGGTAGTTCTATAAGTCTTAGATTTTCTCTCTCGGGTCTGTTTTCAGGTCAGTTTTTTTTTAAATAGGTTATTTCACATTTTCTTCTAGTTTTCATTCTTTTTATTTTGTTTGACTGATTCTTGATGTCTCATAGGTCATTAGCTTCCACTTGCCCAGTTCTAATATTAAGGAGTTTTTTCTTCAGCAAATTTATGTGCCTCCTTTACAATTTGCCCAATTCTGCTTTTTGAAGAGTTCTTTTCAGTACATTTTTGTGCATATTTTCCCATTTGACCAGTTCTGTTTTTAAAGTGTTATTTTCAGTATGTTTGTGATTTTTTTTACCAAGTTATTAATTCTCTTTTTTATAATTTTCTTGCATTGCTCTCATTTTTCCTCCACTTTTTTTTCTCTATTACTCTTATCTCTTTCTTTAACTCTTCAGAATTCTTGTTGGGTTTGGTTCCAATTAACATTTTTCTTTGAGGTTTTTTGGTACTTTTTTTTTACATTACTATCTTTTTTATGAGTTTATATCTAGTTCTTCCACACACAGCAGAAGCCTTTTTTGGTCAAAATCATTTTTTTGGTAAGCTCATTTTTACAGCATTTTTAAAAACTTTTAACTTTATGTGAAAGTTGAATTCCACTCACCTTAGTATGGGGAGGAACTATTCTAAGCTTCAGACTTTTTTGTGTTGCTGTTTTTAGAGTACTTCTGCAAGTTTTTGATTCTTCCAAGGTGCTGTGATCCTGGGAGGGGTATCATTACTACCCTCTTGCTCTGCATTTTGGTGTTATTATTCCTCCTAGAAGGTCCTAGATGCTCTGTAGCCACCAGTACTAGTGCTCCTTTTTGCTTTATTCCTCCCTGATTTGTGACTAGACCCCCTGCTCTCTCGAATTGTGATCCAGAACTGAGTCCCCTGTGATGTCTTTCTGACCAGCTGTCTGAACCTCGTATAGTCTCTGGACTGACAGTTCTTGAAGCTGCTGTTGCTGCTTTTGCCACTACTGCCACATATGTAGCTTTCTTTCATGTGTTCTCCATCTTTTAGTCTCTTCATTTTTAAAGCATTTTCTATAAGTTTTTGCCCTACTTACTATCTGATTAACTTCACCCCCTCTCTTCCTTCTTTAACTTCTTTATTTTTCTTTTTAACACACCTATGTTTTCATTGGTAAAATGAATTGCCAATGGTGAAACTTCCCTACCAATGCAGATCATCATATTCCTTCCATTTTTTTTTTGAGCTTGAAAGAATAATTTAAAAAAATTGAAAGATTAAATAACTTTCCCAGGTCACTAGCATATATCAAAATCAGGACTTCAACACAGATTTTCTTAACTCCTAGGCTGGCTTTTTATCCATTATATTATAGGGCCTATTTACAGGCTCATAAGTATTTTATAAGTCATTCATTAACTTCTCAACTACATATGTAATGATGGACATCAATCAGTCAATCAAAAAGTATTTACTGAGCATCTAATATATGCCCAGTAGTATGCTAAGCATTGAGAGCAGAATTGAAAGAAAAAAACACAAAACGAAACAGTAAAACATGGACTTTGAACTCCAGGAGACTGTACCTAGTTGGGGAAACATGAACAGGATTCATAATTCAGAAAGTGAACAATCTAACACAATATATTTGAGGGTTAAATTGTACAACCCAAACTAAAAGTTCTGCAACAATCCACTGAAGGGAGAAGATATTGTCTAACCACCATCAGTAACATAGTAAGGAATGCTGCTAGAATGTTGATGTATTTTTATTAAGTAACCCACATTTTTTCATTCTAGTTCCCATGGATTGCCAGGGTTAAGTGGGTAGTGTGTAGCCATGGAGCACTGTGAATGTCTTTGGTCCAGCATGATTTTCAAAATTTTTTAACTTGGGTATTTCAAGCCAGTAATCTAACTTATATCAATTGTCCACTGGCCAAACATATTCTCTGTCCACATTCTACTCCTTTAAAAGGTTATTTGAAAACAATTCACAGGTTCCTGTGAGTGAGGGAAACACTATGATTACAAAGTGTCAGAGTGAGGAGGGACTTTGGAGACTTTTTGATCCAATCTCTCATTTTTATGGAAGAGAGAACTGAGGCTCAAAGTGAAATGTCTTACCTAAGATCACACATCAAATATGTGTTAAATCTGAAATTATATTTTAGAACTGACCCATAGTCCAGTTTTTTCTTTACAAGCAGAGATTTCAATTCCAACAAAACTTCTTATCATGTGAGATTCTATTTCACCACTTTTAATAAGTCCTCCACACAGTAACTATCTAAAATGTTTTAAAAACATATGCATAGGTGATTATTATAATACCTTTTATACTTGGGGAGGAATAATAACAAATTATACTTGTATAGTTAGACATTCAATAATTTTTATGAAGCACCTACCATGTGCTAGGCACTATGCAAGGCACTGTGGACAGAAAGAAAGCAAAACATTGTCCTTCCTCTGAAGGAGCTCACAGTCTAAAACAACATGCAAACAACTGTTATGATTAACAGAAGGAAGACCCTAAGATTAAGGGGGTTCAGGACAGGCTTCCACTCAGGATGTTGCATAACAAATTTTGTTGTTGTTGTTGTTGTTATTGTTGTTGTTAAGAAATGTATGCATTGCAAGACTTTGAACTTCAAAAATATTACAAGTACTATTACTGCCATTTTATAGAAAAGAACAGTGAGGTCCAGGGAAGGTTAAGGGTCCTGTTAGAGATCACCAAAATAGTAGGTATCAGTGTCAAATCTCCTGGCTACCAATATAGTGTTATTGCCATCAAAACATAATGCCTCTAAGTACTATGGTGAAAGAAGAGTATATACATACAATCACCTTAACTTCTTTCATAGGTGTTTGGTTTGGAGTCATTGTAGCTATCAATAATCCTTGAATGAAAGTGATTAATAATTAGTATCATGGAATCTGCCCTGTTCCAAAAACAAGAAGATTCACCCTTCTCCCCAATATTACAGGGCCAAGGAATAGAAGGTGGAAAGGAGTAATACCAAGAAGAAACCTATAACATTTCACCAGCGTATATCATTTTGCAGAAATCAAGTGCTTCACTCCCAACTACAATATAAGCTAGGAAACACAAGTATTATTATTCCCATTTTAGGGATTAGAAAACTGAGGCTCAGAAGATTATATAAATTGTTAATTACACCATGGCTGGACGATGGTAGAATCGATACTTGACAATTATAAACTCAGGCTCCTGACTACAAGCCTTGGCTTCATTCTGGTGAATCCTGTTGGCTCCCAAGGAAGAACATCAGATATTTTGCAGAAGAAAACACATTTAGCACTGCAACATTGTGTAGAGATATCATAGTTTGAGTTCATAAATTTATACCAATTCATCTTAGTTCAACACATATTTATAAAACAGCTACTCTGTGCTTGGTATTGGACCTTCAAAGACTAAAATTAAATGATTATTGTAATCAAGGACCTTATAGACCACTAAGGAGAGAAGGAATACAACATATGTACAAATATTAAAGGTAATTTGAGGATGAAAAGAGCATTAATGATTTGGGGAAATAGGAGAGGCCCTATCACACCTCAGCTGAGGTATAAAGAAAACTAAGATTCTACAAAGCAAAAGTAAAGAGGGCTTGCATTCTAAGCATGGGAGACACTGTGTGAAGGCACAGAGAAGGAAAAATGGAATGATGAAGTCAGGGAAACAATTTGAAGTTTTAATTGTATGGAACATAGGTTGCACAGTGGGAATTGCTATGAAGTAATCACATTTCTTCCCTATCACCTATTTCTTCCCTTTGCTCACCTGTCATATCACTATCTGCATGTTTACCTAAATTGAAAGGCT
Organism: Phascolarctos cinereus; assembly: GCF_003287225.1. Taxonomy (NCBI): domain Eukaryota; kingdom Metazoa; phylum Chordata; class Mammalia; order Diprotodontia; family Phascolarctidae; genus Phascolarctos; species Phascolarctos cinereus. Next base: position 126,547,669 of record NW_027555625.1, read on the forward strand.
CACTTTTAAAGTCACTATACAGAAGGCTAGTGATAAAATTCATCTGTTTATATAAAGGCAGAGAGAAGTTTCTGGAGATGTCTCTTCTATCCCTTTTCTATTAACTTATTAACAGGAAGATTTATTTATTTATTTTTTGAAACAAATTTGCCATCATTTTTGAACTCTGGACCAAAGAGGATAAAATAATGAATGAGTAAGGAGAGGGTGACAGTTTCTGTGGACAGAGAAATTGAATGAAAAGTGGAATGCTGAGCAGGGTAGGAAGGGCTTAGTAAGTCATACCATTAGGCCTTGTGTTGTTTAGGGTATAAGCACAAACCCTGCCAGAAGTGTTCCATCTCTGGTAGTAGATGGAATAAGAACAGGACATCCTCAGTCCTCAATATCCTTGCTGGATAGAATCCAAAAGACTCTGTCATTCTTATAGCAGGTTGAAACAATATGAGAACCCTGGAATGGTTAATGGGATATGTAGGACAAGCCCTGTCATGAAAAAAAAAAATAGTAATGAAGAGTTTGGCACAAAGATTTGTAAAGCATGTTCTGATTGAGAAAAATATTGTCTACTTTATAATTTTTCTGGTGCTGGCCTTCCTCCTCTGTGCTCTATGTTGAGTGCTTTGTTTACTCTTTCTTAGTCAATGAGCTTTCACTCCTTGCTAAAGTGTCTGATGTCCCAAGGGAACCCATTCTACAACCTTTCATGCTCTCTATTTAACTCCCCATACCATCTTGAGATACTAGTTCTCAAGTATCAGCCATGTGCTGCTAAGTATTCATCAGGAATCTCTCTAGTAAATATTTCTTGTCATTTTATTCTTTTTTTTTCAATGTTCCCTTCCACTCCCTACTTTACCTAATCCGGACACTTTCTTGGGGACCACTGATCATTCAAAGGCCAAGTCATTGAAAATGTTAAAAACTACATTTTAAATTCTGTTGGATTTCCCACAGGGAGTTTCTTCGAGTGATGAAGATTACAAACCATCCAACCTCGTCCATCCCGGTGTGACTCTTGTGCTTAACCTTTCATAAGTTAATCACAACTTTCTTGCCCAATATGCTAAAAGTCCTCTGTTTTTTGAACTCCATAATATTTTATAGATATAATATTATTATTTTGATTTTCAATTCTTCAAGAATAATTCCAGGGTAGAAGATTTCCAGGAGACAAGATGGTGGAGTAATCAGTAAATCATTGCAACTTTCCCATATTCACTTCCAAAACAAACAAACAAACAAACAAACAAACAAACAAACAACAAACAAAAATAGAGCCCCAAAATAAAAACTGGAATAGCAGAAGCAGCAAAAAGATGGAATAAAACAATCTTTTAGCTAAAGAAACGTGGAAGATCAGCAAGAAAGGTTTGATTCACTTGGGTAAAGGGGGAACACAGTCTAGGATAGGAAGACTTCCAACAAACCTGCAGCAAACCCCATCTCAGCTGCACCTAATGAAAGGTCCTGAGCCCCAGGCAAATGAAAACACCAGGACCCCCCCCACACACACACACACACATGACTCAGTATAGCCAGGGGAGTGGACAGATTCCAGCTCCAAGAACCACCATATACTTCAGTGTAGCCCCTGGCAAACAGACAGCCTCCATCAGCCAGACCATGAAGTGCTTCAGTGTAGCCCCAGGGAAATGTGGAAATACCCTACTGGCCTCAGCATACTCCAGACACCAACACTAGCAACTCAACAGCACCAGGTAAACTGCCAGATTCCTATGGCCTCCAGAAGCACCAGCCACCCCCTCTCACCCCATTAACACAGCACCAGACATAAGGGACTCCCAGGGCCTCAATAAAAGGTCAGTTCAACACCAGATAAACAGCCAGGGCCTGTATCCTGAACCCCAAGAAGCCTAAAACTGTGCTCTTTGCACCCTGGGAACAGAGCTCAAATTTTTTTTGAAAAAAGGATAAAATGATAAGCAAAAAATTAATCTGACCATTAAAAATAATTATGGTAACAGGGAATGCCAAGACACAAACTGAGAAGAAGACAACAATATCCAAACATCTACAGGCAAAACCCCAAAGAAAAATAGAAAGTGGTCTCAAGCCCAGAAAGACTTAATGGAAGAGCTTCAAAAGGAGTTTAAAAATCATATGAAAGAAGTGGAAGAAAAAATGGAAAAAGAAATTAGGAAATCATGAAAAAAAATGTCAACAGCTTGGAAAAAAAAGAAAACTTCTTGAAAAATAGAATTGGCCAAATGGAAAAGTAAGTACAAAAACTAATTGAGGAAAACATCTCCTTAAAAATTAGAATAGGGCAAGTGGAAGTTAATGACTCTATGAGACACCAAGAATCAAACAAATTCAACAACTGAAGAAATAAAAGAAAATGTAAAATACCTCATTGGGAATGTAACTGACCTGGAAAATAGATCCAGGAGAGAAAAATATCAGGATCATTGGGCTACCCAAAAGCCATAATCAAAAGGATGAACTGGACAGCATCTTTCAAAAAATTATCAAGGAGGCTTCTGCTTCCAGGAGCCAAGATGGCAGAGTGAAAAGGTAGTCTCTCTCTCTCTCCCCTATCAAATTCTGAAAACCCAGAAAATGTCACCCCAGAAAAAAACCCTGGAACAGTGGAACTAGAATAAAGATGAGGAGCAGCAGTGCAGCGGCCCAGTAAAAGGGTCTCCCAGTGCCTCAGCAAAAATAAAGGAAGGAGCACTACAAAAGGACCCAGGTGGATAAGTACCCTACAGCATTCATCTGTAGGCTTCCTACCTAAAGGCTTCCTGAAGCTCTGGCCTTGCTGGTTCCAGCCCAACATCAGGTGAGCTGTCAGAACCCTGCAGCCTCCAATTCTGAAGAAATCCTGAAGCATAGGTGGTACAACAGGCAAACACCAACACCTGGACCTCTGCGTGCCTCAGTGAGGGCAGGGAAACCAGTGGAAACCAGCTCAGAAAACCACCAGGTGCCTCGGCACAATACAGCAAAGTAATCTCCCAGTGCATTAGCAGAAATGAGGGAGACAACACTGCAGGGGGCCCCAGGTAGATAAACATCCTGCAGCACCCTTCAAAAAGGAGCTGAAGAAAGCTAAAGGAAAGGAAAAACAGGCAACCTAGAATTGCCTGAAAGTTCCAGCCTTGCTGATTTCAGCCCAACATGACATAAGCTGCCAGAAACCTACAGCCTCCAATTGCCAGCATAAGAGGCCCCAGCACACAAAGCCAGTGACCAAGACCTAGGCTCCCAACACAAGAAGCTTGGGTCAGTCCCCTCTGTTCCCAGCAGGAGAGCTCAATCTCTTTAAAGGCCAGGGAATAAGAAACACCATGAGTAAAAGAAACGTACATAGAATTCATGAGAAGTGAAGATCAAGACAGAAATTCTGAAGAGGAAACATTGTCAACAAACCACATCTGCAACAAAAAGGGAATATGAACTGGTCTGAAGCCCAAAAAGCCTTCTTAGAAGAGCTCAAGAAGGATTTTAATAGTCAAATGAGAGAGGTAGAAGAGTCCTTCAAAAATACAATTGGCCAATTGGAAAAAAAATACACTGAAGAAAAAAGTCCCTAAAAAACACAATTGGCCAATTGAAGAAGGAAGGACAAAATAACAGAAGAGTACACTGAAGAAAACAAGTCCCTAAAAAATTGGCCAGTTGAAGAAGGAAGTACAAAATAACAGAAGAGTACACTGAAGAAACAAGTCCTAAAAAACAAATTGGCCAGTTGAAGAAGGAAGTACAAAAATAGAGAAAAAATCTGTTAAAAACTAGAATTGGACAAATGGAAACTAATGTCTCTATGAGAGAGCAAGAATCAGTCAAACAGAAACAAAAAAATGAAAAAAAGATGAAAATGTAAAATACCTCATCAGTAAAACAGACCTGGAAAATCGATCAGGAGAGACAATTTAAAAATTATTGGACTACCTGAAAATCATGATGAAAAAAGAGCCTGGACAGTATCTTTCAGGAAATCATAAAGGAAAACTGCCCGAAGTCCTAGAACCAGAAGGGAAAATAACCATAGAAAGAATCCACCGATCACCACCTGAAAGAGATCCCAAATTGACAACCCAAGAATATAATAGCAAAATTCCAAAATTACCAGATGAAAGAGAAGGTGCTGCAAGCAGCCAGAAAGAAACAATTTAAATATCATGGAACCACAGTCAGGATTACACAGGACCTTGCAGCTTCTAGGGGTGGAACATGATATTCCATAAGGCAAAGGAGCTTGGAATGCAGCCAAGGATCAATTACCCAGCAAAAATGAGCATCATTTTTCAAGGGAGGAGGTGGATATTCAATGAAATAGGAGACTTCCAAACTTTCCTGATAAAAAGACCAGAGCTCAACAAAAAATTTGATCTTCAAGTACAGGACTCAAGAAGGACAAAAAAGGTAAATGGGACAGAAGATACAATATGTTGTTAATAAGGGGGGGCTGTTTAAACCCTACAAGGGAATATGAGACTTGCAACCCTTGAGAACTGTATTGTTATTACACCTTGTTAAAGGAGTATACATAAAGAGGGTGGATATTAGTTGACTTTGATGTAATGATAAAAAAAAACTAATCAAGTGGGTTAAATGGATCCAAATAAGTGGATCAATCTGATCTTAGAAAATGTACTGAGAAAGGAGGAGGCAGACAAGGGTAAATTACATTACAGGAAAAGACACAAAATCCTATTACAGCAGAGGGAAAGAAGGGGGGGAGCATTGTTTGAACCTTACTCTCATCAGATTTGGCTCAAGAAGGGCATAATATAATCAGTTAGGTATAGAAATCTAACTTGCCCTATAGGCAGTAGGAGGGAAAAGGGAAAGAAAGGAGGGGAAAGAAAAGGAGGGGGAAAGAAGGGAGGGAGAAGAAGCAGTAAGACTAAAGGGGAAGAAAAGGGAAAGGGATAATAAAAGGGGGAGGGACTGAAGGAGGCTGGTCAAAAGCAAAACTAGTGAAGGGGAAAGGAAAAAGGAGAAAGAAAAGCATAAATGGGGGAAAGGATGGAGAAAAAGACACAGATAGTAATCATAACTGTGAATGTGAATGGGATGCAGAATGGATTAAAAACCATAATCCTACAATATGTTGTTTACAGGAAACACATTTGAAAAAGAGTGACACATACAGGGTAAAGGTAAAAGGCTGGAGCAGAATATATTATGTGTCAGCTGAAGTAAAAAAAGCAGGGGTAGCAATCCTGATCTCAGACAAAGCAAAAGCAAAAATAGATCTAATCAAAAGAGATAAGGAAGGAAACTACATCCTGCTAAAAGGCACCATAGACAATGAAGTAATATCATTACTAAACATATGCACCAAATGGTATAGCATCCAAATTCTTACAGGAGAAGTTCAGGGAGTTACAGGAAGAAATAGACAGCAAAACTATACTAGTGGGGGACCTGAACCTCCCCTCTCGCACTAGATAAGTCTAACCACAAAATAAACAAGAAAGTTAAGGAGGTGAATAGAACATTAGAAAAGTTAGGTATGATAGACCTCTGGAGAAAACTGAATGGGGATAGAAAGGAATATACTTTTTTCTTGCAGTACATGGCACATACACAAAAATTGACCATGTACTAGGGCATAAAAACCTCACAATCCAATGCAGAAAGGCAGAAATATTAAATGCATCCTTTTCAGATCATGATGCAATAAAAATTATATGTAATAAAGGGCCATGGAAAGATAGACTAAAAAAAATTGGAAACTAAATAATCTAATCCTAAAAAATGATTGGGTCAAACAACAAATCATAGAAACAATCAATAATTTCATTCAAGAGAATGACAATAATGAGACAACATACCAAAACCTATGGGATGCAGCAAAGCAGTTCTTAGGGGAAGTTTTATATCTCTAAATGCTTACATAAATAAAATAGAAAAAGAGGAGATTAATGAATTGGGCATACAACTAAAAAAACTAGAAAAAAACAAATTAAAAATCCTCAACTAAACACAAATTAGAAATATTGAAAACCAAAGGAAAAATTAATAAAATTGAAATTAAGAAAACTATTGAACTAATAAATAAAACTAAGAGCTGGTTTTATGAAAAAACAATAAAATAGATAAGCCTTTGGTTAATTTAATTAAAAAAAGAAAGAAGAAAACCAAATTACTAGTATCAAGAATGAAAAGGGTGAAGCTACCACCAAGGAAGAGGAAATTAAAACAATAATTAGGAATTATTTTGCCCAACTATATGCCAACAAATTTGACAATCTTAGTGAAATGGATACATATTTACAAAAATATAAATTGCCCAGATTAACAAGAGGAAGTAAAATACTTAAATAACCCCATCTCAGAAAAAGAAATTGAACAAGCCATTGATGAACTCCCTAGGAAAAAATCTCCAGGGCCAGATGGATTTACATGCGAATTCTATCAAACATTTAAAGAACAATTAATTCCAATACTATATAGACTATTTGGGAAAATAGGTGAAGAAGGAGTCTTACCAAATTCTTTTTATGATACAAATATGGTGTTGATACCTAAACCAGGAAGAGTCAAAATAGAGAAAGAAAATTATAGACCAATTTCTCTAATGAATATAGATGCAAAAGTTTTAAGCAAAATACTAGCAAGTAGACTGCAGCCACTTGTCACAAGAATAATACAGTATGACCAGGTAGGATCTATACCAGGAATGCAGGGTTGCTTCAATATTAGGAAAACTATCAGCATAATTGAGCATATCAACACTAAAACCAACAGTAACCACATGATCATCTCAATAGATGCAGAAAAAGCTTTTGATAAAATACAACTCCCATTCCTATTAAAAACCCTAGAAAGGTTAGGTATAAATGAAGTCTTCCTTAAAATAATAAATAGCATATATCTAAAACCTTCAGCAAGCATTGTATGTAATGGGAACAGGCTAGAAGCATTTCCAATAAGATCGGGGTGAAACAAGGATGTCCATTATCACCACTGTTACTTAATATTGAACTGCAAACGTTAGCCTCAGCAATGAGAGAAGAAAAAGAAATTGAAGGCATTAGAATAGGCAAAGAAGAAATAAAGGTATCACTCTTTGCAGATGACATGATGACATACTTATAGAATCCTAGAGAATCAAGTAAAACACTACTTGAAATAACAAACAACTTTAGCAAAGTTTCAGGCTATAAAATAAACCCACAGAAATCATCAGCATTTCTGTATATTACCAACAAAGCCAACAGCAAGAGATAGAAAGAGAAATCCCATTTAAACGTACTGTAGATATTATAAAATGTTTAAGAGTCTACCTCCCGAAACAAAGCCAGGAACTCTATGAAAACAACTACAAAATGGTTTTCACACATATAAAATCAGATTTATATAGTTGGAAAAACATCAGTTGCTCATGGGTAGGCTGAGCTAACATAATCAAAATGACAATCTTACCTAAGGTAATTTAGTTATTCAGTGCCATATCAAACTACCAAAAAAATTATTTTACAGAGTTTGAAAAAATAATAAGAAGATTCATTTGGAAAAATAAAAGGTCCAAAATGTCAAAGGAACTAATGAAAAGAAATGCAGTGGAAGGTGGCCTAGCAATTCCAGATCTTAAATTGTATTATAAAGCAGCAATCATTAAAACTGCTCGGTACTGGTTAAGATATAGGAAGGTGGATCAATGGAATAAGTTAAATATATAAGACACAGTAGTCCATGACTATAGTAATTTATTATTTGATAAACCCAAAGACCCCAGCTTCTGGGATAAGAACCATTGTTTGAAAAAAAAACTGCTGAGAAAATTGGAAAAGAGTATGGCAGAAACTAGGCATAGACCCAAATCTCATACCATATACCAAAATAAAGTCAAAATGTGTTCATGACTTAGATATAAAGGCTGATACCACAAGTAAACTGGGAGAACAAGGAGTAGTTTACCTACCAGATCTATGGAGAACAGAAGAGTTCATGACCAAACAGGAGACAGAGAACATTATGAAAAGCAAAAATGGATAATTTTGATTACATTACATCGAAGATTTTACACAAACAAAGCCAATGCAACTAAGATTAGAAAGAAGGTAGAAAATTGGGAAAGAATTTTTACAACCAGTTCTCTGATAAAGGCCTCATTTCTAAAATATATAGAGAATTAAGACAAATTTATAAGAACACAAGCCATAGAATTTACATGTAAATCCATCTGGCCCTGGAGATTTTTTCCTAGGGAGTTCATCAATGGCTTGTTCAATTTTTTTTTTTTCTGAGATGGGGATATTTAAGTGTTTTACTTCCTCTTTGGTTAATCTGGGCAATTTATATTTTTGTAAATATGTATCCATTTCACTAAGATTGTCAGATTTGTTGGCATATAGTTGTACGAAATAATTCCTAATAATTGTTTTAATTTCCTCTTCCTCTTCTGTTAATCAGGGCAATTTACATTTTTGTAAATATTCATCCATTTTACTAAGATTGTCAAATTTATTGGCACACAATTGGTCACAGTAGTTCCTATTTATTAATTTAATTCCCTTTTCCTTAGTGGTGGATTCACCTTTTTCATTTTTTGCTACTGATAAATTTGTTTTATCATTTCTTTTTTAAATTAAATTAACCAAATATTTATCTATTTTTTTTCATAAAATCAGCCCTTAGTTTTATTTATTAATTCAATACTTTTCTTAATTTCAATTTTATTAATCTTTCCTTTGGTTTTCAATATTTCTAATTTGGTACTTAATTAAGGATATTTAATTTATTCTTTTTGGGTTTTTTTTTAGTTGCATGCCCAATTCGTTGGTCTCCTCTTTATTTTATTCCTGTAAGCATTTAGACATATAAAACTTCCCCTAAGAACTGCTTTTTCTGCATCACATAAGTTTTGGTATTTTGTCTCATTAATGTCGTTCCCTTGAATGACGTCATTGGTTGTTTCTATGATTTGTTGTTTAACCCATTCAGTTTTTCGATTAGATTATTTAGTTTCCAATTAATTTTAGTCTATCTTTCCATGGCTGTTTATTACATATAATTGCCATCACATCAAGATCAGAAAAGGATGCATTTAATATGTCTGCCTTTCTGCATTGGATTGTGAGGTTTTATGCCATAGTAAATGGTCAATTTTTGTGTGTGTGCCATGTACTGCTGAGAAAAAAAAGTATATTCCTTTCTAACCCCATTCAATTTTTTCCAGAGGTCTACAATATGCAACTTTTCTAAAATTCCATTCACTTCTTTGAATTCTTTCTTGTTTATTTTGTGTTTAGATTCATCTAGTTCAGAGACAGGGAGGTTGAGTTGACCCACTAGTATTGTTTTGCTGTCTATTTATTCTCTGAAATTCTCCTCTAAGAATCTGGATTCTATTCTACTTGGTACATATATGTTTAACAGTGATATTACTTCATTGTCTATGGTGCCTTTTAGCAGGATGTAGTTTCCTTCCCTGTCTCTTTTGATAAGATCTTTTTTTTGCTTTTGCCTTGTCTGAGATCAGGAGTGCTACACCTGTATTTTTTTACTTCAGGTGCAGCATAATATATTATACTCCAGCCTTTTAGTTTTACCCTATGTGTACCCCTCTGTTTCAAATGTGTTTTCTGTAAATAACATAGTGTAGGATTACGATTTTTATCTATTCTGTTGTCTGCTTCCATTTTATGGGAAAGCTCATCCCATTCACATCACAGTTATGATTACTATTTGTGTCTTTCTCTCCATCCTATTTTGCCCCATTTATGCTTTTCTTTTTCCTTTCTCCCTTTCTCTACTCACAAGTGTTTTGCCTCCCTCTCTTATATCAGCCCCCTCCCTTTTCTCCCCTTTACCTTTACTACTTCTTTCCTGCTTCTATCCCCCCTACTTTTTTTCTTCTTTTCCCTCCTACTGTGAATAGGGTAAGTTAAATTTCTATGCCAAATTGTTTATATCATTCCCTCCTTCAGCCAAATATGATGAGAGTGAAGTTCAAACAATGCTCATCTCCCTCCCTTCTTTCTTTCTACTATAATAGTTTTTTGTGCCTTTTCCTGTAAGTTAATTTACCCTTGTCTGCCTCTTCCTTTCCTTTTTTCCCAGTATATTCCCTTAGAGCAGATTAATACACTTACTTAGAGCCATTTAACCCATTAATTAGATTTTTTTGCCATTACATCAAAATCCACTTATACACTCTCCCTCTGTATACCACTTTAAAATGACATAATAACATTACAATTCTCAAGGATTACAAGTGCCATCTTCCCTTGTAGGGATGTAAACAGTTTACCTTATTAATAACACATTGTTGCTGTTGTTGTTTTCCTGTCCTGTTTACCTTTTTATGTCTCTCTTGAGTTTTATGTTTGAAGATCAAATTTTCTGTTGAGCCCTGGTCTTTTTATCAGGAAGGTTTGGAAGTCCCATATTTTGTTGAATGTCTATCTCCTTCCTTGAAATATTATGCTCATTTTCATTGGGTAGTTCATTCTTGGTTCTAATACAAGCTCCTTTGACTTACAGAATATCATATTCCACACCCTACAATCTTTTAATGTCGAATCCTCAAGGTCTTGCATAATCCTGACTGTGGTTCCATGATACTTAAATTGTTTCTTTCTGGTGGCTTGTAGTATTTTCTCTTTCACATGGTAATTTTGGAATTTGGTTACTACATTCCATGTCATTATCAATTTGGGATCTCTTTCAGGAGGTGATGATGAATTCTTTCTATGGGTATTTTACCCTCTGGTTCTAGGAACTCAGGGAAGTTTTCCTTGCTGATTTCATGAAATATGCTGTCCAGGCTCTTTTTTTTAATCTTGATTTTCAGGTAGACCAATAATTTTTAAATTGTGTCTCCTGGAGCTATATTCCAGTTCAGTTGTTTTACTAATAAGGTATTTTATGCTTTCATCTATTTTTAATTCTTTTGCTACTGTTTGATTGATTCTCACTTTCTTGTACAGTCATTAGCTTCCAATTGCCCAATTCTAATTTTTAATAAATTATTTTCTTCTGTTAGATTTTGTACCTTCTTCTCCATTTGGCCCATTTTATTTTTTAAGTAGTTCTCCTCAGTAAATTTTTGCAACTCCTTTTCTGTTTGGCCAATTCTGCTTTTCAAGTAGTTGTTTTCTTCAGTGTACTTTTTTATTTTTCCATTTGGCTAATTGTGTTTTTTAAGGACTTGTTTTCTACATTTAATTTTTGTTCTTCCTTTTCCAAGCCATTGACTCTCTCTTGCATAACTTTCATTTATTTTCCCATTTTTTTTCTACCTCTCTTATTTGACTTTAAAATCCTTCTTGAGCTTTTCCAAGGAAGCTCTTTGTGCTTCAGACAAATTTATATTCCTTTTGAGGTTTCAGATGTGGGTTTATTGACAATGTTGTCCTCTTTAGAATTTCTTCTTTGATCTTAACTGTCCCCATGATAAGAATCTATGTTATGTTTCTTTTTGCTCATGGTGTTTGCTTATTTTTTGGCCTTTAAAAAATATTTAGCTATTCTATTGGGGAGCAGGGGGCACTGACCTAAACATCTTGTGCTGAGAGCTCATGGCCTGGTCATTGGTTTTGTGTGCTAGGGCCTCAGATGCTGGCAGTTAGAGGCTGTAGGGCTCTGGCAGCTTACCTAGTATTGGGCTGCAATCAGCAATACTGGAGCTGTACTGGTAGGGTTGGGTAGGATGTCCCTTGGAGGTTCCCTGATCACCTGGGCCTTTCCTTTTGCTGTCTTTGGCTCCTTTCAGACATATGTTTTGCTGCTGCAGGATGTTTCTCTGCCTGGGGCTTTCCCTTTTGGAGTTGTGCTTCCCAGAGTTTTGCTGAGACATTGGGAGACTTGGCTGCCAGAGAATGTCATGGAATGTGGTGGTTTTCTGAGCCATTTCCACTGGTTCCCCTGCATTTACTGAGGCACTAGGTGGTCCTGGTGTTGGTGCTTGCCTGCTCTACCACCTGGGGTTCAGGATCTTCCCCCTGGCATTTTGAGGTGGGGCTTTCTGCTAGTTGGCTGGGACATCTCTCATTCTATACTGTTCCCCCACCCCCAGGGCAAGTGGGTCCTTTCCCATTAATCCGTCAACTTTCCTGGCTACACAACTGCTGCACCCTATCTTTCTTCTGGTTCAGTTGTTACAGGGCTTTTCTGGTGATGATATTTATTGGGCTTTCATGGGTTAATAAGGGAGGCTGAGAGGGACTTACTTCTTACTCCACCATCTTGGTTCACTGATGGACTCTTAATGCAGTTCAAAGAACACTTTTTAACTTCATTCTTTTTTGTGTTTTTTTTTCCTTTTTATATGTTTCTTCTTTCACAACTGGGACTAATATGGAAATATATATATATATATATATATATAATATATATATATATATATATATATATATTCATCACACATACATATATGTATGTATATATGTATATGTATGTATGTGTGTGATATATGTATGTATATGTGCGCATATATATATTACATATTAGCACATGTATAACCTATCTCAAATGCCTACCACTTTAGGAAAAGGGGAGGGGAAGGCAAGATGGAGAAAAACTTGAAACTCAAAATCTTATCAAAATGAATGTTTGAAATTGTCAACATATATTTGGGGAAAAAGTAAAAGATTAGCACAAGAAAAAAAAATAAATCACATCCCTCTAGAGATGCAGCTAACTATTCCTAGGTACCTTAGTGATAAGTTTAGTGAGTTGCCATAGCCAAGGCTATTCATCACTTGATTGCCAATTTTTTGGAAAGAAGCCTCTCTGAATTCAGTTAGGCTTATTCTCAGAAAACAGATATGGGGTTGTTTGTTGCCAAATCTGTCCTTGAAGCCATTCCAGTTTGGCAAGACCTGCAGGATTTTGGTATTTGCTGGTGTAGCCTTCATGACTTTGGGAAACCTAAGTCATCACTAACATGTTGGTGAAGAATTGGCTATAGGTTTCTGTGGAAGATTCAATTATTTATCCTTCCAATATTCCCTTGAGGAAGCTGTGAAATAAGTTTGAGAGAAAACTTCTTGTAATCTGGCTACTTTAGAGATAGATAATAATTTTTAGCTGTCCTACGGTCAGGGAAAGCAAATGACATTGTTTCATAAGTTTGTGTACTTTTACCTGGGTGAAGAATGGCCCTGCCTAGCTCACTTTTTTGTATGAGAAGTTCTTTCTTGCCAATAGGAAAAAAATAGATTGAAGTTACCAGAGTACAAGTTTAAAAAGAGGACTTCATTATATTTAACTGGACAGACTGATACGTAGGCAGACAGAGGAATACAAATAGGACTTCTACTCAAAGACTTAGGAGATACCCATCTCATTGAAGGTTTTCAAGCCAAAAATATGTGTCTATACTTTGTACGTGAAGGATACTATAGATGGGATTTGTTTGTGGTATAGGTTTACCTGAGTCACAGAAAACCCCTGATGTCTTTCAACTCTGAAATTTTGTGATTCTGAAGTCAACAGTGTTAGTATGGGAGTCAAGGATCAATGTTTTAATGAAATTATGCTTCTCTTTTATGTGAGGGCATTCATTTTACAAGAACAGAACCAAAACATTAAAATGCACATAGAAAAACTCTCAACACATAACAAGATGTCTCATGTATTATTTTTCTACCTGAAGAGCAAGGTGGCATTGTAGAAAGTGTGAAATTGGATTCAGCAAATATAGTTATGGAACCCTACTCTACATCAGATTGTTAGCTGTGTGGCTGCAGGTAAATGACTTTCTAAATAACAGTTTTCACATATACAGAATGGGTATATCAGTAATATTTGCACTATCTGCTTCACTGGGTTGAATAAATTGTTTTGTGAACTATAAGTACTATCAAAAAGTGAGTTATAATTACACTGTTCCTGATCATGCACATTCTTCTTTATATTTATGGAGAGCAATCAATTTAACTTAAATTTATTGGCAGTTTTATATAGAAATATCTACCTAGAAGTATTTTGGGTGAACTGTGATGTGTTCTAAAATCATGTTATGCCTACTCCTCATTAAACTGTCAATACCAACTCTACCCACTTTGCCATACCAAAATGGGAAGAGTTAAAAATGAATCATCTGCATATGCCCTCCCTTAGAATTAAAACATTTTATATATACTACTCCCCAAATGGCCTAGCACACTGAGGCAACCCAGAATATTAATAAATATTTGATGATTTGGCATAAAATATATAAACAGGATACATTGTAGCAACCAAATTGGATCCTATTGAACTTATTGTTTATCTATCTATCTATCTATCTATCTATCTATCTATCTATCTATCTGAACACACTTGCAAAGTGCATGTTGTCTTCCTCTACCTTCCTTGAGGTTGGTCATTTTTGCGTTTGCCATTGTCTCTTTTTTTGTTTGTTTGTTTTTGTTTTTGTTTATTTTTGGCTAGGCAATGGGGTTAAGTGACTTGCCCAGGGTCACACAGCTAGTAAGTGTTATGTATCTGAGGCCGGATTTGAACTCAGGTCCTCCTGAATCCAAGGCTGGTGCTCTATCCACTGTGCCACCTAGCTGCCCCTGCCATTGTCTCTTCAGTGACTATTACAGATACTTAATAAATTCTTGTTGGTTGTTTAATTTGATTTCCTATTCTCTTCTTCCTCCTAACCCTACTGTAGTCTCTTTCCTTTCTTCAATATTTATATGACATTCTTGAACATTTCTCTTTATCCCCTTAGCCCTCCCTTCTTCATTTCTCTTCCCTCCCTCCATTTTTCTTTTTTCCTCCCTTTTTTTCCTTCCTTTCTTCCTTTTTTGCCTTCCTCCTTTTCTTTTTTCCCTTTTTTTCCTCCTTACTTCCACCATTCCATACTCAACTTAATATCCTTACAGTAAAACTAATTCAAAAAAAGAGAGTAGAATGCATGCAATTACATAAAGGCAGTGGTTATTTTATACATTTGGAGACAAAACAAAACACAATACATTACTTTTTTTCTATGCTCCCACACTAGTGTCTGTCTGAGCAGATAAGCTCCTTGGGAACAGGGACCATGTTTCCCTTAATTAGGTACAGTTTTCTTAAAGCTGTTCATCCTGGACCAAGGTCCCAAGGTCCCTATAGGTGCTCAATAAATATTAAACAGTGGTACTTACCTCCTAAAAGCATTTATTAGGCATTCTTTTGCACAGGCTACTGTGCAGATGAGCTGACACAGCCCCTGCCCTAGAGTTCATCATATACGCAAATGGTCAGATGGGATGTAGATCAGCATACAGAAAGTTGAGCCGTCATACAGATTTTTGGAAGGCTGTCCATACTTTTGACTTAATTGGTATAGGATATTCCCAGCAAGAAAATTCCCTCTGCCAATGCAGATCAACAACTATTTTGCAATTAATGGTGTTAGAGGTTTGCCTGAAAGCACTGTGTTAACACACCCAAAGTCATAGAGACAGCATATCTCAGAGTTCAGACTTTAATCCATGTGGTTATGATTTCAATGCCAGTCATCTAATCATTACTCATAACTATATAAATATTAACAGATTTTACATATGATACTTGAATGCTCTCCTTATGCAAATTGCTTCCATTTCTCAAATATTTATAAAGGACTTAGCATGTGCAAGAGCCTAAGCCCTCTTGTTTGGTAAACAAACTCCAAGGAGAGTTTATGTCCTTACTTCAATATTTCTAACTGTGGATTCACTTCTCAGACACAGAGAAAGTTAAGTAATTACAGATCATTTAGAAAATTTCTTACTTTATCTACCTCTCTTCTTGCTCTATACACAGCCCTTAGGGCAGAAGTGCTGAATTCATTATCATTCCCATGGAGTGGACAACCTCCTTCCTCTTTTCTTCACCTCTCTCCAGGCAGTGAAGATGTTTTTACCTAAGGGATATGAGTCATTGTGCAGTTATTCAATCAGCACTACTTTGAGCCTCCATCTCTGAAAAATTCCATATTTTTCCATGCCCTTCTATATTTCACGGAGCCCCAGTCACATGAATTTCGCCTAATGGAGTTGATTTTACAATAAAAAACAACATGCTCAATTACTTAATAAAATTATTTTTTTTCTATTGGCATAGAATTTAAAGTGACAAATAATACTTAAAAAAATCTAGAGCTCATGAAACCAAGTGAGTGAACCCACTGATCACTCAAACATTGAAGCCTGATGCTGCCGTAATGCCCTAGAGTTTCCCTGATCCTTACTATATTTTTACTCTATTGTCTCATCTCATCTCATCATACTATATGTTTTCTCTCTTGCTTTCCTGAATATCAGAGAAAAGGAAATTCAGAGATATCAGGGCAATATGCAGATATTATGTAGCTTGTTGCAATCAAAATTAAATTATCAAATTTTGTAAGAAAGGAAAATAGTATATGGGGTGCTTGAATTATCAACACAGGTACCTGTATTCATTTGTTCTTGTCCCTTGAAGGAAGGTTTAAATTCCAAGTGAACTCAAGTCATGTGTGCCCAAAGTTATCACCAAAAATGAACAGGGAGTTTTCATGACATAGAATTTTTCAGTAAACTGTTAAAATCCTTCTGCATCAAGATAGCTACAAATCACAGAGAAGTTGCAGAATGGTGAGGATTATTGATTAACCTTTAAATTTTGTTTAAAATATATTGCCTTTATCTAGCAGGAAGCTCTTAGCCACAGCACAGATCAGTAACAAAGGCCCCATAGTTTGGGCTCAGCAGGCCAGTGGCACAGATGTGAGGTGTGAGGCCTCCCGTCCTAGCACCGAAGGCAAACTGCCAGCCTCAGAACCCAAGGCATAAAAGGCCCTACTAGGCCAGGCCACCCTAGCACAGTGGGCAAGATGCCAGTTTCAGAGGCCCCAGTGTGGAAAATCTGTGACCGTACCCCTGGCCCCCAGTGCAAGAAGCTTGGGACAGTGACCAGACCCTTGAGCCCTGACTTAAATTAAAAAATAAGAAAAAAAAAAGCCCTGGCTGGAAAAGGCTACTATGGTGGTAGTGAAGATCAAAATACAAATTCAGAAGCGGACAACAATGTCAAAATACCTACATGTGAGAATTTATCTCAAGCCCAAAAAATCCTCTTGGAAGAGTTCAAAAATGATTATAAAAACAAATAAAGAGAAGTAGAAGAAAAAATTGGGAAAATAATTTAGAGTTATTCAAGAGAATTATAAAAAAAGTCAAAAGCTTTGAAAAGGAAGCACAAAAATTAATTGAAGGAAACAACTGCTTAAAAATTAGAATTGACCAAATGGGAAAAAATCCAATAAAAAAAGAACTCCTTTAAAAGGAGAATTGACCAAATGGAAAAGGAGATGAAAAAGTGAATTGAAGTAAATAATTACTTAAAAATAAGAATTGAGCCCTTGCAAGCTTATGACCCTATGAGACATCGAGAATCAGTCAAACAAAATTGAAATACTGAAAAAAAAATTAAGAAAATGTAAAATACCTCATTGGAAAAACAAATGACCTAGCATATAGATTGAGGAGAGATAATTTGAGAAGTATTAAACTATCTGAAAGCTGTGATTAAAGAAAAAGAGCCTGGACAGAATCTTTCAGGAAATTAAGGAAAACTGCCCCGATAGCCTAGAACAAGAACGTGAAATAGTTTTTGAAAGAATCCACCAATCATCTCCTGAAAGAGATCCCAAAATGAAAACTCCCTGGAATATTTTAGGCAAATTCCAGCACTATCAGGTTGAGGAGAAAATACTGCAAACAGAAAGAAACAATTCAAATATCAGGATTACACAGGATTTAGCAGCTTCTGCATTACAGGATTGGAGGGCTTGGAATATTATATTCTAGGTGGCAAAGGAACTTGGATTACAACCAAGAATCAGCTACCCAGCAAAATGGAATATGATCTTTCAGAGGAAAAGATGGACATTCAATGAAACGGAAGACTTTAAAACTTTTCTGATGAAAAGACCAGAGCTGAACAAAAAATTTGATATGTCACATAGGTAACAAGGCAGTATGCTGTTATTGTAAGAGCAGTGGAAAATATTGGACATCCTATGTTTTCAGTTAGTACCCACTCAGTATCAAGAGATCCAAAGTAAGGTACCAGTATACTAGGTGTTTTACATAGAAGTCTTGTAGGAGGATATGAACAAGACTCATGTAAGATGAAAATATATGGATGAGCAAGATAAAGTGTTCACACTGATGAAATAAAGGATAGAATCACCAAAATTGAGAAATCCTTACTGTATATTTATTATTCAACATTTTAATAGATCCATGATTTTAGTATGGGATCTCTTGAAATGCGGAATAGAATTTCTCCATAATTTAGTAGATGGTTACTGAGTTGTCAGAACCAAAACGTAATTGTCTGGAGGCTAATATAATTGTTTTATTTATTTATTTATTTTTACTTTTCAACATTCCCTTTTATAAGATTTTGAGTTCTAAATATTCTCCCCTTTTCTCTACTTCCCCTCCCCAGATGCAATCTGATTTACAATCACACTAAACATATTTCCACATTAGTCATGTTTTAAAGAAGAATTAGAATCAAAGGGAAGAACCACAAGAGAAAAAAAAAAATAAAATAAAAAGAGAGAGAAAATATTGTGCTTCGATCTGCATTCAGACTCCCTAGTTCATTTTCTGGATTTGAATAGCATTTTCTATTATCTCAGATCATTTCATTGCTGAGAAGAGTTAAGTCTATCAAAGTTGGTCATTGCACAATGTTGCTGTTACTGTATGTAATGTTCTCCTGGTTCTGCTCACTTCACTTTGCATCAGGTCATGTAAGTTTTTCCAGGTTTTTCTGAAGTCCACCTGCTCATCATTACTTATGGAACAATAGTATTCCATTACATTCATATACCACAACTTGTTCAGCCATTCCCCATTTGATGGGCATCCTCTCAATTTCCAATTCTTTGCTACCACAAAAAGAGCTGCTATAAATATTTTTGTATATATGGATCCTTTTCCCATTTTTATGATTTTTTTCAGATGGAGACCTAAAAATTGTATTGCTGGATCAAAGGGTATGCACATTTTTATAGCCCTTTTGGCATAGTTTCAAATTGTACTCTAGAATGTTTGGATCAGTTCACAGCTCCACCAACAATGTATTAGTGTTCCTCAAGGCTAATAGTCTTATAATGAGTTTCTCCAACCCTAGGTAATCTAATCTACAAGTGATTTACACAGTTGTTCCTGGGCCCTTCCATAATGAATTTTCCAGGATATAGGACCTATCAGGTCCTTCTCTTCATTGACATTAACTTTGAAAAACCTGATTTGCTTCCATAATAGTGAGAAAGTAGAGGGTCACATGAGTCAACAACTAAGTATATTTTGTACCTGCCATACACACACACACATATACATACACAGTGTGTAGTGTATGTGTGTGTGTGTCTATCTGTAGGGGGAAGAGAGAATAGGAGAAGGAGGGATGGATGGAAAGACAGAGAGAGAAAGAGAGAGAGAGAGAGAGAGAGAGAGAGAGAGAGAGAGAGGAGAGAGCGAGCCATAAATGACTAACACTAACAGGCCAATAGGCCTTTGGGCTGCAATTTTCTCATTTGTAAAATAATCCATTTGGACTGCATATTCTCTAAGATATCTTTTACCTCTGAGATTCTATGAATTTTGTGTATATATTTTAATCATTAAACACAAATTAGGTTTATCATCTTAATATGCATAGTGTAGTGTCTGTGACTTCTATAAAACACTTGCACTAATAGTTTTAAAATCATAGTTCATTTGAGTTGCCTATTGAAACTATGGGGAGATCTTCACAATATTTGTTATAAAGTTCCTATGACAAAATCCTTATCTCTGAAGGTAAAGGAATAAGAATATCTCACTTGAAATCTGTAACATCCTTTCACTGAATTCTTCCAAGTTCAAATGATCCTCATATAGATTTGAAAGGTACCTAAAATAACAGATAGTTCAACCATCTCCTTTTAAAATGGAGAAGGAAATTGAGGCCCAGAGAAGTCAAATAATTTGACCAAAGTCACACATTTAATTAGTTAAGAAGAGTCGTTATTCCAATGAAAATTCACTGCACCCCAGATAACTATATTTTTACTATACCACGCTAACTCTCTATAGGTCGCATTCAATTCATGAAGGTGGTGACCATTATAAACATTTAAAAAATATCTCTGTATAAATAGAAAGTAAGGAGAAGAGGTTCCCAGGAGGTTGGAGAAGTAGGTTTTTGTCAAGCCCAATGCTCTCAGTGCCCGTGAACAATTTCAATTTTATCTGCAAATTTCTGTGGAAAGCCCCTAAAAGTGCAAGTTATTTTATTTTACTGACTAGGTGCCATAAAGGAGATATTGTTCTGGGAAAGACTGACCATGCACAAGTATGTCTTCTCCCTCCCATCTCTACTCCTTTCTCTGGATCCTCAAGAGTGCTTTTCTGAGTATGTGTCAGTGTATATCTTGTCACTCATTCACATTTGGTGGCTTTTGCAGTCAAAACAGCATCTATAAAGGTGCTCAGAGAAAATACTTAGTGTCAATGGCTGTATTTGGCATTTTTGAGTTATCATTATGGCTTATGATTTTTTTTCTGGAACAGCTCAAGTTTTCCAGCTGAAATTGACTTTTGCCTTTCTCCTCATCTTCTTTCTTTATGAAGATTTTTTTTAAATAACGGAAGCCATGCTGTTATCAAGAGTAAAAGTGATTTTATTCTCACTAACAAAGTTATCTCTCAAAAGACAAGTATCTAAGCTAACTGCTATTTCCCATTCTCTGGTTACCTACACCAAAGATGAGAGAGACAGACAGAGAGAGACAGAGAGAGAGAGACAAAGAGAGAAAGAGAGAGAGAGAGAGAGAGAGAGAGAGAGAGAGAGAGAGAGAGAGAGAGAGAGATGCATGTGCATATACAGATACACAGATATACACATATGTGTTTGTGGGGATAGGTGTATGAATGTTCCCATAGTTGAAGCAGATTGAGAACTAAGTATTCAGCTAAGAATAGCACTTGTTAAGGTTTTCTCTCCAAAATGTTGATATCTGAGTGTACTTTTGAAGAAGTCCAATTATTCTGGAAAAAAAATTTGGAATTATGCAAAGAACAGTGAATTGCTCATAATTTTTGATCCACGGATTCTGTTGTTGGATATATACATCAAGGGAGTTAATGTCAGAAAATAAAGGTTTTATGTTTACTAATACTTATGTAGCAATGCTATTTGTGATAATAAAAAGGTAAAAATAAATTATATGTCCAACTGTTGAGTAACAGCTAAACAAATTCTGATGTATTAAGGTCATGGAGTATCATTCAATAGATCAATCAAGGGTGGTTGTACTTCATTCTCAGAGAAGACCAAAATGACATCACTATGTTGGAGTCAAGGTACAGTGTCTCTGACTGTGACTGATCAGACCAGTATAAGCTCAGAAGGCTCTACCACAGGTTGGGCACAAATAGTCCATATGAACATTTAGGAGGGAGATGTCTCTAAATTTGCACTTCTCATGTTTCTTTTTAGCTACTGAAATTATGCTTTGCTCATAAAGCACAGTGCATTCTTTGATACAGGCACACCATGCTGGGTAGTCCTGTGCAGTGTCTCCCATGTCACATAATTGATTCCAAAGTTCTTCAGAGATATCATCAGCATGTCCTTTTATGGCTTTTTCTAACCTCCATATGGGGCTTCCTCTGTGTGAGTTCTCCATAAAATTGTTTTTCAGGCAAATTGTATGTTTGCCATTCAAAGAAGGTGGTCAGCCTATTGGGGTTTAACTCTTTGTAATAATATTTGAATGCTTAGCAATATGACTTGAGAAAGAACCTCAGTGTCTGGTACATTATTCTGCCAAGTGATCTTCAGAATCTTCCTGAAACAATTCAAATGGAAACAATTCAGTTTCCTGGCATGTGGCTGGTATAGTGTCCAGGGTTCACAAGCATCCTACAATGAGGTTAGCACAATGGTTCTGTAGACCTTAATTCTAGTAGGCAGTCGAATACCTTTTCTCTCCCACACTTTTTTAGGAACCTCCCAAACACTGATCTAGTTCTGGCAATGTGTGCATAAACCGCATCATCTATATGTACATTCCTGGAAAGCATACTGCCAAGTTAAGTGAACTTATCCACAACATTCATTTGCTGTAACCAATGGTTCCATGTATGAATGTTGTGGGGTTGGCTGATGGAGAGTCTTTGCTTTCTTCACGTTAAGTGTTAGGCCAAAATTAGCAGAAGCTGCAGAGAATTAATCCAGACTTTAATACATCTCAGCCTCAGCAATTACACTGAGTACACAATCATCTGCAAACAAAAAATCACTTATCAACACTGGCTCCACCTTAGTCTTAGCATACAGCCTTTTGAAGTTAAACAGTTGCTAACCTTGATGCTGTTTTTGTCCTCATTGAAATCATATCATGCTAAAAAGCACAGGAGCAAGCACACAGCCCTGCTTCACTCCATTGGTGACTGGACAAGTGTGAGAATATTGTCCATTATCTAGAAGCCATGCAAGCCTGCTATCATGGAAATAACATAAAATACTGATGAACTTCTCTTGGTTGCCAGACTTTGCCATAATTTTCCACAAGTCCTCATGAGTGACAGTATCAAAGGCCTTAGTCAGATCAATGAAAGTCATGTACAGACCCCTGTTCTGCTACTGGCATTTCTCCTGGACTTGTTGGGCAGCAAGCACTGTATCAGCCATTCCTCAGCCTTTTCTTAAGTCACACTGGCTCTCAGGTAGATGACATCTTCTAGGTGAAAGACCAGCCTATTAAGGAGAACTATGGCCAAAATTTTGCCAGCAATGACTGAGAAACAACCCCGCTCCCAACCCATTGATTGTCATAGGACAATATTTTTTTTTCCTTTTCCTTTATGTAGATAGACAATGGAAACATCCTTGAACTCCTAAGGGATAATCTCCTCTTACCATATAAGGAGGAAAATTTGCATCAGCTTTTGCATGAACAGTACCCCTGCCCCCAACTTCCTACCTCTCAGCTGGAATAGAATCAGCACCAGGTGCTTTGCTGCAGGGGAGGAGCCAAATGACATTCAAAAATATTTTTGCTGTAGGCAAGGTATTTTATTAGACTCTGGAGACATAGGTGCCAAAAATAAAATAATCCCTACTCTCAAGGAATTTGTAAAGACTTAAAGGAAATAAGGCAAAATTTATGTGAACTGATGCAGAGAGAAGAAAGCAATCAAAAGAGCAATAACTATGATGACTACAACAATATAAATTAATAAAACTAAGAAGCAACAAATTCAGGTCAAGTACAATGAACCACAGTGGATCCAAATTACTTAAGTGACTTCTTTCAATTAAAAATTATGAACTATAAAAACAAAGTTTTAAGTGAGTTAGATTCATTATATTAAAGAATGCTGCATAATTGGTCTTTTATGTGAAGGTACTACAGAGCTGTTTATTGGGAAAGTATCTCTGTGTCAAAACAAAATGTAAAAATAAAATCTATCTAAAAAAATAATACCTTTAGAAGAAGCATGGGATAGTAAGTAGACAGCTGCCCTACAGATTATAGAATCTTAGGTTAATAGCTCGACAAGACCTCAGAAGCCACCTAGGGTAACCAGTCTCATGTTTAATCCAAGATCTTTCTATGAAATATAATAGCTTTGTGACCATAGAGAAATCACTTAAACTTTCAAAGTCCCTATCATTTCTTCATGGCTATAAATTAAAGAGCATGCCAATCTGCATCACTGAAGTGGATTTACACCCTAAGATATCCTCCAGCCTCTATCCAATTCCCTCCTGCCTTCCTAGTCTCATTTCTTTCTTACTTCCCCTCAGCAGTGTTCATTCCACTTGAACTGGAATGTTAACCGCTCCTTTTACATGGCAGTATGTTCTTCAAGTCCCATACTTTTGTACAGGCTATCATCCTTTACTGAAATGCACTTCTTCCTTTCCTTTTCCTCAAAAAATCCCTTGTATACTTTAAAACACACATCATTTGTTGCCTCCTATTTGAGGACTTCCTTGATTGCCCTGGTTTTTAGGACTCTCTTAAAATTGCTTTCCATTATTTTCTTTATATTTTGAATTTATCAAATATATATTCCTTGAGGACAGGAGCTATTTCACATTCTTGAAAATTTCAATCATCTAGCACAGTCTCTTTCATATAGTAGGTGCTTAATACGTATTTGCTTATTGAATTGAATAGAATATTAAATGTACGATTCAATTAAGACCTCCAGAGCCTTATCTTTGCTGGTATAGTTGATTCTGTGAAATCCCCTGTAGAGTTTTACAGTTGTCCCTATTATATATTTCAATTTCTAATCGTCTTTTGGTAGTCAAACTTCTCAAGATCAATCCCACCACCTTTACCTTGGCTGGTCCATTGACAAAAGACATATCATCAATCATCAGGGCCATACAAAAACCTTCATGAGATAGAACCTGACCAAGTTTGTATGTTGTTCAATCACATCACCTCAAACCCAGTGAGTATTTCAAGTATTCTATACTTGTAAGTATTTAAGTAGTAAGTATTTCAAATCCTCTGAAGTATTTGAACAAAATTCCCAATGAGAATTTACCTATATTAGGAATAACTAAACTCATACTGGGATTTGCTTTTATTGGCACCTCCTGACCAGACTTTTCTGGGCCATACCTATACATATTCCTAACCACTGAGTTTTTTTTTCTTCAAGTTTTCATGGATATAACATAAAGAGCCTTCAGGTTGACCCTCTATGGAGAAATTTAAACAGTCTAATTAACTGCCTCCCTCTACCCAACTGCATTCCTCAATAATGAATACTATCGTCCACTCATACTGTCATGCTGGATTTTTAAACCCTGGCTATGGAAATGCAAACATGGTTCATCACATCAGCTGCCCATTTTCTTCTTCCCATCTTCCCCCAAAATCTGTCACTTTAGGTCTATAATCCTTTTCTGCTGTCTCTGGAATGTCTATTTCATAACAAGTTTGTTTTTATCTTAGAACTTTTCTTTTTCACTCTTTTTGTTTTCTGGCACTCACTGAGATCTGACACCCTCCTAATAACACTGGATCTTTGGCCAACCTTTGAAGTGGTAGTTGTGCTTTTATTAATACTATTTGACTCAAAGACTGTGGTGGAGGAATTAGAATATTTTATGCTACCCATTGTCACTTCTAAAGTCTTCCTTTACTACTATTAATTAGCAAACTCTCCTCTTTTGATTTCTACATCATTCAAATACATAACCCAATCCAATCTCAGTAGTTCTTATCTCTTTTCCTCAATAAAATGAATGCCTGACTCATATCGTCAACTCCTGCCTTCACACTATGGGAATACAATGCACAGACACACACAGACACAGACACAGACACAGACACAGATACATACACACGTGCACATATATACATACAATTATACTCTTTCAAATATTATAACTTCCCAGTTACTCCATCCACTTAATTATCATGACTCACATCTCCATTTCACCTCAGCTACACAAAGTTGAACAAACCTTTATTGTCATCATCACCCACAAGCATTCCATTTTCATGTTCATGAACTCCAATATTGCTTTTCATTATCACAATTTTTTATCATTACACCTTCTCTTATGCCTTGTGATTCCTAACCTGGATTTTTATCATCAGTGTGATTTCCAAACCCTTCATTCTTCTTTTCTTTCCAAGACATCACTCCCATACTAACTATATTTTCATCTCTTTCATGTTTTGGTCTTGATTAATTAGTTTGGCTTTTCCCTCAAATCCTTCCCATCTTTTTCTTAGCATTACTCATGATTTGCCAAACGTAACCTGTGATAAACCATACCAGCTGACACCTTTCTTCTCATTTCGATAGTGTTGAATGAAATTGGATAAGATTGCAAAACTGAGCTAACTGGGTCTACCATACACATTCCTATACAACTGTGAACAGATACATATGTGTGAATGTAAAAAATATTTTATATAATCTGAACTAGGTCCTCATTCCAGAAAGGCAATCTTTTAACACATCCCTAATCAATTTTCTCTCCCACTCATCATAGTTGATATTCCAAAACTTTTTTATCTCTTTCTAACCTTCTACCTCTTTCCATCCTTTTAACTGACAAATTCACCATATACTTCACCAAAAAATTGAGGCCATTCATCAAGGGTTCTCCCCTACATCTTATGTCTCTTCGACTTCTCTGCTTACTCTTTCTTCCTTTACCCTATCTCACCTGAAGATGTGGCCTTTCTCTTTACCAAGATACATGGACCTTGATCCTATCATCTGCTATTTTCTCTCCACCAAATTACTCCCTCTGTGTTCTCTACTTTTTCTAATATCCTCTCTCTGCTAGCCCCTGTATCTTTCTCTGATGCTTCCTTAATGATACCCTCACTATCAGAAAACAAAATAAAACAAAAATATCACTTGACCTTGTTAGCTGTCATCCATTTCTTATCTGACCTTTGTTTCTCTCCCAGCCTAACAGAACACTCCAAACAAACAAATAACTTAATAAATCCTGGTTGAGGTAAATTTAATTGAACTGACAGGAATGAACTGATTATCCTTTTGTTCTCATTTTCCCTACACCTAGATTGTTCCCTCCATGCAGAATCATGACCAACAATTTTAATATCTAGGGAAAGTGGCATTTGGGGAAGGTAGAGAGAATAAGCTCACCAAGGAGCCTATAACCATGTCCCATTTACTTTTTTAGAAGCAGCTGAAAGCAGAAAGGAAGCACCTAATATCAGACTACTAACCATGCCATAGTATCAGGGCCAGACAATAGAAGAATCACAATATAGTGAATTGCTATTCATGCTCCCTAAACATTTCATCTTGGAGCAAATACCTAATGATCTTGTCCTAGTTCTAATTCTCCTTGTTCTTACTCAAATATTGCTCATCCTCAAGGGTAGAGTTGAAGATCCACCTCCTGAAAGTCTCACATTACTTAACTACACTAGCACTTCTCTGAATGCTACAGCATTCCAATTAGTAGCATATGATTGTTTTTTTAAGTATCCTGCATTATTTGCTGTTGTGTTTCCCCACTTAATTATATTTTATTTTTTTCAATTACATGTAAAGTTAGTTTTCAAAATTCACTTTTATAAGATTTTTGAGTTCCAACTTTTTCCCTCCTCCCTCACCTCTCCCTTCCCCTGTACAACAAGCAATCTGATATAGATTATACATGTACAGTCATGTTAATCACATTTCCACATAAGTTGTGTTGTGAAAGAAGAATAAAAAAGTGAAAAACCATGAGAAAGAAAAAAAAAGTGAAAATAGTATGCTTTGATCTGAATTCAGAATCCATAGTTTTTTCTCTGGATGTGGATAGCATTTTCCATCATGAGACTTTTGGAATTATCTTGGATGACTCTATTGCTAAGAAGAGCTTAGACTACCACAGCTGATTATCACACAATGTTGCAGTTACCACATGAAATGTTCTCCTGTTTCTATTCATTTCACTCTTTGCTGTTGGTTTTGAAATGCGATCTCACCTACTATAATAGTATATTAACTTCTTAAAGAAAACCAATGTCTTAGAGGTCATTTATATGCCACACAGTTCTTAGGACATTGCAAGTGCTTAATTGTAACTGGACTCCTCAACTGAAGGTAAAAAAAAAAAATCAGCCTCTTTAAAGTCCTACTCTAAGGAAAAGCAGACTTTCCCAAAATTCAAGGCCATCTTCTTGGATCACCTAGATCTTCTTCTACTGTGTATCAATTCGATCACTAGTTGTAGAGTTCTGTCACTATTCCTGGGACTTTCCCTGAAACTTTACTTTCATATACAAGCTGAAACTTTGAAGAGTAGATTTCATCCAAGAGCAACTAAATTCCTTCACTGAAGTAATCTGATCAACTAAACAGTTTCCTGAGCAGCCAACTGGTTTCTAGCTAAATTATTATCAAATAACTATACTGCCATTTCTGCAGAGGACTATCAGTATGCTTACTGGCTTGACTAATTTAATTGAAACTGATTGGGTTTGAAATGGCAGCTTGCTTCAAGTCAGTCTACTAGAGCCGGTGCAATGCTAGGTGCATTAACTGCCTACACTATTTTCTCTTCATTTTTTTCCGTTTATAGGAAAGAAACATGTGAAAAATGGGGAAGAAAAATTATCAGGTAGCTAATAAAGTGGAATAAGTAACTTGCAGTTTCATTTCTACTTTTAATTAGATTCTATTGTGTTTAAATCTTGAAGTGACTCCTTTTTATATTATTAAAATTACCTTATAATGCAATTTTCTTGTGAGTAGATATTATGTCAGTGTATTTGTATCACTAATACCTAGAACAGTACCTTGCACATAGTAGATGCTTAACAAATATCCTTACTGACTGATTGATAAGTTTAACTTTGAGAGTCAACTCAAACTGGGAAAGTAGAAATCTTTTTTTTTTAATTGTTATATGCGAACTGATCCAACCATTATGGAGGGCAGTTTGGAACTATACCCCAAGGGCTAGAAAACTGTGCATACCGTTTGATATAGCAATACGGTCTACATCCCAAAAACATGAAAAAGGTGGGGGTGAGGAGCCATTTGTACAAAAGTATTTATGGCAGCTCTTTTTCTTCTGGCTAAGAACTGGGAAGAAAAGGGATGCTCATCAGCTGGGGAATGGATAAAGAAGCTGTGGGATAAGATGACAAGCAGGATGATTGAAGATAAATCTGGAAAGACATATATGGACTGATGGAAGGTGAAGTGAGCAGAACCAGGAAAACATTGTATACAGTAACAGCAATATTTTATGATAAAAAAGTGTAAATAATTTAGTTATTCTCAACAATATAATGATCAAGACAATCCCAAAGGACCCATGATGAAGTACACTATCCACCTCCAGAGAAAGAATCGTTATTTTTTGAATACAGACTAAAACGTGCTACTTTTACTTTTTTCCTTTTTTTTCTTTTATTTGAGTCTTCTTGTACAAAATGACTAGTATGGAAATGTTTTACATATGTGTAGTCTATATCTGATTGCTTACCATCTCAAGGAGGGCTCAGGGAAAGAGGGAGGGATATAATTTGGGACTTAACTTTAAAAAATATTCAAAATTGTTTTCACATGTAATTGGGGAAAATAAAATATTATACATTTTAAAATTTATTTCAACTTTTTTTTTTAAATTGAGTTCCTTTTCTTCACATCTCCCCCACCCATTTAGAAAGCACAAAATGTGATATCAGTTATACATGTGAAAGCAAACAAAACATATTTCCATACTAGTCATATTGCAAAAAAAAATAAAGAGAAATAAATATTTTTTTAAAGTATGCTTTAATCTGAATTCATACTCCATCTGTTCTTTCTCTGGAGGTGGGTAGTATTTTTAATCATAAGTTCTTCAGAACTGTCTTGGATCATTGCCTTGATCAGAGTAGCTAAGTCTTTCACAGTTGATCATCCTTATAATATTGCTGTTACTGTGTACTATATTCTCCTGGTTCTGCTCACTTCACTCTGCAACAGTTTGTAAAAGTTTTGCCAAGTATTTTTTCTCCTGAAAACATCCTGCTCATCGTTTCTTATAGCCCAATAGTAATCCATCATACTTATATAAAACTGGTTCAGCCATTCCCAATTTCAAAGCATCCCTTCAATTTCCAGTTCTTTGATACGACGAGAAGAGCTGCCATGAATATTTTTGTATATATTGGGTCTCATACTTTTTCATTACATATTACTGGGTCCAAGAGTATGCACACTTTTATAGCAGTTTGATTATGGTTGCAAATTATTTTCTAGAGTGGTTAAAATAGTTCACAACTCTACCAACAATGCATTTTTTTAGGCAATTGGGGTTAAGTGACTTGCCCAGGGTCACACAGCTAGTAAGTGTCAAGCGTCTAGTCTGAGGCTGGATTTGAACTTAGGTTCACCTGACTTCAGGGCCCATGCTCTATCCACTGCGCCACCTAGATGCCTTCAATGCATTTTTTAAAGCATAGTTCCAAATCGCTTTCCAGAGTAGTTGGATCAGTTCACAACTCAACAAAAATGTAGGTATCTCAATTTTTCCACATCCCTTCCAAAATTCGTCATTTTCCTATTCTGTCATGTTAGCCAATTATTATGTGTGAGGTTGTATCTCAGTGTTGTTTTAATTTGCTTTTCTCTAATCAATAGTTATTTAGAGCATTTTATATGACTATAGATAGCTTTGATTTTGATTATCCTTCTCTCTCCCTCTCCCTCTCCCCTCCCCCTTTCTCCCCTGTCCCTCCTCAAAAGCCTGTTGTGCTTCTGACCACTGTTTCCGGTAATTTGCCCTGCCTTCTATCAGCCTCTCCCCCTCACCTATCCAATTCCCTCCCTATATACCTGTTGGGTAAGAATATAGTTGATAATCCTTCTTTGAAGCAATTCTGATGAAGGATATTTAAGTGTTGCCCACCACAACCCCAAATACTCCCTTCCATTTTAAATGTTCATCCTTGGATGCCTGTTTTATATGTGATAGCTTCCCCTATTCTTTCTCTCTCTTCCCCTTCTTCCAGTGCATTCTTCTTTCTTACCACACATGGTCCTACATATAGCACCAGCAAAGGGTCCCCTAGGATCTCCTTCTGACCAGTTGTTCCACTCCCTTACTGTCTCTAAGATGAGAGCTCTTAAAGGCATTGCTGCTGTTTATATCATGTGCTTTTGAAGTCTGTTGTTGGTGTTTTCCTTGTATTCATTGTTCTCCCAGCCAACCTTCACCCCAGTGTCACAGACCTCTCCTGACAACCTCCTACATTGTTTTAAAGTTGTAAAATATGTCTCACTCTCATTGTTTCTTGGCTCTGCCACTCCAAAATAAGATTTGTGGTATTAATTTAAAGTTGTTTGGAGGGGAATGTTGGGAAAGTTCATCTGAGTTGCTGCCTGCAGTTCACCATCTTGGTTCTACCTTAAAACCAGTAGTCTTAAGTAATAATAATAATAATAATAATAATAACAACACAATGACAATAATAATACACTAAAATCCCATTTTTCTCCTGAGGTCTCCAAAGCTATGTCTTCACAGTCTAAGATCAGGCTAGTCCTACCAATATGAAAGACTTTGAGTATAGCCAAGTCCTGCCTTCAACTCCTCTGTCCCTGGAGAGGAATGTAGCCAAGTACAAGAATGTTTACATATGAGGTTTGCAACAACGTAAAAAATATTTTTGACTGTAGCAACTCTCAAAGGCCATCTACAAAATTCTGTACAGCTGTGTGCTCTTGTGGAGGGAGGACTCACAATTGGTGATCCTTCAAATAGTAAGGCAATAACAAGGAAAACGATAGCAATGCAATATTTGATGATGCAATTGAGTCCCAGAGACAGGAGACTATCTGAAGCAGAGTTCATGCTCTCCCAGGAATCATCATGCCCATTGCTCCCTGTTGTCATGTTTTCAAACCTCAAATAATTATAGAAACATTACAGCAAGCAATGGAATCAACTCACCATACTCTTAGCAATTTCTTTTAACTGTGAGATTCTGATATTAAAATGGGAATAAGTTGCCCTACAGGGCAGCTGCTCACTAGGTTGGTAAATAAGATTAATTAATAAAATATAGCCCACAAAAAAGTTCTGCCTTATAAATTCAATTTCATAAACCTTTCCTTCCTTGTCTGTTCATTAAAAAAAGATGAGGTATTTGGGGGTTTTATTTTCTGTGGCAGTAGAGGGTAGAAGAGGTGGGGTTATTGTTTTTTCTGAGATTTTTTTTGTGGTCATCCCATTTTCAACCTTTAGGTTGCTCTCAAAAGGGAAGCTCTGACTCTCTCTAGTTTGTCTCCTTGGTTTTAGTTATGCAAGAGGTATGGAGATTGCCTGAGCACAGTCTGCCCTGCAGGATTTATCTGATGCAGCCTTTTGGTTTCCCAAGGATTATCCACCTAATCATATCTATTTTCTGTAAGCATTTTAATCAGCAGTTAATCCTCACCCTTTCCTTTGTATTAGGTAATTAAATCATAGGTGGCAATGGGTGATCTTTAGGATGTGGGAAGCATGGAAACTTTGGTGCTAGAAAGAATAAAAATTGGGCTAAATGCAAGGTTATATGGGGCATCAGATACTCTTCATTTGGACTAGGGAGGGCAAAAGTATGCATTTGTTTTCTCCATTTTCCATCACCCTCCCAAGCCTTCCCTGATTATTTCAGTTTGAGGTGATCATCCTTAATTGAACTGTTACAAATTATTATCTAAGCCACTTAGCTACTTTGATAATATGGGGCAGGGGTTCTTGACCATTAGTTTATGTAATATACCTCTTTGGTAATCTGGAGAAAACTATGGACCCCTTTACAGAATAATGTGTTTCAATGCATGAAATAAAGTACATTGGATTGTAAGGAAAGTAATTATATTAAAATATAATTGTCAAAGTTTTTGGTTTTTTGTTTTTGTTTCTTATCTCAGGACACAGGTTAAGAATACTTGATTTAGTGTATCTGTAATTTCATTATTGTGGGTACTCACTCACCTGGTGAAAATCAAAACTCTTCCATGTATCCCTGAATCTATGTCATCACAAATTAACCACAGGGCATTTGCCCAGTGTGCTAGAGATCTTCCACTATATCTTGATATAGTATCTATGCCAATGAAGTAAATGGAAATTCTGTATTTCTTATTATCACTTTCTTAATCATACATCTTTCTGATATTATTTATACTTCTCCTCATACCATTGTTCATTGGCAATATGTTTAGCCTGCTCATGCCTGTTATATAATCTCATTTGCCATTTAGATGACACTCATATTTAATTCTATGCCATTCTATGAGGCAGCAAGGTGATAGAGGTCTGGGCCTAGAATCAGAAAGATGAGTTTAAATCCAGTTTCAGATATTTCTCAGCTCTGTGACCTTGAGCAAATCTCTTAACCTCTGTCTGACAGCTTTCTCATTTATAAAATGGTGTTAATAGCATCATCCTCCCAGGGTTGTTGTGAGGATGAAATGAGATATTTGTAAAGTTTTCAGCTCAGTGCCTGGCAAGGTACTTAATAAATGTTACTTTTCTACCCTTCCCTTTCCTTCCCTTCCCTTCCCTTTGTTTTCCTTCCCTACCTTTTCCTTTCCTTCCTTCAGAAGGGACCCCAGAGACAATCTAATTCAACATCATCATTTTAATAATGAGGTGCAGGAAAATTCCATCTGGCTCAAGATTAGAGTTACTATCAAAGAAAAGATTGGAGCCTAGGTTCTCTGATTCGAGAGCCAGTATTCCAGCCAATTTATAATGCTGCTTCCTACTCTTTGCCTTTCCCAATACTAAGCACAGTTATATCAAGAGCAAATGATAAATCTGTATTGAATTTGAATTTTTAATTGAAGAGTCCACTAACAGAGGTGACCAATGAAGCTATGTTGCAATTGTATAAGACAATGGGAGTGATTGGTTTGTTAATTAGGAAACGGCTTGGTCCTATGAATATTGAGCTATTTGGAACATATTGTCTAATAGTGTGGAAGTTTGCTTAGAAACTTATCTTAACGGTTCACTCTCAGCAGGGAGGGATCTTACTTTACAAAGAGAAATGCTTACTTATAATGGATCCCCATGCATAAATGAATCAACTAGCTAGCAGCTTTTAACTAGATTGAAGAAAAATGGAAGTGATTATAGAAAAGCAAAGTAAATTTGGCAATAGTCATGCCATCCCCCACTGACTCCCCACAGATGCCTTTGGAAGAGAACCACCATTTCAGAAAATTCTGCTCTTTCATTTCAAACTTACTTGTATCACTCTTTTGTCAACATTTATCACATGACATTCTTGCATTAAAAAGCAAAAAAAAATAACAACCAAAAAAAACAAAAAAACAAAAAACTAGACTGTCCTGGCTAGAGAATTGTTCTGATGCTGCTGTCTCTGACAAAAAAAAAAAATAGAATTGCATAGTCAGTAAATTAGTCAGTCAGTCAGTCAACAAGCATTTATTAAGCACTTACTATGTGCCAGACATAGTGCTAAACCCTGGGAACACAAAAACTATTGGAATACTAATATATTTAAATTCTTACTATTTGAAGGTAGCAGGTTGCACTTCATTAGAGGTCTTCTAGTGGAGGATAGATGACCATTTCTTTAGGAATACAGTAGAGCGGTTTCCTCTCCAGATATGTGTTGAATTCATGATGTCTAAAGTATCTTCTAATTATAAATATGTTTTCTAACATTTTTTTGATCTGACAGTTTTTTTTTAAACTCTGTCCATTTGGTGAAATCTATGGGCTCCTTCTCAGAACAATGTTTTAAAATGCATAAAATAAAATATAAAAGATTTATGATGAAACAAGTTACACTGAAATGCAGCTTAATTTTTTTTTTTTAAATCAAGATTACATACCCTATTTTATGGACCTTTGCTAAGGCCAATATATCAAAGCCTATTCTTGGCCATACATTCTATAGTTCTGTGGTTTGGCATAACAAGTTGAAGACTGAGGTCTGGTGTGGGTATTTCATTTTATTAAATACAATGAAAACTGGACAGAGTTCTGAAAAAGATGACCAGCCTGATAAGGGGATTTAAAATAATGATGAGAATCAATTGAATCAATTTTGTCTGCTGAAAAGAAAAGGGGGTACTGAAAGTAGTCATTAAGAATGAGAAGAGACTTAGATTTTTAAAATCCAGCCACTGCTCAGATTCTTAGAATCTAGTCAATACCTCGCACTCTCAGATTCCTCAAGAGTCTGGCTAATATGGGGGATCTTTAATAAACCTTGTCTTTGGATGAAAGAAGGTTTGGATTGAATTCTTTCAGACAGGACCCTTATCTTGGACTCCCAACACCCCTAAAACCCTAAAACAGAACATTTTGGTGGCCAGTAGGGGGAAGCTGCCTAGCCTCAAGTTCTTCTCCAGCCAAAATTGTAAGGTATGTAAGCCTCTACCCCCAACCCTTTCTTGCTCTGCAGTTGGGGTCGCTCCCCAAGCACCAAGGCTTAGAGATGCTTTTTGGGCAGACAGTTATGAGGCTTTCTCACACTCAGCCTGATGCTCTCAGGCTCTCAGTCCACTTGTTCTATTCCAGGCCATGGACCTGGGTACACTTTCCACAGCATAGAGGACAAGGATGGTCGCCTTATCTGGAAGTGCATGCCCAATTCTGTTAATTCTCCCACTCTAGAAAATTAGGGAAAACTGCAGTTGCTTTTTGGTTCTCTGAGGCTTACTTACTCCCTTCCCTCTATACCCCTGAATCTCCTTCATGGCAGTTACAGGGAAAATTTAGAATAGCTAAAAGTATCTTGTCAGATTTTGGAGGTTTTGTGATTGATCATTAAGGAGTTTTGAAGCTCCTCCTTACAACCCTGGTCACTCCCTTCTCCCACTCCCTTCCTTTGAGTCAAGAAGCTATATTGACTCCCCTCCTAGCAGAAGAAAGTTTCACCCTTTCCCCCTCACCTTTGATTTCATGCTCCCCACCTGGGAAAGGACAGGGAGGGAGGGGCAGCAGCTACAGCCTGGGTCCCCCTGGCAATGGCCTTGGGCCCTGGGGCAGCTTTTGCCTGGAAACATCACCCAGGTTCAGCACATCCTGCTCAAGGTAAAGAAGCTAATTTCGAAACTTGGGTAAACATGCTTTTTTAAAGTTGTAGTTTTAACTGTTAATGAGATGTTGATTCTCTGTGTAAAGTAATCTGGAAATGCATTTAACAAAATTGAAGACACTTCATTGGTAATGGGTTTGTTTCAAGTTTTCCTATCAGTTATGTCAAGCAACTTTTGGTTACCAGTAAAATAATTTGGGTATTTGTTAATCATTGTTTTAATGCATAAACTTTCAAAAAGCTTGCTTGAGTTTTGTCTTGCTAAGAATTTACAATTACGTAGGAATAATCTGTAATGATTGGCCTTTTATACCAGGACAGATTTAAATTTGAGATGTAAATCCTGAAAAAGTTTTTCCTAAGCTATGATTAGTGAAAACTTGCTGTTTGAGGTAAAAGCTCATAGGATTTTATTTTGAGTCGTCTGATGGGTCATAATCCATTGATAATCAATAATCCACTATAATCCAAAAGCTATTCAGAGAGAATTTGATCCTGGTGGGAAGACAACATCAAGAAAAGCTAAGAGGACAATTTTAGCCTCAGTCTAAGATGGGATCCTCCTGGCTCAGTTTCCCCATTATGTTCCTTTGAAAGGGAATGTTAACCTGGCTGTTCCTGAGTTTGGCTATGAGGTGGATTTGGTACTGCATGGTTGGAAAACTGAATTATCTTAATCCAAACAGAGCTAAGGATGTTTTGCCTGTCATATCTGGGCCCTGCAGTCTTTTCTGTCTGATTTGAGTCTTCCAGATTACAATCCACTCACTTACAGTGGGCAGCAAACAGTGAGTACCAGCCAATTCCCCCCATACTTCCTTGGATGCAGGCTGTGCTTGGTTCTAGCCAACCTTTTCTTTGGGAACCCCTCGAGGCAGGGACAGCTCAATGACCCTTGCCAGCAGGAAGCAGTTTCAGAAGCTGAGACCTTAGCCTCTTACCCCAAAAGAATTTTGTTCCCATTTGTTTGAAGGGGGAATAATGAGGATGGGAGCCAGACCCCAAAAAGGAAAAACCTTGGACTTTCCCACATGGCCAAATCTCTGGCTTTGGCCTGTGGCTATAATCTCATCAACTGGTGTTTAATTGTGGCTATGCCCAATCTATTACCCTTAGCCTCACCTTACCTTCATTTGTCTTACCTCCCTATGGTCCCCCGATCATTTCCTACCCTTAATTCTAGCTAGGCTCCATTCTCCCCTGGCCATGTGGTCCAGGTCCCTGGTGTTCTGTTCACCCCAGCTTACTGGTCAATCCCATTCAAATCTTCCTTAGACTCCTCCTCCTTTCACCCCAAACTACTTGGCCATTCCTAGATCCCTCCCACAGTCTTTCTGTATATAAGGTCCATCTTGTCTCCATTTAGATGCTTAGATTCTTAAGATCTAGACATTGCTCAGATTCTTAGAATCTAGTCAATACCTCACAGACTCTCAGATTCCTCAAGAGTCTGGCTACTATTGTGAATCTTTAATAAATTTTGTCTTTGGCTGAAAAAAAAAGAAAGAATGAGAAGAGCTGGAATTTGGGAGGAAGATATGTCCATAGGGTCCAATACTGCCTAGTCTGGGGCTGATGTCCCAGAACCTTACATCATAACAAAAGAGACTGAAAGTAGAAAAGCTGAGGCTTTGGATACTGCTGTACTTCATGCTGATTAAATTCCCAGTAGGAATCCATGCCATGAAGAATTCTGTGTTATTGAAGGGTGAAAACAACATCAAACAAAGCAATGAATTAAGAAGAACAAAAAACCTACACCTGTTTCCTGCATTAATGTATAATATAGGAGCTTCCTTGAGCACATAAGAGAAGCTCTTTGGGGAAATTCTATCAAGCTTTCCATTCTCAAATGGCAGGCCGATTATTTTGTGTTAAGCCATCTGAAGGTATTGTAACATAATTAGAGCTGTTCAGAGTTCTAGGGAATAGCTTTTCAATTCTTTGTGGATTTCATTTTTAATTTTCCTCGGGAGCCCAAGAGCTACTTCAGAGCCTATTTAAACAGGGGCAATCTTGCACAGGTAAGAATGTAAATATCCCTTCATGGCTAAATGGTAATACTATGATAAACTGATGCAGACTATTTGCTGACTGGCTAGAGCAGCCAACTTGAGAAAGTCCACTCTCCGGGCAATCATGTGGAACCTTGAAAGCATGAGCACTCCTCTTCCCCTTTAACCTGCCCATTTCTCAAACTGGTTAGGAACAACACATTTCTTTGACCTTAACCACATATGTGGATAGCAATGTCAATGGAACCAATTATTAAAAGTACAGATTGTGAATAACCCAAGAAACTTGATTTACCTTATTCTACTTCTTTTTGCATACAATTAGAATATTCTACTTATGTATCAAAAATGTTCAATTAGTCAATAAACATTTATTATGGATTCACTATGTGCTAGGCACTATGCTGATAGCTTCACATATAAAGGAAAGACAGTTCCTGCTGTCAAGTATCTTACAGTCTAATGGGGGAAACAACATGCAAGTGACTACATACACACAAGCTATATATAGGGTAAACTAGAAATAATTAACAGAGGAAAGGTACAGAATTATGGAGGTTGAAGAAAGTCTCCCTGTAGAAGGTGAGATTTTAGCTGGAAGGTGAAGAAGCAACGGAAGCCAGGAGACAGAAATGAAGAGAAAGATAATTCTTGATATGGTAACAACCAGCCAAAACTCCCAGAGTCAGGAGAAGGAATCTCCCTCTTTACTCTCTCCTCTCTCTTCTCTCTTAAATATTTTATTTACTGAAAGGGCAGGGAAAAAAAGCTCTTTTATTTGAAAAAAAACAACAACAAAGAACAGTAGCTTGAAGAGAAAGACAAACAATGTCAATCACAACCTGAAAAAGAAAAGTCTTTCAGATAAAAATGATAAAAAATACTTAAGGATAGATTCATAAAATATTGAAATTACTGAAATAATAGCATGACTCTCAGAGCCAGAAATATTGATTGAATGTAAAGACTGCTGCCATTCATTGTTTCTGAGTAGCTATTTTGCATGCATTTTTAGGATTTCTGAGTTTATTGCTGAGCAACTCTGGATCAAAGAACTTTTTCATAACTATGGAACATAACATTTATATTGTATCGAACAGAAGTGTGGATTTGGGGTTTTTCAATCTAAGACAGAGTTAGGTCACTACATGTTACCTTGTCCTGATGTAAAGCATTTTTGTTGTTCAGTAGTTTTTCAGTTATGTCCAACTCTCCATGATGCCATTTATGCTTTTCTTGGAAAAGATAGTGGAATCATTTGCCATTTACTTTTCCAGCTCATCTTACAGATGAGGGATTGAAGCAAACAGGATTAAGTGACTTGCTGAGAATCACACAGCTAGTAAGTATCGGAGGCCAGAGTTCAACTCAAGAGGATGAGTCTTTCTGACTCCAGGCTGGACACTGTATCCACTGAGCCACCTAGCTGCCCTGATATAAAGCATTGCAAATCAGTTAAGAAGAAAGCTGGCAAGATTTGTAGAAGAGAATGAAAGAAGCCAAAGAGAACAGTTTCTTACTAATGTAACAACAGAAAATACTATGGGATTTAGAAGCTGAGAGAGAAAGAATAATAGAAGCCAATGAAGTTAAAAAGCTGAAAGGAGCTGAGCACCATAGAGGTGCTCCTCGATGACAGGTTCTCCAGTTGACACAGTGAGATGACTGAATTGGAAGAAAGGGTTGATGCTGACAGTTGACCAGATAAAGCAACATCTTATGCCGCATGAAGAGTTAGCTGGAGCAATTTCTATGTTTTGGGAGAGGAGAAATCCCTCAGATGATTCTGTATATTGCCATTTAGTTTCTTCCATGGCCTGAGAGGGGGAAACCTTTCAGAGCTCATAGGGAGCATGTAGTAAAGTAAAAAAGAGCATTGCCTTTCAGTTCAGAGATTTGCATTCCAATCATGGCTAGGACATCACTGCTTTTGTGAAGTTGATTAAATAACTTAACTTCCCCTGTTCCCATATCTGTAAATGAGGCCTTGGACTGAATTGAGTAGCCTCTGGAGTCCCTTTGAGTTCTAGAACCAAGCTCCTATAAATACCTTTGCAGATTTCAGTCTTAAAGGGAACTTTTTTTCCCTTAAAGAGTTGCAAGATTTCAAGTTGCTTTATTGCCTACCTAAGGGATAAGACCTGGGAATCATTACAGATCTCAGGCTTAGTAGACAATCACAAATAAGACAGCTAGCCAAAGGAATTTACACTATCTCACCTGCCCAGATGGTGATGCCTTGGGCAGACTATTCCCTGAAAAGACCACTGACATTCAGGCTGGTAATTCAGTCATGAGTAGTTTTAGCAGACGAGTCACTTGTGTGACTTACTATTAATTTTTTTTTTGTAAATTTGTGAACATTTCTCCACTTCTATCGTGACCCACATGGATATTACGGGAATTGGAGGGATAGTAAGATTTAGTGTAATGTAACAGTCTACAAAACAGGTGGACTTGTTTTTTTTTTATTATTATATCTACTTTTGTCTTTTGTTGATTTAATATTTCATGTTAAAGAATTAATGGTATAATTGTGATTGTACTTAG
This sequence comes from Phascolarctos cinereus, assembly GCF_003287225.1. Taxonomy (NCBI): domain Eukaryota; kingdom Metazoa; phylum Chordata; class Mammalia; order Diprotodontia; family Phascolarctidae; genus Phascolarctos; species Phascolarctos cinereus. The sequence continues at coordinate 126,587,740 of NW_027555625.1, forward strand.
CATAATACCTGTAATATAGAAGATGTTAATTAGAGGCTTACTGATTTGTATGCATGGGAAGCGCATTAGTAGGGCTCAGGAGTTACAGTCATGTAAGGTGTACCTTTTTTTTCTCATACAAAGGTTAACTGTAGTACCTTGAGAATAAATTTCAGCAGTTTGCTGGCCCTGACTTGTTTGCCCCTTCAGAGGGCCCACCTAATCAGTCAGCAATGGTGTGGATTAGATGGATGAGTTTCCTAGTCCCAGGGAGAGTCTGAAGAGAATTTGGACACCTCACTACATCTTCCTCAGTGACTATATGTATCTGTACCAGAAGAAAAGTAATCAAAAGCTTGCTATCCCACTTCTGCAAACTTATGAACTAATGAATTAAGTACAACAGTTCTAGAACATTGTTGAAAGTATTTACAGTTTGAGTAGGAAAAGCACTGAATTTTTCCACTGAAGATGAAATCATGAATCCTGAGTACAAATTCAGTCTCTGCTATTTACTACCTATAGGATATTGGAAAAATCACTAAAAAATTTCCAGGCCTCAGTTTCTTTATAAAATGAGAAGTGTGGAATATCGTAATTTCTAAAGTTCTGTCTATCTCTAAATCTATGCTCTGGTCATCCATAAGACAAAATTTTTTCTTTCTTTTTTTTTTTGAGGCATTTGGGGTTAAGTGACTTGCCCAGGTTCACACAGCTAGTAAGTGTCAAGTGTTTGGTCTGAGACCGGATTCGAACTCAGGTACTCCTGACTTCAGGGCCAGTGCTCTACCCACTGTGCCACCTAGCTGCTCCTAAGACAAAAATTTTTTAGAAATGTAAGTTTTATCAATAGTTCTTCATTTCCAATTATGGCTTCCCTGCCTTCCCTCTCTTACCTTCTACAGATGACATTCCTGGAAGATTGTTTTTGATTTTAGTTCTTCCTTCTGTTTATTTCTTCTTTACGTTTATTGACTAACTCTCTAGTTCTAAATTAAGATGTGTTCTTAAGGTCATAGTTCATAGTAAATAATTTATCAATGCATGTTGGATTGAATTAAGTTACCAGAGGAGGAAACTGAGTCTCAGAGGGAGATTAAATGATTTTTCCCACAGTCATACATCAAGTAAGTGTCTGAGTCAGTACTGAAGTTGTGTCTCTCTTAAAAACAGCAACTAGATACTTTTCACTAACTCACACTATCATTTTTGTCAGGGAAAGGGAATCATTCTTCTGAAATATTTGATGCATTGTCAAGATAAATCTTTGGTTAATTTGATTAAAAAAAAAAGAAGAAAGCAAACTAAGTGAAATGACCAAATTAGTAGAAGAGGAAATAGAATACTTAAAAAAAATTAGAAAAATAAATTGAACAAGCCATCAACGAATTCCCTAAGAAAAAAATCTCTAGGGCCCTGATGGATTTCAAGTGAATTCTACCAAACATTTAAAGAACAATTAATTCCAATACTATACAAACTATTTGTAGAAATAAGTGAATTCCTATCAGAATTCTTTTATGGCACAAATATGATTCTAATACTAAACCAAGAAGAGCCAAAACAGAAAAAGAAAATTATAAATCAATTTCCCTAATGATTATCAATGTAAAATTTTAAAATAAAATATTAGCAAAGAGATTACAGCAATTTATCACCTGGTGCAATTTATAGAAGGAATGTAAGGCTGGTTCAATATTTGGAAAACTATCTTCATAATTGACCATATCAATAACAAAATTAACAGAAATCATATGTTTATCTCAATAGATACAAAAAGAGTCTCTGACAAAATGTGTTTGACAAAATGCAACACTCATTTCTACTAAAAACACTGGAATGCAGAAGAAGAAATGGAGTTTTAATCAAAACGATAAGCAATATCAAACTAAAAACCATCAGCAAGCATTATATGTAATGTGGATAAGCTAGAATAGGCATGGGGAACCAGAGGCCTCGAAGCCACACGTGGCCCTCAAGGTCCTCAAGTGTGTCCCTTTGACTCAATCACACTTCACAGAACAAATTCTTTTATTAAGAGTGAAGTGTGGATTCAGTCAAAGGGACACACTTGAGGACCTTGAAGGCCACATATGGCCTTGAGGCCTCAGGTTCCCCACCCCTGAGCTAGAATCTTTCCCAATAGCATCAAGAGTGAAACAAGGATTCCCATTGTCACCACTATGATTCAAAAGTGTGCTAGAAATAGCTTTAGCAGTAAGAGAACAAAAAGAAATGGAAGGAATTTGACTACACAAAGAGGAAATAATAAATAAGTGAAACAACAAATCATAGAAACAACAACTTCATCAAAAACAATGATAATAATAAGACAACATAACATAACTTCTGGGATGCAGTGAAAATGTTTTTTTGGGGAAGTTTTATATTTCTTAATGCTTACATGAATAAAATAGAGAAAGAGGAGATCAATGAATTGGGCATGCAACTAAAAAAGCTAGAAAAAGAACAAATTAAAAATCCCCAATTAAATACCAAATTAGAAATTCTGAAAACCAAAGGAGAGATTAATATAACTGAAATTAAGAAAACTATAGACTAACAAATAAAAATAAGAATTGATTTTATGAAAAAAAAGTAGATAAACCTTTGGTTAATTTGATTTAAAAAATAAAGAAGAAACAAGTTGCCAGTTATCAAAAATGAAAAGGGTAAATTCACCACCAATGAAGAGAAAATTAAAGCAATAATTAGGAGCTATTTTGCCCAACTGTATGCTAATAAATTTAACAATCTTAGTGAAATGAACAAATATATACAAAAATATAAGTTGCCCAGATTAACATAAGAGGAAATAAAGTACTTAACTAACCTCATTTCAGAAAATAAAAGAAATTGAACAGGCCATTGATGAACTAAGAAAAAATCTCCAGGGCCAGATAAATCTACAAGTGAATTCTACCAATCATTTAAGAACAATTAATTTCACTACTATATAAAATATTTGGAAATAAAAAGGGGGCCAAAAAGAGTTTCATCAAATTCCTTTTGTAACAGAAATGTGGTGCTGATACCTAAACCAGGAAGAATGAAAACAGAGAAAGAAAATTATAGACCAATTTCCCTAATGAATGTTGATGCAGAAAATGTAAATGAAATGTTACTATAGAGATTATAGCAATATATCATAAAGATAATACATTATGATCAGGTGGTATTTATACCAGGAATGCAGAGTTGGTTCAATATTAGGAAAACTATCAGCATAATTAACCATATCAACAACAAAACTAAGAGAAATCATATGATTATCTCAATAGATGCAGAAAAAAAAAACCTCTTGACAAATTACAATACCCATTTTTGATGTCTTTTTTTATGTGAAAACATTTTTTTAAACATGTGGTTTTGAAACTTTGAGTTCCAAATTTTCTCCCTTCCTCCCTCCCCACCCACCCTCATTGAAAAAGTAAGCAACTCAATATAGGTTGTATATGTACAGTTATGCAAAACACTTCCTTAGTAGACATGTTGTGAAAAACTAACTCTATTTCCCTTAATCCTATTCTGCCCTCCCATTTATATTATTCTTTCTTTTGACCCTGTCCCTCCACAGAAGTATTTACTTCTGATAACCCCCTTTCCCAATCTGCTCTCCTCTCTATCACCCCCTGCTCTCTTGTCCCCTTCTCCCCCTATTTTCCTGTAGGATAAGACAGATTTCCATACCCAATTGAATGTGTATGTTATTCCCTCCTTAAGCCAAATCCTATGAGAATAAGATTCCCTCATTCCCTCTCACAGTCCCCTGTTTCCCCTCCACTGTGAGAGACTTTTCTTTTCTGTTTTTTTTTTTGTGTGTGTGTGTGAGATAATTTACCCCATTCTACCTCTCCCTTTCTTCTCCGAGTATCATCCTCTCTCATCCCTTAATTTTATTCTCTAGATATGATCCCTTAATCTTCAACTCACCCTGTGCCCTCTATCTATATATACATACATACAATTTTTTTTTTCCTTCAACTACCCTAATACTGACAAAGTTCTCATGAGTTACAAATATCGTCTTTCCATGCAGGAATGGAAACAGTTCAATCTTAATAAGTGTCTTATGATTTCTCTTTCCTGTTTACCTCTTCATGTTCAACTGGAGTCCTGTATTTCAAAGTCAAATTTTCTGTTTAGCTCTGTTCTTTTCATCAGGAATGCTTGAAAGTCCTCCATTTCACTGAGTGACCATTTTTTCCCTGAAGGATTATACTCAGTTTTGCCGGGTAGGTGGTTCTTGGTTGTAATCCTATCTCCTTTGCCCTTCGGAATACTATATTCCATGCCCTGTGGTCCTTAAATGTAGAAGCTGCTAAATCTTGTGTTATCCTGATTGTGTTTCCACAGTACTTGAATTGTTTCTTTCTGGCAGCTTGTAATATTTTCTTCTTGACCTGGGAACTCTGGAATTTGGCTACAATATTTCTAGGAGTTTTCCTTTGGGGATCTCTTTCAGGAGGAGATCTGTGGATTCTTTCAATTTCTATTTTGCCCTCTGGTTCTAAAATATCAGGGCAGTTTTCCTTAATAATTTCTTGAAAGATGATGTCTAGGCTCTTGTTTTGATCATGGCTTTCAGATAGTCCAATAATTTTTAAATTCTCTCTCCTGGATCTGTTTTCCAGTTCAGTTGTTTTTCCAATGAGATATTTCACATTGTTTTCTAATTTTTCATTCTTTTGGATTTGTTTTACTACAATACCCATTTTTATTAAAAAAAAACACTGGAGAGCATAGGAATAAATTGAGTCTTCCTTTAAATGATAAGTAGCATCTAGCTAAAACCATCAGCAATCATTATATGTAACTGGGATAAGCTAGAAGCATTTCCAATAAGATTGCAGGTGAAGCAAGGATGCCCATTATCACCACCAATATTATTATTCAGTATGGTACTACAAATGTTAGTTTTAGGGATAAGAGAAGAAAAAGAAATTGAAGGACTCAGAATAGGCAAAGAAGAAACAAAACTGTCACTCTTTGCAGATAATATGATGGTATACTTAGAAAATTCTAGAGAATCAACAGGAAAAATTACTTGAAAGGATGAACAAATTTAGCAAAGTTGTAGGGTGTAAAATAAACCCACATAAATCACTGGCATTTCTATATATTTCTAGTAAAGCCCAATAGCAAGTTATAAAAAGAGAAATTCCATTTAAAATAAGCTACAAACAATATAAAATATTTAGGAGTCTACCTGCCAAGACAAACCCAGGAACTCCATGAAGACAATTAAAAAACACTTTTCACACAAATAAAGTTATATCTAAACAAATGGAGAAATATCTATTGCTCATGAGTAGGCCAAGCTAATATAATAAAAATGACAAGTCTACCTAAAGTAATTTACTTATTCAATGTGCCAAACCAATCAAACTACCCAAAATTATTTTATAGAGCTAGGAAAAAAAATAACAAAATTCATCTGGAAGAATAATAGGTGAAGAATATCAAGAGAATTAATGAAAAAAAAAAAGAAATGCAAGGGAAGGTGGCCTAGCTATACCAACTTTAAAACTATATTGTGCAATGGCAACCATCAAAAACTGGCTAAGAAATAAATGATGGATCAAAGAAATGGGGTATGTACACAAGACATAGTAGTCAATGACTAGAGTAATCTACTGTTTGATAAGCCCAAAGTTTCCAGATTCTGGGACAAGAATTCAGTATTTGACAAAAACTACTGGAAAACTGGAAAATTGCATGACCTAGACTAGGCATAGACCAACGCCTCATACCTTATAGCAAAAGGTTAAAATGGGCACATGATTTAGACATAAAGGGTAATACCACAAGCAAGTTAGCAGAGCAAGGAGTAGTTTACTTGTCAGATTATGGAGAAGGGAAGAATTAATGAACAAACAAGAGATAGAGAATTTCATGCATTGCAAAATGAATAATTTTGATTACATTAAATTAAAAAGGTTTTGCACAAATAAAGCCAATGCATCCAAAATTAGATGGAAAGTAGAATCCTGGGATATAATTTTTATATCCAGTGTTTCTGATAAAGACCTCATTTTTAAAACTGAGTCAAATTTATAAGAATGTAAGTCATCCCTGAATTGATAATTGTGTAAGGATATGAACAAGTAGTCTTCAGATGAAGAAATTAAAGCTATCTATAGTTATATGAAAAAAATGTTATAAATCACTCCTGATTAGAGAAATGCAAATTAAATGAACTTTGGGGTACCACATCACACTTAGAAGATTGGGTAACATGACAGAAAAGGCAATGATAAATGTTGGAGACAGTGTGGGAAAATTGTGATTCTGATGCACTGTTGGTGGAGTTGTGAACCAATCCAACCATTCTGGAGAGCAATTTGGAACTATGTTGAAAGAGCTATTAAACTGTGCATATCCTCTAATCCAGTAATACCAGTACTGGGTCTATATCCCAAAGAGGTCACAAAAAAGGAAAATGATCTACACATACAAAAAAAAAATATTTATAGCAGCTCTTTTCACAGTGACAAAGAATTGGAAATTGAGGGTATTCCCCTCAATTGGGGAGTAGCTGAAGAAGTTGTGGTATATAAATGTAATGGAATATTATTGTTCCATAAAAAATGATGAGCAGGTGGATTTAAGCAAAACTTTTAAAGACTTATATGAAGTGATGCTGAGTGAAGCAAGCAGAACCAGGAGAACATTGTGCACAGTAACAGCAACATTGTATATTTGATCTACTATCATAGAGTTAGCTCTTTTCAGCAATGCAATGATCACAAGGCAATTCCAAATGATTCATGATGGAAAATGCTATTCATATCCTGAGAAATAACTATGGAGTCTGAATGCATATTGAAGCATACTCTTTTCACACCTTTCTTTTTTGTTTTGTTTTGTTTTTTCTTTCTTATGGTTTTCCCCTTTTGCTCTGATCATTCCTTTACAACATGACTAATATGAAAATATGTTTAATATGATTAAACATATATAACATATATCAGATTACTTACTGTCTTAAGGAGGGGTAGAAGAGGGAGGGAGAAAGAATTTGGAACTCAGAATCTTGTAAAAGTGAATGTTGTAAACTATCTTTACATGTAATTGGAAAAAATAAAATACTATTAAGTGGGAAAAAGGTGATATGGGCTCTCTGGGCAGAAAGTAATCAGGAAGTCTTTAAGTGGAAACTATTGAGAAGTATTTCATGTCGAATTAGTGCTTTGTATGAGGGCTGCAGCAGACACATTCTCAAGTTCCTTCTAACTTTGAGATTCTATAATTTAATTTAGGGGAGAATAGTGATGCAGCAGTAGAGGGCAAAGTATATATTAGAACCAATATTTCTGTCATGAAACCTCCAATTTTCTTTAAGTTCAAAGACAATGTCTTCAGAATAGACTAGTATTTGAGGTGCAGTAGATACAGGAAGAAAATTTGGAGTAAGATTCAGTAGATCATACTTTTTTCTTTGATTTTCTTTCTTTTTTCTAATGTATGAGCAAAATGCTTCTTAGGTTGTGCCTCTTCTTAAATTTGTCATCTGTTTACACTGTTTATTTTTTGCCTATCATGTACAACTTCACACATAGTCTCAATAGCAATTTATTATAGATGGCAAATAGTCTCCATGCACAGATTTTATCTTATTATGTTAAATCAACAACAAAAACTCTTCTCTTAGTTTGAGCTTGTAATGGACATTATTAGCTGCAGGCCACTGGAGAGGAAAAAATAAAACAAAGACTTTGATCTTTACCAAGTGAAAACACCTACCTACTGTCATTTTTCAAACAAATGAGATGGAACAGAGTAAATGTGATCTTTTTTTTTCTAATAAGAAGAAAAATGAAATAGAATAGTGAATAATTTCATTGGATTTGTGAGGTTGTCGGCCCCAGATGCCAGTGGTTTTTAGGAAATGAGGAAGAGTTGCCTCAATTAGAGCCAGAACATGGAAAAAGCAAGCCAAAGAAAAATGCTACTGTGAATCACGCTTTGCTTTGTCATTAACTTTAGCTGGAAATTGGAATAAGTCCTCAAATTGTTTCATATGCTTCTAGAATCACACTCACTTTCAAATATAATATATTCTTCATTCTTCGTTTAGTGCTGGCATATTGATCTATGTACCATGAATCTGTACTGCCCTCCTTGAAAGTCATACCAGGCAGAACTGAAATGGATTGAAAGGTGTGGCTAATAGTACTGTGTTACTGAAAATGGTTAAGATAGTGCCCATTTACCTTGAGAGTGGGAATTTATGGCATTCTTTAAAATGAAAGGAGGGAGGGAGGTTAGAGGAGAGATCAGGCAATGAAAAGGCAAAAACATGTAATGGGAAAATCATGGGGAAATCCCTCAATTAGGCTTGAACTTTAGCTTGGAGCATATCCTAGGAGTAATATGTTCAGCTATGAGTGACACATTTTCAGACAGAAAAGTTGTAGTGTTTCTGGAGAACAACTAGGATGATGAGAGAGATTTGAAACCATGTTACATGTAGGAATGGTTGAAAGAATTAGTGGTGTTTAAGAGAAAAAAAGGTAGGTTTAGGTGTAGCAAAATAGCTTTCTTAAAATATTTGAAGGGCTATCAAGTAGAAAAAAAAAGAGATTAAACTTGTTGCTGTGCCCTAAGAACACAAATAGGAATAATCGACAGACATTTGATAGGCCAATTTTGCTGTTACATAAGGGAAAAGCTTTCTAACAGTTTGAGCAATGCAAAAAAGTTAAAAAAAATAGTCTTCTTTGTGAGTGAGGTTTCTGCTATAAACTTTCAATTTTGTTTCGTGATATCTTAGCACAAGAAGTGCTTTGGTTTTCACTAGCAGAAAGGAAAGGTTCAATTTGCACAAGAAGAAATGATTAGACACAGCCGCAAGGGAACTTGCTGTGCAAAAAGTGAACAGGAGTAGAAGGAATAGGAAAAAGGTAGGTCATATCCCCAATAACCAGAAATGGGGACATCAAAAATTGAGGTAAGAAGTAGAGGAACACGGGGGAAGCAAGAAGGAAAAAGAGAGTGGGGAGAATCTCAATCCTAGTCTGATATATTTTTGCCTGGGTCCTTGCTTTACGAGGCAGAACAGCTTGAGGTTATCTGCTGATAAGACGAAGAATTGAAAAGCACCAGGTGTCAGGTGCAAACCCTGGGCCCCAGTCAAGAGTTTCTGAATCTTCACCTAAGACTGTCCCTACTGGATACTTGTCAGACATTAATTGTATTGTTTATACTGCTTTACACAATAAATGGAAGAATGGCCTTGGGTACTAAACAAATTGATACATGCATTCCCTACAATACCTACCTTAGCTCAGAGTGGCTTCTGTACTATCTGGAAACTTTCTAGGTCTTGAAATGAATTTTGTTATGTGCATAAGTAGTAGAATTTTAATTAAGCTCTAAAAAATTAATTGATTCTATAGAAGAATAAATACTAAATGGCACATTCAAGTATGTTTTGTCTCTTCCAGATCCATTATGCCAAAGACATGTAACTAGAACAAGAAGAAACATAGCAAGTTCAAAGAAGTGGTGGAGTTTTTTAAAAGACTTTCTTTTCTTTCTTTCTTTCTTTCTTTCTTTCTTTCTTTCTTTCTTTCTTTCTTTCTTTCTTTCTTTCTTTCTTTCTTTCTTTCTTTCTGGCAATTGAGGTTAAGTGACTTGCCCAGAGTCACAACGCTAGGGAGTATTGTGTGTCTGAGGCTGGATTTGAACTCAGGTTCTCCTGACTCCAGAGTAGGTGCTCTAAACACTGTACTACCTAGCTGCCCCTGAGACTTTTTCTTTTTCCCAAATTATATGTAAATTTTTAAAAACATTGTTTTAACTTTTGAGTTCCAAATTCTTTCCTTCTCTTTCTCTCTTTCCCCCTCCTTGAGAAGGTAATCACTTTGATATAGATTATATATGAGCAGCCACGCAAAACATACTTTCATATTAACAATGTTGCCAAGAAAGCACAGACCAAAAAGAAAAAGAAAGAAAGTATGCTTTGTTATACTTTCAGACTCCACCAGTTCTGTCTCTGGAGGTGGATAGAATTTTTCATCATGATTCCATTGAAATTGTCTTGGATCATTGTATTGCTGTGAATAACTAATCCATTCACAGCTGATCATTGTGCAATATTGTTGTTATTATATATAATCACCTCTTGGTTCAACTCACTTCACTTTGCATCATTTCATATGAGTCCTCCCAAGTTTTTGTGATAGCATCCTGCTCATCATTTCTTATAGCACAGTAGAATTCTCCCATAATCGTATACTACAACTTATTCAGCCATAACTTTATTGAAAGGCATCTCTTTAATTTCTAATTCTTTGCCACCATGAAAAGAGCTGCTATAAATATTTTTGTATGTATAGGACCATTTCCTTAATTCATGGTATTGCTGGGTCAAAAGGTATGCACAGTTTTATAGCTTTTGGGTATAGTTCCAAATTCCTCTCTGAAATGAATAGATCATTTCACAACTCCATGAACAATACATTAGTGTCCTGATATTTCTGTATCACCTCCAAAATTTGTAATTTTCCTTTTTTTTCACATTAGCCAATCTAGTAGATTTTCCCAGCAATTTTTGTCAAATAGTGAATTCTTCCCCCCCCCAAAAAAATGGATCTTTAGATTTATCAAACACTAGATTACTATGGCAATTTACTACTGTGTATAGTGTACCTAATCTGTCCCACAGACCCACCACTCTATTTCTTTTTTTTTTTCAGGGGGAGTAGTTGGACAATGGGGTTAAGTGACTTGCCCAGCGTCACACAGCTAGTAAGTGTTATGTGTCTGAGGCCAGATTTGAACTCAGGTCTTCCTGAATACAAGGCCAATGCTCTATCCACTGCACTACCTAGCTGCCCCTCACCATTCTATTTCTTAACCAGTACCATATAGTTTTAATGATTACCAATTTTAACACAGTTTGTGATCTTGTCCTCCTAGGCCACCACCTTCATTGTTTCCCATTGATTCCCTTAATATTCTTAACCTTTTGTTCTTCCATATTAATTTTGTTATTTTTTTTCTAGCTCTATGAAATATTTGTTGGTAGTTTCATTGGTATGATGCTGAATAACTAAACTAATTTAGGTAGAATTGTCATTCTTATTATATTGGCTCAGCCTACACATGAGCAATTAATTTTTTTTTTACAATTGTATAGATCTGACTTTGTGTGAAAAATGTTTTGTAACTGTTGTCACATGATTCCTGACTTTGCCTTGGCAGATAAACTCCCAAGTTTTTTATATTATCTACAGTTATTTTAAATGGAATTTCTTTCTATGTTTCTGCTAAACTTCGATGGTAATATATAAAATGTTGATGGTTTGTGTGGATTTATTTTATGACTTGCTACTTTGATAAAGTTGTTGATTACTTGAGCTTTTCTTCAACTTTCGAATTCCCCTTTCTTTTTCTTCCCTTCCCTGCCATGGTCCTCTTTGAGAATGAAGGACAAGCAATAAGAACTTGTTTTAAGGAAAGAGCTCCTATGCTTTCTTGAGTTTTTTTTTTTTTAATGGCAATAAGTTTTGGATTTTGGTAAACTATTTTCTGCATCTATTATGATAACAATATGATTTTTGCTCTTTTTGGCGGATCAATTATAGTTAGTTTTTCTAATATTGAACCAGTTCTGCATTCCTTGTATAAGTCCTACCTGGTCATAGTGTATGATCTTTGTGATATGTTGCTATAATCTCCTTGCTAGTATTTCTTGTAAATAATTGTATCAATATCCATTAGGAAAATTGGTCTATAGTTTTCTCTCTCTAGTTTTGTTCTTCCTGATTTAGGTATCAGCACTATATCAATGACATAGAAGGAATTTGGTAGAACTTATTTGCCTTTTCCTCCAAATAGTTTATATAATATTGGAATTAATTGTTCTTTAAATATTTGTTAGAATTCACTTTAGAATCCATCTGGTTTGGGTTGCTTATTTTTCTTGTGGGGGAGGGAAACTTATTTATGGCTCCTTGGGCTTCTTTTTCTAAGATAGTTATTTAAGTATTCTATTTCTTCTTCTGTTCGTGTGGGCAACACACACACACACACACACACACACACACACACATATATATATATATATATGGGATTAAATGACTTGCCCATTTCACGTAGGTTTTTAGAAGTATTGGCATGCAGTTAGGCTAAATAGCTTCTAATTATTTTATAAATTTCATGTTCATTAACATTTCATTCATATTTTTCATACTAGTAATTTAATTTTCCTTTTTTTATCAATGATTTGTCTATTTATAATTTTTCCCAAAAAACAAGTTCTTAGTTTTATTTATTATTTCAATGAGTGTTTTATTGAATATAATTTTATTGCATTATATTCTTAAGAGGATCTTTTAAATTTTTCAGTTTTTTTTTCTTGCATTTTGTTGTGAGGTTTCTATGTTCTAGTAGATGGTGAATTTCCTTGGCATTTTTTCATTAATTTCCTTGATATTCTTGACCTATTGTTGTTCCAGATGAATTTTTAATTGTTTTTCTAGCTGTACAAAATAATTTTTAGTAGTATAATAGTCATGGCACTGAATAAGTAAATTAACACAGGTAGAATTATCATTTTTTATTATATTAGCTCAGACTACCCATGAGAAATTGATATTTAGATCTGACTTTGGTTGTGTGAAAAAAAATGTTTTGTAATTGTGTTCACATATTTCCTGGGTTTTTCTTGGCAAGTAGACTCCCAAATATTTTATATTGTCTACATTTATTTTAAATAGAAGTTTTCTTTCTATCGCTTGCTGCTAAGCTTTGTTGGTAAAATATAGAAATGCTGATGATTTATGTGACTTTATTTTATATCCTGCCACTTTCTGTTAGTTGTTATTTGTTTCAAGTATTTTTAGTGGATTCTCTAGAATTCTCTAAGAATACCATCATATCATCTGAAAAGAATGAGCTTTATTTCCTCATTGCCTAGTCTAATTCCTTCAATTTCTTTTTCTTCTCTTATTACTAAAGCTAAGATTTCTAGCACAATATTGAATGATAATAATAGCAGAGATAATGGACATTATTGTTTCACCTCTGATCTTATTGGGAAAACTTCTAGCTTGTTAGCGTTACAGGTAATGCTTGCTGAATATATACATGTATATGTAATGTGTGGGTATTTACATATACATATATATATATATATATATATATATATATATATATGCATACACATATACATATACATATGTGTGTGTGTGTCTTCCCAGTTAACATAGTTGCTTTATGTGGTCATGGCTCTCTTTTGTTTCTTTTTTTTTCAGTATTTTATTTTTATTTTACCCACTTATATGTAAAAACAATTTTTAACATTCATTTTTAAAATTTTGGCTCCAAGTTTTCTCCCTTCCTCCCTCCCCACATCACCTCATTGAAAATGAATGCAATTCAATATAGTCATGCAAAACATATCCATAATACTCACGTTGTGAAAGAAAACATAGCCAAAAAAAGTTCAAAAAGAATAAAGTAAAAAAAAAAGTATGTTTCAATCTGTATTCAGACACCATTAGTTCTTACTCTAGGGATGGATAGCATTTTTTTGTCATAAGGCTTTCAGAATTATCTTGGATCATTGTATTGCTGAGAATAGCTAAAACATTCACAACTGATCATCTTACAGCATTGCTGTTATTTTGTACACAGTACATTTCGCCAGTGTGCTAATGTTCCATTTTGTCCCAGAAGCATCACTCCAAACTGTGTATGGGTGATGCAACAGGGTCATTTACCCAGTACCAACAATGTGTTTCCTGTAATCTCCTTCTGATCACTTGCTCAACCCCCCTACTATTTGTGTTCTGAGAACTCCAGAAGCTGCTGTCCCATAGATGCAGCTGCAGCCAATGTGTGGCCTGTGTTGCCTATACCACACTTCTGTGGCTAACCACCTCTTCAGGGTGACAGACCTTTTCTGATGACTTCCAATATTTTCTTGGGCTGGAAAATTGTTTCATCTTGACCTTCTGTTGGTTCTGCAGGATGTTTTACAAGGTAATTTGGGAGAGTTCCTGTTACTCTGACACCTAGGCTCCTCCCTTCCTCAAGGGATGGGTTTTTGAACAGTGATGGGTACGTATTGTGGACTCTGATTAAATAAATTCTTAGTAATCCACAACCTCTAAAATGATTCAGTGTGGATACATACAGAAAATTGTGAAGCTAGGGAATAGATTGTTTACCTTCTTACAGTCATGGTTAGAATGACCAACACTCATTGACATGGGTTGAAGTTGTAAAGTTCAAGATGGGATTCCCAATATCCTTTTACTTAAATAAGGTCAGGTTTATTCTTAACACCTCTACCTGATATTTAAATTCAATTGGAGGTATTAAAGCTAAATTTGGATGATATTTTGTCAGAATAAGATGGATAGTCATTAAGGTATTGGGTTGTATAACTACTGTGAAAATTCCATGATTCTATGATGAAGAAAGCGATAATTGTGTCATTGCATGTCTCAGCTGAAAAAGGCTCTTTTGAAAGCATTCCATCTAATCAATGCATTTTATATATCAAGAAACTGAGGCAGATAAAAATTAAGTGATCTACTCCATCATCATAAGATTAAGTGTTATCCTTATGACTTGAACCCAGGTCAAATCCTCCTGGTCAAATCCTCTTCCCATTTCATCTCATTGTCTCTCTAACCTAAGACTTGATCACAAAAAGGATTAAGCCTGCAGTCTTCCAGAACATTAAGGGTGAAGCTAAGAAATTTCTGAATACCTTCTCCTATGCAGGAATTAAAGACCAAAGTACATGCTAAGTCTTCTGCAACTGTGTAATGTAGAACTCTTGTCTTTCTGTATATATGTGTTATTTTAATATTAAGCTTCATTTAGAAATTAGTATGAAATGACAGAAAACAAAAAGGATGGTTGTATGCTCATTTCAGAGATAACAGGACAGGAAAAAAGAAGGCTGTGAAGGACCTCAGAGAAAATGAAGGTGGGAATGAATTCCTAGTAAAGGGAACCAGGAAGCTGGACCATGCAACTCATGAAGGGATAAAACACGTGCTCAGGCAGAAATGATGTGAGAGTTAATAAATATGCTCATATCACCACAGGGACATGGAGCATAAACAAATCTATAACCATAGACAATGTGAAAGAGCACTGAGTGTGAATTTAGGAGATCTGGGTCAAATTCTAGCTTCAATAAATACTTATTATATGACCATGGGTAACTTAATTAACTTTTTCAATAGCACCTCACCTATAAAGTGGGAGATGATGATGGTGATGATGATAATGATGATGATGATGATGATGATATTCATCATCCCCCCCACCCAGATCATACCAGACCATGAAATGTGCATATCTTTTTCTGCTGTCTGCCACCTGGGAATAAGGATATTTGCACTGAGCAATGACATGACATTATAATAATGATAAAAATAAAAACATGTAACCAGCATCAATTCAGGTTCTTTTGTGAGCCAATGTCTCACTATAAGTTTTTTGTTTATGTTTTTATCTATGATAGGCTGCCAAATCCAGGGATTAAGGAAATACAATGTGGTATAGTGAAAGAGAGAGTAGATTCTAATTCTGCATTCTAATTCTGCCACAGTCACTACCTGTATGACTTTTAGCAAGTCATCTCACCTCTGTTTACCTCATTTTTCTCCTCTATACAATGAAGTGGTGAATTTATAATGCTAGATGACTTCTAGCATCCCTGATAGCTCTAAGGGTATAATCCTGTGACTTATTTTATGGTTGCAAGGAATGAGTGAATCCTCACTTCATGATATAGTATAGAATTAGGCTGAGAACTGGGGAGACTGGGTTTTATATTCATCTATATTACCAACTCTTGAGTGAATTATCAAGTCTTAAAGGACCTTTTAAAAAATCTTCAGCATAAATAAACAAAAATTCATAAATAAACCTGGTAAAGAAATGAATAGCCAACATCTTTTTCCCCCCTTATTTGAGGATTAATGTGTATTTTTCTTTAACACTAAGTTATTGTCACCATTTTACAGATGATGAAACTGAGGCTCAATGATATTCCTGTTATCACCCAGCCAGGATTGTTGGAACTCTCCCCTTTCTTACCACTATCTTAAAGGGTTCACATTACACTGTTTATGAAAACTTCATAGATTTCTATAGGAAACTCCCTGAATGACACCTTGGAAATTCACGGAATCATTGATTATTAAAGCTGAATTAAGCCTTAGAGAACATCATTTTTACAGAGTAGAAAACTGAGGGTGAGAGTCAATGACTACATGCTCAATCTTACCTAAGTAATACATAGCAGATCTAGGATTCATCCTAGTTCTGATAGCTCCTTATGGATTCTTAAAAATATACCATCCAGCAAGTGACAAGAGAAAAACAAGATTGTAAGAATATATTGTTTGATATTTTATTAAAGGGCTATAGAACATTTAAGTCATCTGGAAAATAACAGTTACATCAAATTGCATGTAATTTTGAATAAACCTATATTGGTCTGAAGAGATTTAACTCTATAAAGTATTGCTGTAATCATAGTGTAAAGTATATCAGAGTTGAATGAGTGAAAGGTAGAGTAGATCGGTACCAGGCAAACCTGTATCATTTCTTTAAATAAAGGTTCTATGAATCTTGTGAACATTTGATAGGCTAAGAGTTTCAGAGGTGATAGTATTTCCTCCTATGTACTAGATCTTACAATTTATGTAGCTTCCATCAAGACAATCATAATGTCTCATGACTCAACCAGTTTGGATTCTTATGAATGGACATTTTTTTTTTACTTAAATAGCAGAAGGTTTTGTGTTGACATTGGTGTGATCAGTATCTTAACTAATACAAACAAACCTTCTTGATGTTTAGTAAATAATATTTGTGTTACTGCCTATCTAAAAATAAGAGAATGAAAAAAAAAAAAGAAATTATCTCCTGGGGAACTATAATCAGGTGATTAGCCTCTCCACTGTTAGCTAGGCTACTTCTTGGACAACAATCATCTATTCCAATGGCAAGTCAAAGTTTAAATTTTGTAGCATAGAGTTCCAGAATCTAGATGAGTTCCACACTAAGATATTGGAGGGGTCTGTAAGGTAAAAGGTGGGGATGTTGTTATTGTTCAGTAGTTCACTCATGTCCAACATTTTGTGACCCCATGAACTATAGCACTTCAGGACTTTCTATCATCTACTATCTCCCAAAGTCTGTCCAAGTTCATCTTCATTACTTCTAAGATACTACCCATCTCATCCTCTGCTACCCTCTCCTCATTTTTCCATCAGTTTTTCCCAACATCTGAGCCTTTTCCAATGAGTCCTATCTTTTCAGTATGTGGCCAAAATGTTTAATCTTCACCTTCAATGTTTGCTTTTCCAATGAATAGCCTGAATTAATTTCTGTAAGTATTGACTGATTTGATCTCCTTGTTGTCTAAGGGACTTTCAAAACTGTTCTCCAACACCATAATTCTCCAGCACCATAATTCAAAAGAGTTAAGGATAACAGAGAGACAATAGAATGTACCTTTTCATTTGGCATACTAATAAATAGCATCCTTATTCTCTTTCTTTTATTTCATTTATGCAGCTAAATTATGAAGTAGCTAGTGAGATAGAGTTGGAATAAGGCAAACCTGAATTCAAAGCCAGCCTTAGATCCTTAATAATTTTATTACTCTGGGCAAATCACTTAAGCTCTTCTGACAAAATTAAATAATGTGTAAAAGGGAAATAATAATAGCACCTATCTGCCTAGGCAATTGTGAAAATAAAATGAGATATATTAGTTTGTAGGCCTATGTAAGTACAAGCTTCTCCTTTATTACTTCCTTGTAGTTTCTTCATGCCTTCTTTTACTGGCTCTCTGTCTGTCTGTCTGTCTGTCTCTGTCCATCTGTCTCTGTCTTTCTGTTTCTCTCTCTTTCTGTCTCTCTGTCTCTCTCTCTCTCTGTCTCTGTATCTCTGTTTCTCTCTCTCTGTCTCTCTCCCTCCCTCTCTTCTCTCTCTCTCTTTCCACTCTTGTCTCTCTTTCTTCTCTTGCTTCCCCATCCCCTCTCCTCCTGTACTAGTTCTCCCATCCCCTATCTTCCATTTCTCTCTTCTTCCATTAAGAAATATGTTTCTTTCATATACATAAGACAATGTATATACCTTATTACTCCTCATTCCCCTCCTCTTTAGTCTGGTTTATTACAAATACTAGAGCATTACAATCAGTCACAATCAGAAAGCTTGAAGGAAATTATTTGTGAATGATCTAAGGAACTACATGAAGAAAACTGAAAATAGTAGGCAGAGCCAAAATGGCATAGTAAAGACAGTGTCTTGCTTGAGCTCTCCCCCAAATCCCTCAATACTTTTAAATAAAGACTCTAAATAAATGCTAGGGAAGTAGAAGCCACAAAAAGATGGTGTGAAACAACTTTCCATCTAAGACAACTTAGAAGGTTAGCAGGAAAGGTCTGTTACAATAGGGTGACAGAGGAGAATAATCCAGTGAAGGCCACACCAGCACAGCCCCATCCCCAGTGAACCAGGAGCAGGATTTGAGAGTCACTGAATCAACAGCAGCAGTGGCTGCTTCTGGAGCTCTCAGCCCACAGACAATAAGGGAATCAAACAACTGGTCAGAGAGATTACAAGGGTCTCTTTGTTAGCAATGAGTCAGAACCCTGTTGCTTTGCCTTTACCTGGATTTGTATCATATTTCTAGGTGGCAGACTCAGAATGAGGGGGAACACTAGCCACCAGAGCTTGTGACTGCAGTGGAGTGGAGACCCTCATCACGGTTCCAGGGCAGAAAAGAGTATTTGTTGTCAATCACAGGCCAGAAGAGTAGTAAACACCTTTCCTTAGAGCATACCACCTTGGAAGAACTGAAAACATACAAGTCCCTAGAGGTATCTCTGGAAACAGCTGCACAAAACACCCTAGAAGCTTGGGATGGTAAATTCTTCAGTTTTGAAGACTTATTTTAACAAAGACTTAAAAGTCAAGTAATAGGCTGGGAAAATGAGCAAACAAAAGGAAAAAAAATTATGACCTTGGAAAGTTATTATAGTGACAACAAAGATCAAAATCAACACTCAAAAGAAGTAAAATCTCCTATATTCAAAGCTTATAAGAAAAAAAAATGTGAGTTGGTCTCACACCATGGAAGAGCTGAAAGAGAATTTTGAGAAGCAAGTAAGAGAAGAGGAAAAACTGGGAAGATAATTGAGAGTGATGCTAGAAAATCATGAAAAACAAGTCAATAGCTTACTAAAGGAGACCCAAAAAACACTGAAGAAAATAATAATATCTTAAAAAATATCCCAACACAAATGGCAAAAGAGTCCAAAAAGCCAATGACAAAAGGAATGCTTCAAAAAGCAGAACTGTCCAAATGGAAAAGGAAGTCCAAAAGCTCATTGAAGAAAATACTTGCTTAAAGATAGAATGGAGCAAATGGAACTGAGTGACTTTATGAGAAATCAAGACAATGTTAAACCAAAACAAAGGAATGAAAAATTAGAAGACAATGTGAAATATCCCTTTGGAAAAACAACTAACTGGAAAACAGATGCAGGAAAGATAATTAAAAATCATTGGACTATGTGAGAGCCCTGATTAAAAAAATAAAAGCCTAGACATCACCTTTCAAGAAATTGTAAAGGAAAACTGCCCTGATATTCTACAACCAGAAGGTAAAATAGAAACTGAAATAATCCACTGATAACCTCTTGAAAGAGGTCCCCAAAGGAAAACTATGAATATTATAGCCAAATTCCAGAGTTCCCAGATTAAGGAGAAAATATGGCAAGCAGCCAGAAAGAAACAATTCAAGTATTGTGGAAATGCAATCAGGATAACACAAGATTTAGCAGATTCTACATTGGGGGACTAGAGGGCTTAGAATATAATATTATGGAGGTCAAAGGAGATAGGATTATAGCCAAGAATCAAACTACCCACCAAAAGTGAGTATAATACTTCAATGGTAAAAATGGACATTCGGTGAAATAGAGGACTTTCAAAGCCTCTTGATGAAAAGACCAGAGTTGAATAGGAAATTTGACTTTCAAATACAAGACTCAAGAGAAACATTAAAAGGAATACAGGAAAGAGAAGTGGTAAGGTACTTATTAAGGTTAAACTATTTACATTCCTACATGAAAAGATGATATTTGTAACTCATGAGACCTTTGTCAGTATTAGGGTAGTTGGAGGTGAAAAATTTATATGTGTAGATAGATAGATAGATAGATAGATAGATAGATAGATAGATAGGTAGGTAGGTAGGTAGGTAGGTAGGTAGATGGCACAGGGTGAGTTGAGGAAGAAGGGGTGATGTCTAAAAATAAAATTAAGGAGTAAGAGAGGATTATCCTGAGAGAAAGAGAAAGAGATAGGTAGAATGGGGTAAATTATCTCATATAAAACAGACAAGAAAAGGCTTTTACAGTGGAGGGGAAATGGGAGGAGAGACGGAATGAATGAATCTTATTAAAATTGCATTTGGCTTAAGGAGGGAATAAAATACAAATTCAACTTGGAATTGAAATCTTTCTTACCTTTTAGGAAAATAGGGGAGAAGAGGATAATATGAGAGCAGGGGGATGATAGAGGGGAGGGCAGATTGGGGGAGGGGGTAATCAGAAGTACACACTTCTGAAGAGAGACGGCATCAAAAGAGAGGATAGAATACATGGAGTACAGGATAGAATAAAGGGAGATATAATTAGTTTTCCACAGCATGACTCCTTTGGAAGTGTTTTGTATGACTACACATGTAGAACCTGTATTGAGTTGCTTGCTTTCTCAATGAGGTGGGTAGGGAGTGAGGAAGGGAGAAAATTTGGAACCCAAAGTTTTAAAAACAAATCTTAAAGATTGTTTTCACATGCAACTGGTAAATAAGATATATAGGCAATGGGGTATAGAAATCTATCCTGCCCTACAGGAAAATAAAAGGAGAAGGGTATAAGAGAAAAAAAAATTTAAAAAAGGGAAAAAAAGAAGACACAAAAAACAAGTAAACAGATGAGCAAAGGAAAGACAAAAATACTGAAGAAAATAACACTTAAAAAACCAAAGTAGGCCAAATATAAAATAGATCTGAAAAGCCAATAAGGAGAAAAATGCCTTAAAAAACAAACTGTCCAAATGGAAAAAGAGGCACTAAAATTGACTGAATAAAAAAAAAAATTCCTTAACATATAGAATTGGCCAAATGTAAAAGAAGATACAAAAGCTCCCAGAAGAAAATAATGCCTTAAAAAATTAGAATTGAGCAAATGGAAGCTAATTACTTTATGAAAAATCAAGGAACAATAAAAACAAAACCAAAAGAATGAAAAAAAAATAGAAAACAATATGAAATATTTCATTGCAAAAACAACAGACCTTAAATGTAGACCCAGGAGAGATAATTTTTAAATTATTGGACTATTTGAAAGCCATAGTCTGTAGCCTAGACATGATCTTTCAAAAAATTGTCAAGGAAAACTACACTGGTGTGTTAGAACCAAAGGGTCAAATAGAAATTGAATGAATCCACTGATCACCTCCTGAAAGACTCCAAAATGAAAACTCCGAGGAATATTAAAGCCAAATTCCAGATTTTCCAGGCCAAGGAGAAAATATTGCTAACAGTAAGAAAGAAACACTTCAACTATTGTGGAGTCACAGACAGGATATTACAAGATTTAGCAGCTTCTACATTAAAGGATTTGAGGTCTTGGAATATGAGATTCCAGAGGGCAAAGGAGCTAGGATTACAACCAAGAATTGCCTACCCAGAAAAACTAAGCATCATCCTTCAGGAGGAAAAAAAGTGGATATTCAATGAAATATAGGACTTTCAAGCATTCTTGATGAAAAGACCAGAGCTGAAGAGAAAATTTGACTTTCAAATATAGGACTCACGAAAAACATAAAAAGATAAACAGGAATGGGAAATCATAGTGGACTTAATAAGGTTAAACTGTTTGCATTTCTATATGGGAAGATGATATTTGTAATTCATAAGAACTTTCTCATTATTAAGATAGTTAGAAGGAGTATATATAGACAGAGGGTACGGGTGTGAGTTGAATATAAAGGGATGATATCCTAAAAATAAAATTAGGGGGTGACAGAGGAATGTACTAGGAGAAAGGGAGACATAGAATTGGATAAATTATCTCACATAAAAGAGGCAAGAAAAAGCTTTTAAAGTTGAAGGGAAGGGGAGAATTGAGGGTGTGGGAGTGAGCCTTACTCTCATTGAAGTTGGCTCAAAAAGGAGTAACAAACCAACTTAACTGGGTATAGAAATCTATTTTATGCTACAGGAAATTAGGAGTGGAAGGGAGAATGAGAAAGGGTGGGTAATAGAAGGGAAGGCAGATTATGGCAGAGAATAGTCAGAAGCAAAACACTTTTAAGAAGGGACAGGATAAAGAGAGAGAGAGAATAGAAAAAAGGGGGGGATAGGATGGAGGGAAATACAATTAGCAATAGTAACTGTGAAAAAATTTTGAAACAAGGTTTTTTTTTTCTGATAAGGCCTCATTCTCAAATATATAGAGAAATGAGTCAGATTTGTAAAAAATAAGAACTATTCCCCAATTGATAAGTGATCAGATGATATGAACAGTTTTCAGATGAAGTAATCAAGGCTTATCAATAGCTTTATGAAAAAAAATTCAGTAACTCACTATTGATTGGAGAAATGCAAATTAAAACAATTCTGATAGGAAACAATCTTTACAGCAAATATCTCTGATAAAGACCTCATTTCACAAATATATAGACAACTGAGTCAAATTTATAAGAATAAATTATTCTTCAACTGATGAATCATCAAAGGATGTGAACAGGTATTTTTCAGATAAAGAAATCAAAGCTATCTATAGGCATACGAAGAAGTGCTCTAAATAACTTTTGATTAGAGAAATGCAAATTAAAACAGCTCTGAGATACCACCTCAGATTGGCTAATATGACAAAAAATGAAATTATATATATATATATATATATATATATATATATATAATATATATATATATATATTTATATATACACACACATATACACACACATATATATACACACACATACATATATTTATTTATTTATGTATTTATTTATATATATGCACACACACATACATACATATATATGCATGTGTGTGTGTGTGTGTATAGAAGAGGATGTAGGAAAATTGGGACACCAATTCACATTGGTGGAGTTGTGAAGAGACTCAACTTTTCTCAAGAGCAATTTGGAACTATACCCAAAGACAATGAAACTGACCATACCCTTTGGTCTAGTAATACCACTACTAGGTCTGTATCACAAAGAGATCATAACAAAGGAAAAAGGATCTCTATGTTAAAAAAAAAATATTTATAGCAGCCTTTTTTTTGTGGTGGAAAAATATTGAAAATTGAGCGGATGTCCAACAATTGTGAAAAGGCTGAACAAGCTGTGGAATATGAATATAATGGAATACTACTGTGCAATAATAAATGATGAACTAAGATTTCAGAAAAAAAAAAGACTTGTATGTATTGATGGAAAGTGAAATGAACATAACTTAAAAAAAAAAACATTGTACACTATATTAGCAATATCATGTGATGATCAACTATGAATGGCTCAGCTTTTCTCACACACACAATGATCCAAGACAAGTATAGAAGACTCAAGAATGAAAATGCTATCCATATCAAGATAAAAAAATGATGCACTGTGAATGTAGATCAAAGCATATTCTTTTGACACTAACTTTATTCTTTCTCATGTTTTGTTTTATGTTTCTTCTTTCACAATTGCGACTACATGATAGCACATGTATAATTATATCAAACTGCCTACTATTTTCAGATGAGAAGAGGGGAGGGAGGGAGAAAAATTTGGAACTCAAAATCCTGTAAAAATGAATGCTATAATGTTCCTTTACATGTAAGTGGGGAAAAAATAAAATGCTATAAAAAGGAAGAAAAAAATCCGAGGTACTACCTTATACCTATCAGATTGGCTAATGAGGCAGAAAAGGAAAATGACAAATATGAAAGGGAATTTGGGAAAAATGGGACATTAATGTACTGTTGGTATAGTTATGAATTTATTCAAACATTCTGTAAAACAATTTTCAATAATGTGCAAAAAACTATAAAACTACACACACCTTTTGCTCTAGCAAGACCAATACTAGCTCTGTACCCCAAAAGAGATTTAAAAAAATAATTGGAAAAGCATCTATCTCTACAAAAATATTTATAACAGCTCTTTTCTCTTGGCAAAGAATTGGAAATTGAGGAAGTGCCTATAAATTTGGGAATGACTGAAGAAATTGTGGTGTACAATTGTGATGGAATACTATTGTGCTATGAAAAGAATGAGCAGGTTATTCTCAGAAAAACCTGAAAAGAATTAGATGAGCTGATGCAAAGATAAATGCACTGTGTGCAAAGTAACAGCAACATTTTAAGATGATCAGTTGTGAATAAGTTAGTTATTCTTAGCAATACAATGATCCAAGACAATTCTGAAGGACTTGTGATGAAAAATGCAATCCATCCCCAGAGGAAGAACTGATGGTGCCTGAATACAGACTGAAGCATACTTTTTTTTTGTTTATTTTTCTTGAGGGTTTCTTTTTTTTGTCTATGTTTTTTTTTACATGACTATTATGGTAATGTTTTACATGATGACATATGTATAACCTTTATGGAATTGTTTGCCTTCTGAATGAGATGGATTGAGGAGGAAGGAAGGGAGAAAATCTGGAACTAAAAATTTTAAAAATGAATGTTAAAATTGTTTTTACATGTAATTGTGCAAAATGAGATACTAAACATATAAAAAAGGAACTGAAAACCCTGACTCTAAGCCATCATTTATAAATCTGTGTTTTTTTAAGTTTTCTAAATTTATTGACACAATGCCACCTGACACTCCCTCCTATAGAATTTTCATCCACCATGAAATATATGAAAACATGTTAAATGCTGTTGCCTCCTTCAATTCAGTCCTTTAGTGATTGTACTTGACTTGAAGTTTTCTCTATAGATTAAATGTCTAGAATATCCAGGAATAGGATATTCATGAAAGACCTATAGAGTGTTAAAACAAATTGTGGCTCCATATCCCAACATGACCAACCCTTCCAACAAAAGAATGCATATATAGATTATATAGATGGACTCATAAAAAAAACCCAAAAACAAAACAAACAAACAAAAAAAACCTCTCCAACTTCTTTGGTGAGATATGTCTTCTATTGACTCCTAAATAATGCCTCATTTATTAAACTATGACCTTTAGTAGAGCAAAGGAAAGATATTTGGTTTTGGAATCAGAGAACTTGGGCTCAATTCCAGCTCTGCTATTTATCACTTTTTTGGCCTTAGACCAATCATTTACCCTCTCTGGCCTTGCTCTATTAAATAGGAAGTTTGCATTAAATGACATCTAAGTTCCTTTAAATGTCTAACTCTGTAATCCTATGATCATGGGCATTACCCCTGTATTCTCATTATTTCATTTCCTCATTATTAATAAGCAACACCACATTCAGGCAGTCTTTTATAGTATAGAGAAAGCATTTCAGTATGAGTAATTTCAGTATATCAGCTAAATACAGGTACTCAGATTAGGAGCATAGAACAGAAAGGCAATTTATAACCCTTTTCTTTGCAAAAATGTCTTTTTTTTAACTGAAAAAAATGTTTTCTCTTTGTAAATCTACCCTAGAGAACCTAACAACTAAAATAAAAACTGATTGAGGGTCTCTTTTCCAGAAAAATAGAGAGAGCAAGATGAATCTGCATCTGTATTCATCATAGAGTATCCAATGTCTGTCTTTTGGCTACGCCTAGTTCAAAGTAGAGGACACATCATACTTTCCTATCCTAAACCAATATGGGAAAGTAAAGAAGGTCTGAGAATATACCTTAACTTTCTAACTTATTAGGAAAATAAAGTAGTCTTTTAAAAATATAGAAGAAGTGTTTCACTGAGGAAAAAAAATCTGAAGTGGCAAAAGTAAATACTGACTTGAATCTGAAGAAGGTGTTGCAGAAGAAAAGGAAAGAAGGGTCATTATAGATAGAGAGACAGAGATAGAGTGAGACAGAGAGAGAGAGAGAGATAGACAGAAATGTAGACATATAAAAAGTTGATAGAGATTGGGGCCTGGAGTCTGGAAGACCTGAACTCAAATCTAGCCTCAAACACTAATGCACTGTTTAACTCTGGGCAAATAATTTCACTTATGACTGCCTTAGTTTCTTCAACTGCGAATTTTGGATATTTATAGTATCTACTTCACAGGGTTATGTTAAGAATCAAACAAGGTATTCTTTGTGAAGTATTTAGCATAGTGCCTGCCATACTATAGGTGACTAATAAATGCTTGTTTCCTTCCTCCCTTTCTTCCAAGCATCTGTTAATCCTCCAAGGAATGATAATATAAAGAAATCCAAGGCAATAATTATATTTATGAATCTTTCCCTAGGTGCAAGGTAATGGACATACACAAGGAAAAGGGTAAAACAGTCTGATTTTCAAGGAGTTTACATTTGTAGTTGGTGGAGGGAAAATAAAAAATGTAAATAGATAAGTACATGGAACACTTTTGCCTTCACCCAAGGTTAGTTTGGGTGTCCCCAAGGGACACTGTTTATATCAGCACCAGGGGGAAGTGCTCAAGGTG
The DNA here is from genome assembly GCF_003287225.1 of Phascolarctos cinereus. Taxonomy (NCBI): domain Eukaryota; kingdom Metazoa; phylum Chordata; class Mammalia; order Diprotodontia; family Phascolarctidae; genus Phascolarctos; species Phascolarctos cinereus. The sequence goes on from NW_027555625.1 coordinate 126,614,379, forward strand.
CTATATCTGGTCATGCTATAATGTGGTATTCAAAGCTAAAATTGTAGTAGCCCATTCACATGACACATGTGCAGATAACCAACCTCTTAGCATCACCATGCTTCCCTTGTTTTCTCCAGGCTCTATGTTCTTATTTAGGGACATAAGTAATCCAATAATAACTCATTTCTCTTGTGCTCCCAGAAACTTGGATCCTCAGTCTTTTCCCTTTATAACTGAGCCCTGGAAAAGAATATACTTGATTACTATGTAGAGTAAATATTTTAAAACAGTGATAAAGAAAGTACAACAGGAAGTTGAGTAAATCCACTCTTGGTAAAGTTGAATTATTAATTCCCTTCACCATATCCAGCACCCTTTCTGTTGGCTCTGATAGGTAAGGAGAAGACTGAAATGCAGAAGGCCTATATAGAGAACTTTTATGTAGTAACATGAGTCTGAAAGTCACAAAGGTAAAGTAAAACCATCTCACATATCCTGGCTCATGTGGTTGCCTTGCTTGGCTAGCGACCATCAGACCTTCATTCCTGACTGGAAGCCAGGTGAAATCTTTGGTCTAATATTTAGCTACTGATCTTGGCCTCTTTTGCTTCTCCACCACTCCCCCTAACATCCATGTGCCTCTGCTTCCTTCTCCATGATTTCTTCTGCAATTTCATAGGCATGGCTGTAAATGCAAATGTGTTACCCCATTGACATTTCCATGGACTGGCTCTAGGTATCTCCAGTGGACTCCCACACCTCAGTTAGATGACTTCATATTCTATTGTTGCAGCCACATCCTGAGAATAAGAAAAAGTGTATAGCTATAGTCAATACCAGAAGTAAACTTCTTTGATCTCCTCTTCTCTTCTTCCTATGTACTATATTACTTGGTGATCTCATCAACTCCTAAGGATTCAATTAATATTTCTATGTTTATGGCTTCTTAGATGTACTTATCCAGCCCTAACCTCTCTGCGGACATCTAATCTCTCATTTCTGGCTGCCTATTAACATTTCTAAGAGAATATTCTGTCAACATGTGTAAAATGGAATTAATCATTTTTCTCCAAAACATTCCCCTTTATAAACATCCCTATTACTATGTTGCACAAAAATCCAGTCCTTCAGGTCACAAACTAGATATCATCCTTAATTTCTATCTCTCATGTCTCATATTCAATTTGCAGCCAAAGCCTATTGATTTCACCTTTCCAACATGTCTCAGATATGCCTACTTCCCTCCTCTGACACTGCCAACACCCTGGTGCAGACCTTCATCATCTCACAGTTGGATTATTGAAATATCCTGCTAGTTAGTCTGCCTACAATAAATCTCTCACCACTCCATTCTCTGCTCAAAGTTTTCCTAAAACTCAAGTCGTCATCAACCCCCCTCCCAATTCAAAAACTCCAGTGATTCTCTGTCACCTACAGGATACAAAATACAAAATCCTGTCTTGGACTTCAAAGCCTTCATAATCAGCCTCCCTTTCCCTATTACTCTCTTCTGACATTTCTGTTCTGACAGCCAATAACACAGCCTCTTTGGTCTTGCTAGAACAAGATACTCTCTCTACCAACTACACATTTTCATTGACCATTGCCCATACCGGGAATGCTCTTCCTCCTCACTTCTGCATCTTAACTTCCTTGGTTTCCTTCAAGTCCCAGCCAAAATCCTACCATCTACAGGAAGCTTTTTCCCAGTCCATCATCATTCTCATCACTTTGTTGATTGTTTCCTATTTAACCTGTATATAACTTATTTGTACATCATTGTCTATCTATTGTCTCCTCCATTTTATCGTGAGTTCCTCAAGGTCAGGGACTGTGTTTTGCCTTTCTTTGTATCCCCAGTGATTAGCTCAGTGACTGGCATATAGGAGGTGCTTAACAAATGCTCATTGACTCACTGACTAACTCTTGGTAATGACTATTTTCTCCCTTAGACTACTTTAGCTCTTTTTATTCACAAAGGGTCCTTAGCCTGGGCTTCTGATTTAAAAAAAAAAAGTTTTTATTAGCTTATTTTAAAACAAATATTTCCCTTTGTAATCATATATATTTTATTTTGTACATTAAAATAATATTCTACAAAGGGAGTCATAGGCTTCACCATACTGCTAAAGGGATCCCACACAAACACATACACACACACACACACACACATTCACATATGCACACACACATTTAAGAACCCATGTTTTCTACTTCTCTGATGCACATATCAAGTAGTAGTACACATTATAGTTGACTATATCTATGCCTTATTCATCTATTAGTTTATAAACTACCTAAATTCAGAGAATATGTTTTTCTAAAATTTGAATCTTCTCCAATGCCTAGTAGATTGCTGTGTACACCCACCCAATGTGCATAATGAACATGTTGAATCAAATTTCTATGGTTGTACATAAGTATTTACATTCAAACATAAGTTGGCTGGTGTTAAGGATCAATATCCATTTAAATTAGGAATCTTAATAGGTAACAAATGCTATGGTGGTCTATACCTCACCAAATACATAGACAATTTATTTAGCAGAAATTTCTAGCTTAGTAGCAATATAAAAATGCATCAACAATTATTTTTATTTTATAAATTAATGTAATTCTCTGGCATAAAAACATTCCTGCAAAGTAGGTAGAACCAAAGGAAACATGTCATAGTGCTGGCCAATTCACTCACGAACTCACTAGAGAAGAGCCAAGGAGAGCTCAGACGAGTACTGCCACCTGAATATTTGTTCACCTGGAAGAAATATCAAGAAAAGGTAGCTGAGTAACTAGGACACAAAATAGATGGTAATTTTGAGTCAGGAAGACTTGACTTTGAATCTTGGCTTTGATTTTTCATTGCTGAGTGACACTGGGTAACATTTACTCCCCCTTTTTCAGTTTCCTATTCTGTAAAATGGGGATAATAATACCACCTTCCTCACAGGAGTTATCACACACAAATCACAAAATATATTAAAGTGGTCTAGTCAAGTCACATGCTGAAGTCTCCATCTCTGCTTTGCCACTTACATGAGAATTGAAGCAAATCTGTCCCTTCCATATTCCAAGCTTGTTACTTGATCTAAGGGCCAGTAGAGTTGACCATTCTTTTAAGGGGCTAATCATTTTTTTTAAGATCAAGGAGGGCCAATCTTATTTGTGAAAAGAAATACACTATTTCAATTTATTTAGAAAACACAGTGCTGCCTACTTTCCCAAGATATGTTGTTGTGTGTGATAAGTGAATTAGGATGTAACCCATGCCACAATCTTATTCCAGTCCAAATAGCTAGAAGGTAACTTGATGCTAAGGGTACATAACTACCGAGATTGTCTAAGCAGTGAGACTGCTCTGTATTTAAAAAAAATAAAGAAAAAGGGCCACCTATAATAATGAAATATGATTTGCAGGATTTGAGATTTAGAGACAGTAGTGACCTTAGTAGCCACCTAAATGAACTGTCTACTTTTGTAAATGTTTTTTTTACTATGTTTTCTATTCACATCAGTTAGAAAATACTTTAAAAAATTGTTGTCTGATTAAAAAAAAAACAAGGCCCAGCAAGGTTTTGTAACTTGCTTCAGGTGAGCAATTGTTAAGTAGAAGAATTAGAATTAAAATTGAAGTCTCCCTAATCCTATATCCAGCAGGATTTCCATTGTGTAACACTGTCTCTAGTTATCTTTAATGGCACTTAGGTACCTACTATGTGCCAAAAGCTATAATAGGATAATACAAAGATTATGACCCATAGTCCCTTTTCTCAATGAGCTTACAAGACAGATAATCATATACTGGCTATAAAGAAAACAGACATGATTGCATGAAAGGTACAGGTAAAATGCCATAAGAATTCAGAGGTAAGGTGACTGAATTGACATGTTTGGCAAAAGCATTTGTGGACAAGCCAGAATTTCACTATGGTCTTAAAGACTGGAAAGGATTTTAATAGCTGGAAATTGAGTGGAAATGTAGGTGGTAGGATTTTCCAGGCAAGGAAAATACGTCAAAAATGATTTGAAATTAAAAAGCCTCTTTTATGCATTCAAAAGAGGCAGGTATCATGGAATCACAGAGTATATGAATAGTTAAAGGGATAGTGATTAGTACTGGACCTAGAATTTCATTGGTATGTGAAACTCCAAAATAAAGAAACTCCTACCAAGGCAGATTGGCACAAACTCTGAAATGTATATACTTACATAGTTGCTTAGCATTGGGAGATTAAGTGATGTCCTCAGGGTCACACAGTCAACCGATGCTAGAGACTAGGTCTTCCTGGCACTAAGGACAGCTCTTTACTCACTGCCTCATGCTGCCTATAATGAGTCCATACTTACATTATACCCAACATTCTAAAAATCAATTAGCATAATTTCATTTAGTCTTCACAATGACCTTGTAACGTAATCATTAAATATTATCGTCCTCATTTTATAGACAAGGAAATGGAGTCTTAGAGATTTTAAATAACTTACTTACAGTAACAAAATTAATAAACATTAGAGAAAGATTTCAAATCCAGGACTCTCTTGAGTCAAAGTCCCTTGCACTCTCCTCTCTTTCACATACTCAAATACTAGATGGGAATTCAATCATTGAAGAGCTTTGAATCACAGGCTGAATGGTTACAATTTCAGTGATGTTATCAGAGCTGTGTATTGTAAAGATTGATTTGGGAGTGCTATGTGTAGTATGGATTGGAAAAAGTGGAAACTGGAGGTAGGGAAAGCAGTTTAGAAGTTATTATAATTATCCCTTTGGGTATTCATAAGGTCCTGGTTTAGGGTGGTGGCAATGTATATAGAGACGAAAATAGATCTGAAAAATAACATAGATATTATGAGACTGAGGAGTAAGGGAGAGATGCAAATTACTCCAAGATTTTAACACTAAGTAATTGGGGAATGGTCATACCATTAATTTAAATAGAGAAATTAGTGGGAGAAGCAGCTGATTTTGGAAGAATAATAACAAATTTTGTGTTAGATACATTCAGCTTGAATTATCTTCATGGTGTCATGAGGGAGGTGGAGATGTCCAAGGGATAGCAAGAAACATTGCAGTTGTGTTCCGCTTATCAAGTACCAAAAACTTATAACCTTTGCCCCAATTCATAGGCTTACAGCTCCTTATGTCATGACACAAAAGAGACTGGGACAGTACGGATATGTCAGCCTTTCCCCTCTCCAAACTTCATGGTAACAATTACCACCAACCTTTTCCCAGACAGTATATTTTACCAAAGTGGCTAATTTGAAGGAGGGTATATTCCCTTTTCCTATTCACCTTTTCTTGGACACCTTGACAAAGAAAAAGTGTCATGGTTGTAGGAGAAACAGCAGGAAATATCTGATTAAGCCAGGTCTCTCAAGTTTTAAAGTTTTCTAGATCCTAGTTTAAAGCTGGGAAGCATTATAACAGCCATCTATTATTATCCCTCGTTTTTTTACACATGAAGAAATGAGGGCCAGTTAGGTTAAACTACTTAATCAAGGTCACATAGTTATTGTTTTATATGAGATTTGAACCCAAGTCCTCTAATTATAGAATTGGTGCTTTTGTGCTCTACTATCCTATCTTCCCCAATAGCTAGATTATGGGCTCTCCATTTAGTCCGAGTCCTGGCACCTATATACTTGTGGGCAAATCTATATAACTATATTTATAATTATATATATATATATATATATCTTTGTATCTATCAGTCATCAAGTATTTATAAGACACCCATTGTTTGTCAAAGACTCTAGTAAGAACTGGAAAAGGATCAGTTAAAAGTGAAACACTAATTACCCCCCATAAGTTTGCAATTTGTCATGGAAGACGATATACCATAGTGTATTAGATAATGCATTGGACCCAAAGTCATAAAAAATATGGTTCCCATATTGCCTCAGTTACTTAATATCATGTGACTGTGGGCAAGTCATTTAACCTGGTTGGCCCTCAGTTCCCCATCTATAAAATGAGAGGGTTGCATGAGATTATACATAAGGTTCCTTTCCATCTAAATCTAAAATTCCTGAATGTATCTATCCATCTCTCTCTCTGTCTCTCTGTCTCTCTCTTCCCCATTTATATCTACCTACCTATATTTATCTATACGAATGTGAAAATAGATACAAAGTGATTTATGATGGAGTAAATTAACATTGTCAATCATCTATGTATTTATGTATTTATATATCTATGTATCTATCTATTTATGCCACAGTTGATTGTACATTTTGGACAATTAAGTAGATTTCTATTATAAAGCTGAATTACTGGTTTGTGACAGCAAGGAGTGTTTCTTATTTGTCTTTAATCCTCAGTACCTAGTTACAGTGGTTTGTATTTAATAGGTATTTAACAACTGCTTACTGAATTGAATTGAATTCTATGGAAGTTAAGGCTATTGTTCTTAACTCTATTGTTCTTCCCTTCATTGTTCCCCTAGCTGCTGATGTTGCTATTGTGTTTATATGGATAGAAACCAGGGGGGGAAAAAAAGCCTGAAACCTAAGTTAGCTTTTCTTTCCCTGATGGCTCCTAAAGACTTGATATTTGTTGCACCTTTAATTTTTTGCTAACAGAGCTGCTCACGGTTTCCTTAACACTATGGGTGAATTTTTGAGTGTGTATGTACTTTGCCCTCTTTTTCTAATTCCCCTCTTTCCTGGCTACTTAGAATAGGCAGCTGTTTACCCATTCTCAGGGGGAAACTCTGCAAAGCTAATGATGCTGGTAGGGGTTCCATTCATTGCAGTAAAATGTCAAACAGGGTACTTAGGAAGTACAATTGGCTGGAGAATGTGGCTGTACATTATTATTTAGAGAAGGGGGGAGAAGGTAGGTCTGTCAATTCCATGCATTTAAATGTCATTCTTGTCTGTTTCATGGAGTTTTATGTCAGGTTGAATATAACAGAGATTCAGCTGGTATGAGTTAATAGAGCTACTTCTACAGCTAAACATTTTTTTCCCCTAGAGAAGATGTGGAAATCTGGCCATTGTGATAGGAAGTCAAGGGATTTACATTTCTTTAAAGAAAGAAAGAAAAAAAAAGAAAGAAACACAATTACACTTGCATCAGAAACTGGACAAGATGTTTACAGAAGTTTAATTGTTGGTAATGCCCCACTGAGGAATATTAGCATATTCATTCACAGAGAAGACTTGGCTTTCCCTAGCATAACTATTACATACGTATAGTTTATTTCTCTCTGCATACATACATATATATATACATACATACATACATATATGTGTATATACATATATATACATATATATGTATACACACATACACACATACACACATATATACACATACACTTATATAATGTATATGTGAATATATTATATATGTATGAGCATGTATGTTTATGTGTATTCACATATGTGTACAATGTTTCTGTTCTGCTATCACTTTGGCATATATTTTGAGCTTCCCATTAGAATCAGAGAATCTCAGAGTTCCAATGGACCTCAAAGGTTACCTAGTTTAGTTTGTACTTGAAAAAAGGAGTCACTTCTACAACAACCTGACAAATAGTCATCCAACTTTAGTTTGTACTTGAAAAAAGGAGTCACTTCTACAACAACCTGACAAATAGTCATCCAACCTCCACTTAATGTGGGGGAATGCATTACCTTATTAGATAGTCACGTCTACTTTTGATCAAATTTAATCATCACTAGTTTTATTTTTTTCTCTTTGCTGAGCTAAAATTGGCCTCTGTGTAACTTTCATCCACTGATCTTAGGTTTTCTTTGTTGGGTTAAGCAATTCAATTCTTGCCTTTCTTCTATATGATCATTGCACCTATTTTAAGGCAACAATTATATTGCTCTACATTCTCTCTTTTTGGTGTTAACATTACCAGTTCCTTTGGCTAAAAACATTATCACTTCAGAGTTGGAAGTGACCTCAGAAGCAGCTAGGTGGTTCAATGGAAGGAACCCTGGGTCTATAGTAAGGAAAACCCTGAGTTCAAACCCAGCCTTACTAGCTATGTGCCTCTGGACAGTTAACCTCTGTTTGCCTCAGTCCTCAAATATAAAATGAGGATAATGACAGCATTTACCTTGCAGGGCTGTTGGAAGGACCAAAAGAAAGAACATTTATAAAGCATTTAAAACAATGTCTAGCACATAGTAGACACTATGTAAATGCTTATTGCCTTCTTCTAGTTAGTCTACTGGGATCATTTTATAGATGAGGGAACAGAAGCCCAGAGAGATTAAGCAACTTGGCCAAGAAAAAAGTAGCAGAACTAGTATGGTTTTCACTCTCTTCATCATTACAGTCACCCTTCACAGGATATTGGAAATAATACTACATATATGTGCCCTGATCAAGGTCAGATCTTGTCAGATCACTGCATGATTAGGGACTGTCTCCCTTCTTCTATATGCTATATTTCTATTGATATAGTGTTTGCATTACCTTTTAAAGTTGTACGTATATATGGGGTGTGCAGTCTTAGTGCAGTCTTACTTAAGACTTTACCACAACTTTTGGGACACTGTGCTACAGTAGTAGTTGATATTTGAACACAACCTAGAGTGATAACTGTATCGGTGGAGAGATGTATGCGAGAGGTGCTGCGGAGGTAGAAATAACAAATTTCCCTTTGTAGATAACATTTTAGGGTTGTAGGCTTTTCAAAGCACTTCATAAATATTTTCTCACTTGATCCTCACAACAACTTGAAAGAGATAAGTGATAGTACTGGAACATTTTACAGTTAAGGAAATTGAAGCAGACAAAGAGTAAGTGATTTGTACAAGGTCATACACTAGTATGCATCTGAGGGAGGATTCATACTCAAGTCTTCCTTTTTCTAAGTCCAACATCTACTATGTATCTTATCTCCCTGATCCCTCACCATTGGGATTGGAGCTCCAACAATTAAAATCTTTACTTCCACGCCTACAGCCTCCAATATAAGGCCTTTTCATCAAGGACCCTGAACCAAAGACTTTTACCAGCACATTTTGTCATATCTTCAACTACATTTAGAGCTACTGAGTGATCTGCCTTGTTTGCTAGTGCTTGGAAGAGAATCAGTCCTACCTGCTGCCATCCATAGGGCTCTTGAGGTGATAGCCCAGTCAACAGACACATTCCTGTCGAATGGCTGGCAGAAGTATTGTAGTTTTTTTTTCCCCCTTTCACTATACTAGTGGCACAGAAATCTTATCTGCCTAAGGGAACAAATATTCAACTCTCTTGTTATCATAACCATATTTGCATCTTCCATCTTCCATTATGTACCTTGGAATTCAAGTCAGTTATTCATAAACCCCTCTTCATCTTCATCACAAGAGGAACAAGTGCTCCTCTTGTGCCTTTTCCATTTTTTGGCTCTCATAGAATCCTAGTTTCCCCCAGATAATAGTACATCTTTGGTTAATCCTTTCTGGTAATAGATTACTTTTTTCATACCACCTTCTCCAAAACCCATTGGATTAGGAGGAGGATTTGACATATTCATTTTCCCCCAGCGCTACTTCCAGGGCCTGTCTCTGCCACCATCACTTAGAAACATCTTTTCCTTTGAAGTTTATCAATGCAAATTGATCACCCCCTCCAGAATCTGGTTACAATTATCTGCCACCATCCACAACCCAGGTCACCACCATTCCTGTGTCAAGGAGTTCAATGTCTGGCTCATTGTCTGTCTATTCACCCCAGCCCCTGTCCTTATAGTAGAGAAGCTGATATTCCCTCAAACATCCTGGTATCTCAGTTCAACCAGTCCTCAAGAATTTATTAATTATGCATCGTATTGTAAAGACACTGTGAATGTAAAGAAAAAAAAAACCTTTCCATTAAGTTATATTCTAATGGGGGAGATGTATACACAAACATAGACATCATAAACATACACACATGTGTATATGTTTGTGTATACTCACAAGGTAATTTTGGGAAAGGGTACATATACTGGTAGCTGGGAGGCACTAGGAAAGAATAATGGAGATGAATCTTGTAGGAATTAGGCATTCTAAGTTATGAAGGTAAGGAAGGAGAGAATTCCAGGCATAGAGTAAAAGTAATGGGAGGGGGAACATCGTTTGTTTGGAACAACAAATAGGCTATAGTGTGACTAGATTGAAGGGTACAAGTAGGGGAGTAAAGTGGAAGAGGACAACAATGGTAGGAGGGAACCAGATTGTGAAGATCATTAAATAACAAATTGAGGGGTTTATTTTGCTTCTTGAGGAAATAGGGAAACCAATGGAGTTTGTTGAAAAGCAAAGCAACCTAATCAGATGTCAGCCTTAGGAAATGCTCCTTGGCAGCACAGTGAAGATGGATTCAAGACCTGAGGTGTTAGAGAGCAAAGAAGATGCAGCTGCATTAAGTCTAGGTGAAAGCTTCTGGTGGTTTGAACAGAAGTGCTGGCTATGTCAGTGAAAAGAGATGTATGTAAGAATTACTACAGACTTAGAAATGAGAATATTTGGTGTCATGCTGGCTATATGAGTGACTAAAAGTAAGAATCAAGGAAGACACGAAGTCATGAACCTAGATGGATGGAAGAACAGAGATGACTTTGAAAATAACTGTGAAATAGGTGGGGCAGAGCCAAGATGGTGGAGTGAAAGCAGTGACTTGCTTGAGCTCTCCCCCAAACCCCCACAAATACTCATAAAAATGGCTCTAAACAAATTCTGAAGCAGCAGAACCCACAAAAAGACAGAGTGAAACAAATTTCCAGCCCAAGACAACCTAGATGGTTGATCAGAAAGGTATATCACGCCAGGCTGGGAGCGCAGCTCAGCGTGGTGTGGGAACACAGGCCACAGTGAACCTGTAGCAGTCCTTGGAGGACTGAATCTCAGGCAGCTGTGGAGGTTTCCAGACTCCTCAATCCTCTAATGCCAAAGACGACTTGGAAGGTCAGGGGGAAAAGTCTGTTTCTGTGGTGCTGAGACAGGAAGGTAGGGTCTCAGCTCCATTCCCCAAAAGCGTGGCTCTTGGGAGGGGCAGCTGCTTCCCAAGCTTCCAGCCCTTAGACTGAGGGGGAATCCAGGGGCTGATCAGAGAGGGATTGCAGGATCTCTTTGCCAGTGCTGAGGCAGGAATCTCTTGTTTTGCCCATGTTTGGATCTGGGTCACAGTACTGGGCAGCAGTGCTGGGATGAGGAGGAGCGCTGGCGTGATGGAGCTTGTAGTGGCTGTGGAGAGAAACCCTTCCTCACAGTTACAGGACAGAACAGAGTACTTGTGGTCACAGGCCAGGAAAGGAGTAAACACCTCTCCCCTTATCATAACACCTTGGAAGAACTAAAAATTTACAGGTCCCTACAAGTATTTCTGAAAACAGCTGTACAAACCCCTGAAGCTTGGGACAGTACATTCTCCACATTGGAAACAGATTTGTACCTTAACAAAGAGTTTAAAACTCAAGTAATTGGCCGGGCTCATAAGCAAGCAGCTCAAAAAGAGTCAGACTATATTATCTTACTTTGGTGAAAAAGAAGATCAAAATATACAACCAGAAGACAAGAAAGGCAAAGCTCCTACATCCAAAGCCTCCAAGAAAAATATGAATCAGTCCCAGGCCTAGGAAGAGCTCAAAAGGGATTTTGAGAAGCAAGTAAGGGAAGTAGAGGAAAAACTGGGAAGAGAAATGAGTGATGCAAGAAAATCATGAAAAACAAGTCAACAGCTTGCTAAAGGAGACCCAAAAAAATACTGAAGAAATTAACACCTTAAAAAAAAGCCAATGAAAAGAAAAATGCCCTAAAAAGAAAAACTGGACAAATGTATAAGGAAGTCCAAAAGCTTACTGAAGAAAATACTTCCTTAAAAATTAGAATAGAGCAATTGGAAGACAGTGACTTTAGGAGAAATCAAGACACTGTAAAACAAATCCAAAAGAATGAAAAATTAGAAAACAATGTGAAATATCTCATTGAAAAACAACTGACCTGGAAAATAGAGCCAGGAGAGAGAATTTAAAAATTATTAGATTGTCTGAAATCCATGATGAAAAAAAGGGCCTAGACATCATCTTTCAAGAAATTATCAAGAAATACTGCCCTGATATTTTAGAACCAGGGGGCAAAATAGAAATTGAAAGAATCCACAGATCTCCTCCTGAAAGAGATCTCCAAAGGGGAACTCCTAGGAATATTATAGCCAAATTCCAGAGTTCCCAGGTGAAGGAGAAAATGTTATAAGCTGCCAGAAAGAAAAATTCAAATACTGTGGAAACACAATGAGGATAAAACAAGATTTAGCAGCTTCTACATTAAAGGACCACAGGGCATGGAATACAATATTCCACAGGGCAAAGGAGATAGGATTACAACCAAGAACCACCTACCTGGCAAAACTGAGTATAATCCTTCAGGGGAAAATGGTCATTCAGTGAAATACAGGACTTTCAAGCATTCCTGCTGAAAAGACCAGAGGTGAATAGAAAATTTGACTTTGAAATACAGGATTCCAGTGGAACATGAAGAGGTAAGCAGGAAAGAGAAATCATAAGAGACTTATTAAGATTGAACTGTTTATATTCCTGCATGGAAAGATGATATTTGTAACTCATGAGAACTTTGTCAGTATTAGGGTAGTTGGAGGAAAAAAATTATATGTATGTATATATAAATAGATAGATAGAGGGCACAGGGTAAGTTGAAGATTAAGGGATCATATCTGGAGAATAAAATTAAGGGATGAGAGAGGATTATAGTTGGAGAAGAAGAAAGGGAGAGGTAGAATGGGGTAAATTATCTCATAAAACAAAAACAGAAAAGAAAAGTCTCTTACAGTGGAGGGGAAAAGGGGGAAGGTGAGAGGAAATGAGTGAATCTTATTCTCATAGGATTTGGCTTAAGGAGGGAATAACATACACATTCAATTGGGTATGGAAATCTGTCTTACCCTACAGGAAAAAAGGGGGAGAAGGGGACAAGAGAGCAGGGGGATGATAGAGAGGAGGGCAGATTGGGATAGGGGGTTATCAGAAGTGAATACTTCTGAGGAGGGATGGGGTCAAAAGAATGAATAGTATAAATGGGAGGGCAGGATAGGATTAAGGGAAATAGAGTTAGTTTTTCACAACATGTCTACTATGGGAGTGTTTTGCATAACTGCACATGTACAACCTATATTGAGTTGCTTGATTTTTCAATGAGTGTAGGTGGGGAGGGAAGAAGAGAGAAAATTTGAAACCTAAAGTTTTAAAAATGTATGTTAAAAAAATGTTTTCACATGCTACTGGGAAATAAGAAATACAGGAAATGGGATATAGAAGTCTATCCAGCCTTACAGGAAAGTAGAAGGGGAAGGGGAAGGGGATAAGAGAATGGGGTAGAGATAGAAGAGAGGACAGACTAGGGGAAGGGGTATTCAGAATGCATGTCATCTTAGGGGAGGAGGGGTGAGATTGGGTGAAAATTTGGAACTCAAAAACTTGTTGAAGTGAATGTTGAAAACTAAAAATAAATAAATTTATATTAAATTTTTTTTTAAAAATTAAAAAATGATTGTGAAATAGGGAAAAATGGTGCTTTTAGGAGGTAATGAGTTCTCTTTTAGAGTGTGGATTTTGAAATGCTTATGGAACATCCTTTTGATATGTCCAATGGGCACAATTGAATGACCAAAGCTAAGAAGAAAGACCTAAATATAAGTCAACCTATGGGAATGAATGAGGCTACTACGTGAGAAAGAGAGGAGAAAAGTAAAGAGGGTATAGGATAGAGCATTAGCATACACTCACAGTTAGTTGAGGTAATATTAACAATGCAAAGAATCTTGGAAACAAGTGGGTGGATTGATAGCAGAAGGACCAAGAGGCATCAGTGGCCAGAAGATCCCGAGATTAAAATGTACCCAGAAAGGTACAGAAGCTAATAGTGTCAAGTGTACAAATAGATCTAGGAACATAAAGATTGAGAAAAAGCCAGAAGATTTGACTAATATTCAGTTGAATAAGGGGGAGAAATGCCCAGTCATATGAGGTGAAGACATAGTGTCAGAAGGTGGCTAGATTTTTCGAGGCATTAGGCTGAGAAAGAGAAGTGAGATTTAAAGTGATATAGAGACTGAGTTGCAGTGAAGAACTTTTTTTTATGTTACAGGTTCATCAATTTTCCCATTTCCCTTGACATTTGCCTTAATTTCATGAATTCAACCATGAATAGTGATGTTACCACATTTGCAATTATTATCACCCATGGGTTTTCCATTTTTTTTTTCTTTTTCTAACTACAATCTACTATTCTATTTCTCTCTGTGCTTTCCATCTCCTTAAACTACTCTTCCTAAACATCATCTGAAGTCTGATGGTCTTTTACCTTCCTTCTCAGTATTGATCCTATAGGCAGCTAGTAAAGTTAATTATAATTTTATATTGTCCTCTTATGTCTTCACATACTACTTAATGGTGTTGAAAGAAATCACACAACAATCCGCTACCAGTTTGTGTTAAATAATCTTGATTGAGCCTGATTATTACAATGAGATCTGATTACTCTTCCATAATTGACTCACTTTTACATTTCCCACAGTAGCTATTCCAGATCTTCTCTTCTTGGCTAAAGCCACCCAAAATATCCCAAACCTCTCACTCTCAGAAGATATCAACTCATACTTTACTGAGAGAATACAGGCCACTCTCAGACATTTTCCTCTTCTTTCCTATTTTACATATTTAAATCCCTTGTCCACCCCTCATAAGCTCCTACTTTATCCAATCTCTGAAGAAATTTTTCTTTTCTTGAGGTTAACCTCTCTATATGTATGCTTGAACCTATTCTCTCCTATACTCTCCAACAGATTGCTTCCTTTTTCTTCTTTGATCTTCTAGCTCTGTCTAGCTATTGGCTCTGTCCCTATTGCTTTGTAAACCTATCCAGGTCATCCCAGACACAAAACATCTTAAACTGACCCTTTCATCTCAGGAATTTATCATACTCTGTACCTTTTCTATTTAACAGAAAAACTTCTGGGGTATAGAAGGGAGCAAATCTATATACATTACCCTCCTCTTCCTCTCCTCTCATTCATTTTTCAACCTCTCACAATATGAGTCCTAACTCATCATTCAATAGCTACTACTCACTTTAAAGTTACCAATAATTTCTGAATTGCTTAATCCAACAGTCTTTTCTCAGTTATCTTCTTTTATTTCTCTGAATGTTTCTACCTTGGAGAATGCTTTCTTTTTTTTCTGTGTTTTTATAACAATTCTCATTTTAGCATCTCCAACCTGCTGATTCTTTATCTCACCTTTTCTGGCTTGCCATCCATACCCTGCGCTCTCACTGGGGATGCATTCAAAGTTGTGTCTCTTCTCATGTCTCTATATACTCTCTTAGTGACTTCACAAAATCCTATGGTATCATTATCTTCTGCACAGATGACTATTGGCTCTATATATCTAGCTTTAGTCTGTTTTGCCTCAACAACTACTTGCTGCATAGTTTCTACTGAATGTCTCAAAAATATTTCAATTTGACATGTTCAACAAAACTAATCTTCATTCCTCCAAAACCCACCACTTATCTAAATTTCCTTTTTTTCCTGCTAAAGGCACCATAATAATCCTACTTATTACGATTAAAAATCTAAATGTTTTTCTTTACTTTTATCTCCCTCTGCTCCATCATGGAAAATTGCAAATATAGGAATATGATTGTTGTATGTGAAGACTAGTAAGTTCCATTTTGCCTAGTTGCCAAGTCCTGTTGATTAAAACTCACAAAAGCTCTCATATTTTTCTGGAGTCACACAAATACTATTTTAGTTCAAATTCCCACCATTTTTTGCCTAGACTATTGAAATTGTCTTATATTTTGTCTTCCAATGCCATGTCTCTACTCTTTCCAATCTGTCCTCCACATAGATTACAAAGTGACATTCCTAAAACATACGTCTAAACACATCATTCCCTTACTCATAAAGCTCCATTACTTCTTAGGTGAAAAAAAAACACACTCCAAGTTTAAAATTTAAAGCTCTTCCCAAACTTGATCTTGCCTGCCTTTCTAAGGTTAATACATATTATTTCTATTTATATACCCTATGGCAAATCAAATCAATAAGGATTTATTAAATGCCTTATACATGTGAAACTTTGTGCCCAAGCAAAATGGAACTTCCTACTCTCCATGCATGGCAATCTATCTCTCATCTTTGCAAATTTTCACAGTTTTTCATAATGCTTGAAATGTATTCTCTCTCAGCTTCTCCATCTATGACCCCTAGCTCTCTTCAAAATTTGGATTTGATGCCACTTTCTAGATTAAATCTTTTGATTTTTCAATATTTTTTTATTTATATTTATATGTGCATGTGTTACTTTCCCTCATAGAATGAATACTTTTAAAGGTAAGGTATATTTTTTTAAATATTTTTATCCCTACCACCTAACCTAGTGCTTACTTTGGGTATAATAAATGTGTATTGATGATCTTTATTTATTTATTTATTTCATTCATTCATTCATTTATTTATTTATTTTTGTATTGAGTGATTGATTGAATAATGACTACATCACAATCATGATGCTTGCACTTATAACTCACTATATTGTCTGAGTATTTTCTAGTTGAACTACTGTGTAGCCACATCTTGTTCATTTTGCATTTGTGTAGAATATTCCTTTGACCCAAGTGTAGAATTTCATATTTATAACTATTGAATTACTATGCTGGGTTTGATCAATCATTTCCAAATTCACCTAATTACACTGTCATCCAACGTTTCTTCATTTTGATCATTAGGATGGGATCAGATTACTTGTTGAGTCTTAGAGTCCAAGAATACCACATATCTCTATTACAGCAACCCTTTCATCCTCTCACCTGGTAGCCAAGTCAAAAAAAAAATGTGCAGTTAACCTGTCAGATCTAGGGAGAAGGGAAGAATCTATGACCACACAAGAGATTGAGAACATTATGAAATGCAAAATGGATAATTTTGATTACATCATTTAAAAAAAAGTTTTTGGACAAACAAAACCAAAGTAACCAAGATTAGAAGGAAATCAAAAAGCTGGGAAACAATCTTTATAATAAGTATCTCTGATAAAGACCTCATTTCTAAAATATATAGAGAACTGAATCCAGTTTATAAGAATGTAAGTCATTCCCCAATTAATAAATGGTCAAAAGATATGAGTAAGCAGTTTTCAGATGAAGATATTAAACTATTTATAGTCATATGGATAATAAATCCTCTATATCACTATTGATTAGAGAAATGAAAATTAAAAGACCTCTGAGGTACCACCTCACACGTATCAGATTTGCTGATATTACGTAAAAGGAAAATGTTAAATGTTGAAGAAGATGTGGGAAAATTGGAACAGTAATGCATTTTTTGTGGAGCTGTGAACTAATCCAACCATTCTGGAGAGCAATTTGAAACTATGCCTGAAGGGCTACCAAACTGTCTATAATCTTTAATCCAGCAATACCACTACTAGGTCTGTATCCCAAAGAGACTAAAAAAAAAAGGTAAAAGGACCCACATGTACGAAATATTTACAGCAACTCTGTTTTGGTAGCAAAAGGTTGGAAACTGTGGGATGCCCATCAGGTGAGGAATGGCTGAACAAGTTGTGGTGCATGAATGCAATGGAATAGTATTATTCTATAGGAAATGATGAGCCATTGGATTTCAGAAAAAAAATCCTGGAAAGGCTTACATGAACTGACGTTGAGTGAAGTGAGCAGAACCAGGAGAACATTGTACATAATAACAGCAATATTGTGTGATGGTCAATTGTTATTGACTTAGATCTTCTCAGCAGTACAATGATCCAAGACAATTCCGAAAGACTCAAGATCGAAAATGCTATCCACATCCAGAGAAAGAACTATAGAGTCTGAGTGGAGATTGAAGCATAGTACTTTCACTCTTGCTTTTTTTGGTTTTTTTCTCTTTCCCATGTTTTTTACTCTTTTATTCTTATTCTTCTTTCACAACACGATTGTGTAAATATGTTTGATGTGATTGTATATGTATAACCTACATATAAGATTGCTTGCAATACAGCAATATTGGGGAGGGGAAGTGAAGAAAAGGGAGGGAGAAAAATGTGGAACTCAAAATCTTACAAAATGAAGGTTGAAAATTATTTACATGTGTAATTAAAAAAAAGAAAATACTTTTAAGTGGTAAAACATATTAAAAATATTTTGTGAACCTCAGAGTACAATACAAGTAGTGATAATAATCACAACAATAAAATGAAAGAAATATTAAAAAAGGAAGAAAATTATGTCAGTCATTCACTTCTTACTCTTAATGAATCTCTATTGACTTATATGTATCACTACTTTCCTTCCAAAGTGTTCACAAACTATTCATACATTTTAGACATATTCCAGAGATTGACATCAATTTTATAGCCTGTAGTTAGATTTCCCCTTTTTCCTTCTTTGTGAAAATCATGACATTTGCCCATCACCATTCTTATGACATTCATTCTCTTCTTGATTGCTCAAAGAAAGCAAGTAGTACTCATATGAAGAAGTTTTTGTCATTATCCCCAGACACAATTCATCTGGGTCTGCTGACTTCAAATCACTGAGGGCACTTAGTGCTTTTATTCTATCTTCTCATATATCTTCAGTCACACATTTGTCTTAACCTTGTTTTTGTTCCATCCTCCCAGTTATCGGAGCATTTTCCTTGACAAAGAACGCTAAAACAAAATAGAAGTGGAGCATTTCTCTTTTTTATCTGTCCCCATGTCCCGTTCAACCAAGCAGTGGACTTATTCCTTGCTTTTCATCTTTCTTCTTCTCCATAACATTAAAGAAAATCCCTTTTTATTTTCAATGATTTTACGCATGCCTCACCCAAGTCTTTCTGAGCTTTACTCTTTCTTATGCTATTCATACAGAACTATGCTCTTCCTTTTATCTTTCTGAAGTTTTATGTTCTTCTTTCCATTACTTACAATATTATATAGTGAAATGACCAGTGGATTTATACTCAGGGAACACATGAGTTTGAGTCCTGCTTTCCACAGTTACCAGCAATGTGTGCATGGGCATGTCATAACTCTAATTTCTTCCTCATTTTCAAATGGAGGTTGTACTTGAAATGCCTAATTCTGATAAGGGACAAAGGACACAATGACTTTGTAAAAACTTAAAAAATGTTACATATGCATATATTATGCAGGTATACAAATGTGCGTGTGTATGTATGTATATGTGTGTATGTACGTATACACACATGTATTTAGTCATTATTATTATTATTGAAAAGCTGAGCTCTTTGGAGATCTACCTGTGAAATCACATCTGGCTCTTCAGATATTACATATTACATTCCTCAAATTAATTACTTGTGATTGCATTTTCAGAGTTTCATTATTACATACATCCCATCACTACTGAATCCCTATCAGAGATTACTACCTTTCTTCTGTCTAAACTCTGAAAACTTATCTTTTTTTTCCAAAATCATAGAATTTTCACACATTCCCATTCTGGCATATTCCCTGCTCACTTCCTTCTAAGGTTCCTAAAATTTCCATTTCACCCAGCAATTCCTCGTCATTGGTCAGAATCAAGTGTAAAATGTCATTTACTCCTGTCACTTCCTCCAGGTTATGTGAAAGTGATTTGTTTGAACCTCTCTTGATCAGGCCCAAATTGTTTGAAGTATGCATAACAAGTTTAATATGATTGAGGCTAATGCCAAATGTTTGGAATCATTTTCCTTTAGCTAAGGTCTCATTATTTGGAAATAGTTTTCACTTTTTAAAACCAGTTTCAACTCATTTTAACTGGATGTTCATAATTTTCACCAGTCCAAACAATCACAATTGTATTGCACTATTTGTATGAAGGATTTCTAAATTATCCATAATTTATCAAGGAATAAAAATTATTTCATGTAAAGGGAGCATCTTTCTTGTATTTCCAGAAAAGAAAGCAATAACGGAGTTTGACTAAAATTTTAGTAAAGGAAACTCTTAAAATGGGTTCTCATAATAGTATAGCTAATAAGTCTGGGCTGGGTCAGGTTTAATCTTTTCTGGAAATAGCAGATGAATCAGGTGACCTTTTATTATTCTTTTTTGCCTTAGAGCATAACAGAGGGAGTGAGGAACTATTATTTTACAGTTTTCCCAGGATTCCTAGTACTACCAAGGACCCTGAGTATGATTCATATCCATTAATGTCCAGTCTCAGCCTGGAATATACTGGTTCCAAATGCTGATTCCTTTCATTATTTAACATTGTTTTTCCCAGTTACACGTAAAACAATTTCAATATTTTTCTTCAAATTTTCAGTTCCAAGTTCTCTCTCTCCTTTCCACCACCTCCACATTGAGAAGACAAGTGATTTGACATAGCCTATGCATGTATAGTCATGCAAGATACATTTCCACGTAAGTCATTTTGTGAAAGAAAATCCAAGAAAAATAGAGGAAAAGCATTTTTGATTGGCATTCAGACTCTACCAGTTGTCTCTCTGGAGATGGACAGCCCCTTTCATCATAAGTCCTTCAAAACTGTTTTAGATCATTGTATTGCTGAGATTAGCAATTAATGTTGAGGTCTGAGAGGGTGAGACCCCTCAAGGACTGGAGTATAGTATTGGGTCATCTTGAATGAATTCATAGCATTCTTTAAGTCAAGGTGACAAAGATTTATTGTTATGCTATACAGCAGGCCGAGGTCCCTAAGGAATTCTGCCATGGTGGGCAGAGCTCCTTAGGAAACTTGCAACTTAACAGGAGTGGTGCTAAAACTTATATAGGAAAAGTAGTGGATTATGCGCCGAGCATGCTAATTAGGTGATAACATACAACCATGTCATTCACTACTGGAAATGGTGAGGGGAAGGGGGGAAGAGAAGGTTCCTAGGGGATATGTTTTTGGTCTGTTATCTCTGTAACAAGATAGTTTCAGGAGTTTATGTCTATAGCTTGACCTCTGGATTGCATACAGTAACTGTGGGCATCAGTACTTGACAGTTCTATTGATACAAGATAGTACAAGGGAAATTCCACAGAGGTCAGCTTGTTCTTGTAACAGGGAAATAGTTTGCTTTACTGGGCCCACTCATGAGTCACTTCCAGAGATATGGTCCTTGAGCTGGAGGGAAACTTTCAGAGATAGTGTCTTAAGGCTAGGGAGAAATTTGATCTTGGAAGTGGTGTCCAAGTACAAGCACCCCAGCACCCCAACAACAGTAGATAATCATCCAATATTGCTGTTACTGTGTACAATGTTCTCCTGGTTCTACTTTTTTTCAGTTCACATCAGTTCATTCAAGGTTTTCCATGTTTTTTTTTTTTTCTGAGAGCATCCTGCTCATCCTTTCTTAACACACAGTAGTGCTCCATCACAATTATATACAAAAAGTTGTTCAGCCACTCCCCAATTGATGAGCATCCCCTCAATTTGGAATTCTTTGCCACCACTTTAAAAGTTGCTATAAATATTTTTGTATACATAGGTCCTTTTTTTTTAAATCTCTTTGGGATACAGATCTAGTAGCGGTATTGCTTAGTCAAAGGGTATGCGTGGTCTTACAACCCTTGGGGAATACTTCCAAATTGCTCTCCAGAATGGTTGAATCAGTATACAACTTTACTGATACATTCAAACATTGATTCCTTTGACCATTTGATTCATTGTGATTCTCCTCAGTATGAGGAGCTGACTTTTCTTTGTAACACTTGTGTATGTTGAACTTATTATTTTGGCCATTCAGCTTGCAGTTATTTTGCAAATAGAAGTGCCAAGTCTCATTTTGTAGGAGTATATTCCACACATGTGTTCTTGATTACAATACTATGGTTCTTAACCATCTCTCTAGGTCATTATACATTAGGAAATTTTGTAAACATAAAAGGGGCCCCACAGCATAGAAAATCTCATCCTCATTACTGCTGAGATACATATGAGATTTTTCATTTGATTATGTTATTTCTTCATGAGAAATTCTCCCGTGTTCCTTGTTTCCAACGGCTTTCATTTTGTTTTCTTTTCACCCTTTTTGTTTTTAATTTGAACATTTGATGATTGTTTTCCCATCCAAATTATGTCAGCTGTTCTGTGTCTGTTCTACTTCACAAAAGAAATTAAAAAAAACTGGCCAGAAGAAATGAATTCGTGTTGGCTTTGATTCCCTCTTGCAGTACCAAATACATTTTAAATGACCCAGAGGAATTATCTGTATTAATAAAAATGAATTATTAATTGCAACTTAGAATTTAATATTTGAGCACTGGATGCTGGGGGGTTATTTTTAGATACAGATCCCACTTGGAATCTTACACAGTGTGTTTGGCCTTCCTACTGTCTACTTCAGCACCCTTACTTCGAGAGCAGGTCTGTCCCATCTATAATTGTCAAATAAAAAGGAGATGATAGATTTAGAAGAGAGAAATATTTACCATTTCTGATAAGAATATGTATGAGACAGCTAATAGTTAGCCCATGAGGATTTGGCTTCAAGGGGAGGTGGCCATAACTGCCAGTATGCCTATGTAGATTCATTTTTTGGCAAGAGAACTCTGTAAATTATAAGAAATATTTTAAATTCACTAAATGTCCAGTAGTGCCAAGGGAAAAATGATGACTGTGATGAGTGGATTACTTGGATTTTATTTGCTTGGATTTTTCATTTGCTTATTCATATACTTTGTCTTTGTATCCCTAGAGACTGTTTGATCAGATTGGATTATAACACAACTTAGCAAATTTCTACAGGAACAAACTGCCCCAAATAACTCATGTCAGTGGGCCAAGATCTCCAAGTTATGCACTCACTCACCATCATAGCACTGTGGCCTTGTTGCTTCTGATTTCAGGTACAGCATTTCCTATTTAAAGCTCTGAGTGCCAGAACCACCCATGCCACTATTATGTAAATAACTGCCAGTTATTTACTTTTGTTCTGCTATCACAAGGCATGTTAAAAGATGTACAGGACAGAAAATCACAGAATTTGAGAGCTATATGGAACCAAAGTAGCCAAATACCACTAACAATATGCTGAAGGAATTCCCACTATACTATGTGCCCAAAGTCCAGATGTCACACCTTTATCTGGCTTTTCCATTAAGACTTCCAAAGAGGGGAACAAAACCAACTCATAAGAAGGCTCATTGCATTTTCACCAGTTTTAATTATAGGGAAGTTACCACTGATATCAACCTTAAATTAACCTCTGTGCAATTTCTGCTCAATTGTCTTAGTTCTAGCCACTGTAGCCCCATAGCATATAATCACCCTCCATGTGATCTCCTTCAAATATTGAAGACAGTGCTCATATCCATCCCCGACCCCAGGGTTTTTCTTTTCTAGGATAAACATTTCCAGTGCCCTCAACATTTCCTCAAATGTAATGGACATTCACTAATGTCAACCCATGTCAAACTGTTTAGGGGGCCAGGTGCCAAAAAATAAGGCAGTAACTGGAGCAAGATAGAGATTGGAATGATTTTTAAAATTCCCCACTCTTTTATTTATCTCAGAATCAGAAAGAGCAGATCTTGTAGCTGGAAGGGACTTTATAGATCATCTAGTCAATCTCACCTCATTTTACAGAGGAAAAAAATGAAGCTGAGAAAGATGGATTCTCATCTAAGGTCAGACATGTGGAAAGATCCAGAGCTGGTATGAAAATCCAGGCTCCCAATTTTCAAATCTAGTGTTCCGTTTTCCATGTCCCTATATATTTCATACATAGAGAATACCAGCAAGGCATAACTGAAGATGAAAATATCAAACTTATTTTTCTGAAAGTATAACTGCATTTTGGACTGATGAGCCCTTTCTAATTTCCATTTCAGAAGAGATTGTAGGGGTGGTATAAGATGCAAGGTGATCTAGGACATTGCACACAACTAGAAACTGTGGCTGTCTCAAAATAAAAAGCATGGGCAACTCTTAATGTTTTCTGTTTTCTTTTTCCAAAGCTGAACAGATCACATAGCAAGTAAACTATAAAAACATCAGGGGGAACTTTGAAAACTGGAAAAAATATTGAATCCTAGGGATAGATTATCAGGTACATATTAGGTTAGTTGGTTGGTTGTTGTCCTTCATTCTCAAAGAGGACCAAAATGACATCACTATGTTAGAGTCAAGTTAGAGTATATCTGACTGTGATTGATCAGATCAATAGGAGCTTGGAATGCTCTACCATAGGTCAGGAACAAATAGTTCATGTGAATGTTAGGGGTGGATTCTCTAAATTTGTACATCTCACATTTCTTTTCAGCTGTTTCAATCCTGCTTTACTCATAGAGTACAGCAGCTTCTCTGATGAGGCCATTACATGCCGGGTGGTCGAGTGCCAATGTCTCTCATGTCACACAGTCAATTTCAAAATTCTTAAGAGAAACTTTGAGAGTTACTTTGTATCACTTTTTCTGACAATTATGTGAGTGCTTGCACTCTATGAGTGCTCCAGAAAATAGTCTTTTTGGCAAGAATACATTTGACATTTGAACAACATGGTCAGCCCATTGGAGTTGAACTGTCTGCAGTAGAGATTGAATATTTGGCAGTTTTTTTTCTAGAAAAGACTTCAGTATCTGGCATCTTATCCTGCCAGGTGTTCTATAAAATATTCCTAAGACAATTCAAATGGAAGTGACTTAGTTTCCTGGCACGGCACTGGTAGACTGTACAGTTTTCAAAGGTATACAACAACTAGGTCAGCACAACGGCCCTGTGGACCTTCAGTTAGATACCTATAGTGTAAAGCTATAGATGAATGGACATAAAAGAGGGGGATAGAAAGCAATTAAAGATCTGTTTCTAGTTATAAGGTGAATAATAATCACGGGGAAAGAATATTGATCTTGGAATCAGGATAAAGAAGGAGCTTTGGTTCAGCTATGTCCCCATGAACAAATCCTTCATTTTTTGGAGTCATTATGTTCATCTGTGAAATGGGAATGATAATATGTCTTGAAATTTTTGTGAGTATCAAATGCTCTAACTACACAAATCAATGTATAAGTAAAAATAATTCTAAGATTTCTTCAACCTTCAGCTCAGGGACCGTGTCCTGTGAAACACCTGTTCTAAATTATCTCCTTTATGTCTGAGTATTTCTTAGATATCTCATCCACCTCACATTGCTTTGTATTTACTTTTCTGTTTCCATGCAATGTCCACCAGTATAATAACTCAAAGGCAGAGAATTTTTTTAAATTTTTTCTCATCACCCTTTAGACAAATACTTTTTGTGCATTATAGTTAGCTGATAAATATGGCATTGAGAAACCATAGGGTCATAGGACAAGAGGTTTAAAGCTGCAAGAGACTTTTTAGCAACCACTTGTGTATATTTATAGTATTTACTACATACTATATAATAATAATAATAATAATAATAATAATAATAATGGTAACTATTTCTATCTATTAATTGTTTTTGTTATTGTAATCATTATTATTTCTCTTATTCTGATATGTCTTACAAAAGTCATGGATTTGACTGTGGATTTCCAAAGGCTACTCCAAAAGAGCACATTCTGTGGAAGGCCCTTTCAAGCCCCAAAGATTATGAACTATGAATCTAATGATAGAAACTTAAAGTATTATGTGACTAACAGCCAAATAACTATGAAGAGCTCATCACCAGGGCAGTAGTTTCCAGGTGCTTAATTTTTCTGGTCACATCAACTCACAAAGGTAGTGTACACAAGGTGACCAAGAGATTTTATGGTCTGCATTAGCAATAAAATCACAAGTCCTTGAAATATCACAATATCATTGTTATTATTGTTCTTACACTTCCATAGATGATCCAATCCATGGATGAGGACTTTTCTCTAGATATCTTGGCAATGCTTGTGTAAGATTTGTGTGTGTGTGTGTGTGTGTGTGTGTATGTGGGTGGGGTATCATTCCCCAACAGTTTCTCTAATTTTCTTTTCTTTTTTAAATTTTATTAATATATTTTGATTTATCAACAATCACTTCCATATGCTTTTGAGTTTAAAATATTTCTCCCCCTTCCTCCCTACCACCCTCCTCAAGATGGCACACAATCTGATCTGGGCTATACATTTACATTCCTGTTAAACGTATTTTCACATTCATGAAGTTGCAAGCAAAAATTAAAACAAATAGGAGGAACCAACAGAAAGAGGAAACAAAACTCAACAGAAGAGGGGAAAAAATGGTAGCGATTCAACTTCCATAGTTCTTTCTTTGGATGTGGATAGCATTTTCCATCCAAGGCCTCTGGAGATGTCTTAGATCCTTGTAATGCTGAGAAGGGTTCAGTTTACAATATTAGTCATGCACAACGTGGCTGTTATTGTGTACAAAGTCTCTTGGTTCTGCTCACTTCACTCAGCATCAGACCATACAAGTCTTTCCAGGTTTTTCTGAAGTCAGCCTGTTCATCATTTCTTATAGCACAATAGTATTCCATTACATTCATATACCACAACTTGCTCAGCCATTCCCCAATTGATGGGCATCCTCTCAATTTCCAATTCTTTGCCACCACAAAAAGAGCTGCTATGAATATTTTTGTACATGTGGGTCCTTTTCCCATTTGTATCTCTTTGGGATATAGCCCTAGAAGTGCTATTGCTGGATCAAAGGGTATGCACATTTTTGTAGCCCTTTGGGCATAGTTCCAAATTGTTCTCCAAAATGGTTGGATCATTTCACAACTCCACCAACAATGCATTAGTGTTCCAATTTTCCCACATCTTCTCCAACATTTATCATTTTCCTGTTTTGTCATGTTGGCCAATCTGATAGGTGTGATGTGGTACCTCAGAGTTGTTTTGATTTGCATTTCTCTAATCAATAACGATTTAGAGCATTTTTTCATATGACTATAGATGGCTTTAATTTCTTCATCTGAGAACTGTCTGTTCATATCCTTTGACCATTTATCAATTGGGGAATGGCTTGTATTCTTATAAATTTGTCTTAATTCTCTATATTTTAGAAATGAGGCCCTTATCAGACAGAGTTGTAAAAATTCTTTCCCAATTTTCTACCTTCTTTCTAATCTTAGTTGCATTGGCTTTGTTTGTGCAAAAACTTTTCAATTTAATGTACTCAAAACTATTCATTTTGCTTTTCATAATGTTCTCTATCTCCTGTTTGGTCATGAATTCTTCTGTTCTCCATAGATCTGATAGGTAAACTATTCCTTGTTCTCCCAGTTTACTTATGGTATCAGCCTTTATATCTAAGTCATGAACCCATTTTGACTTTATTTTGGTATATGGTGTGAGATTTGGGTCTATGCCTAGTTTCTGCCATACTCTTTTCCAGTTTTCCCAGCAGTTTTTTTCAAAGAGTGGGTTCTTATCCCAGAAGCTGGGGTCTTTGGGTTTATCAAATAATAGATTACTATAGTCATTGACTACTGTGTCTTGCATATTTAACCTATTCCACTGATCCACTCCCTATTTCTTAGCCAGTACCAAGCAGTTTTGATGATTGCTGCTTTATAATACAATTTAAGATCTGGAATTGCTAGGCCACCTTCCCCTGCATTTCTTTTCATTAGTTCCTTTGATATTCTGGACCTTTTGTTTTTCCAAATGAATCTTGTTATTATTTTTTCTAACTCTATAAAATAATTTTTGGTAGTTTGATTGGTATGGCACTGAATAAGTAAATTAGCTTAGGTAGGATTGTCATTTTTATTATATTAGCTGGCCTACCCATGAGCAACTGATGTTTTTCCAATTATTTAGATCTGATTTTATTTGTGTGAAAAGTGTTTTGTAATTGTGTTCATAGAGTTCCTGGGTTTGTTTCAGGAGGTAGACTCCTAAATATTTTATAATGTCTACAGTAAGTTTAAATGGGATTTCTCTTTCTATCTCTTGCTGTTGGGCTTTGTTGGTAATATATAGAAATGCTGATGATTTATGTGGGTTTATTTTATAGCCTGCAACTTTGCTAAAGTTGTTTATTATTTCAAGTAGTTTTTTACTTGATTCTCTAGGATTCTCTAAGTATATCATCATGTCATCTGCAAAGAGTGATAGCTTTGTTTCTTCTTTGCCTATTCTAATGCCTTCAATTTCTTTTTCTTCTCTTATTGCTAAAGCTAAGTTTCCAGTACAATATTGAATAACAGTGGTGATAATGGACATCCTTGTTTCACCCCGATCTTATTGGAAATGCTTCTAGCCTGTCCCCATTACATATAATGCTTGCTGAAGGTTTTAGATATGCTATTTATTATTTTAAGGAAGACTCCATTTATACCTATGCTTTCTAGTGTTTTTAATAGGAATGGGTGTTGTATTTTATCAAAAGCTTTTTCTGCATCTATTGAGATGATCATGTGGTTTCTGTTGGTTTTGGTGTTGATATGCTCAATGATGCTGATAGTTTTCCTAATATTGAACCAACCCTGCATTCCTGGTATAAATCCTACCTGGTCATAGTGTATTATTCTTGTGATAAGTTGCTGTAATCTATTTGCTAGTATTTTGTTTAAAATTTTTGCATCTATATTCATTAGAGAAATTGGTCTATAATTTTCTTTCTCTATTTTGACTCTTCCTGGTTTAGGTATCAACACAATATTTGTATCATAAAAAGAATTTGGTAAGACTCCTTCTTCACCTATTTTCCCAATAGTCTATATAGTATTGGAATTAATTGTTCTTTAAATGTTTGATAGAATTTGCATGTAAATCCATCTGGCCCTGGAGATTTTTTCCTAGGGAGTTCATCAATGGCTTGTTCAATTTCTTTTTCTGAGATGGGGTTATTTAAGTATTTTACTTCCTCTTTGTTAATCTGGGCAATTTATATTTTTGTAAATATGTATCCATTTCACTAAGATTGTCAAATTTGTTGGCATATAGTTGGGCAAAATAATTCCTAATTATTGTTTTAATTTCCTCTTCCTTGGTGGTAGCTTCCCTTTTCATTCTTGATACTAGTAATTTGGTTTTCTTCTTTCTTTTTTTAATTAAATTAACCAAAGGTTATCTATTTTTTTTTTTTCATAAAACCAGCTCTTAGTTTTATTTATTAGTTCAATAGTTTTCTTAATTTCAATTTTATTAATTTTCCTTTGGTTTTCAATATTTCTAATTTGGTGTTTAGTTGAGGATTTTTAATTTTTCTTTTTCTAGTTTTTTTAGTTGTATGCCCAATTCATTACTCCTCTTTTTCTATTTTATGTAAGCATTTAGAGATATAAAACTTCCCGAACTGCTTTTGCTGCATCCCATAGTTTTGGTATGTTGTCTCATTATTGTCATTCTCTTGAATGAAATTATTGATTGTTTCTATGATTTGTTGTTTGACCCAATCATTTTTTTTAGTATTAGATTATTTAGTTTCCAATTATTTTTTAGTCTATCTTTCCATGGCCCTTTATTACATAAATGTTTTATTGCATCATGATCTGAAAAGGATGCATTTAATATTTCTGCCTTTCTGCATTGGATTGTGAGGTTTTTATGCCCTAGTACATGGTCAATTTTTGTGTATGTGCCATGTACTGCGAGAAAAAGTATATTTTTATCCCCATTCAGTTTTCTCCAGAGGTCTATCATACCTAACTTTTCTAATGTTCTATTCACCTCCTTAACTTCTTTCTTGTTTATTTTGTGGTTAGATTTATGCAGAGAGGGGCAGGTTGAGGTCCCCCACTAGTATAGTTTTGCTGTCTATTTCTTCCTGTAATTCCCTGATGTTCTCTAAGAATTTGGATGCTATACCACTTGGTGCATATATATTTAGTAATGATATTACTTCATTGTCTATGGTGCCTTTTAGCAGGATGTAGTTTCCTTCCTTATCTCTTTTGATTAGATCTATTTTTGCTTTTGCTTTTTCTGAGATCAGGATTGCTACCCCTGCTTTTTTTACTTCAGCTGAAGCATATATATTCTGCTCCAGCCTTTTACCTTTACCCTGTATGTGTCACTCTTTTTCAAATGTGTTTCCTGTAAACAACCTATTGTAGGATTATGGTTTTTAATCCATTCTGCATCCTTTCCGTTTTATGGGAGTTCATCCCATTCACATTCACAGTTATGATTACTATCTGTGTCTTTTTCTCCATCCTTTTTCCCCCTTTTATGCTTTTTTTTCTCCTTTCTCCTTCCCCACTAGTGTTTTGCTTTTGACCACCACTCCTTCAGTCCCTCCTCCTTTTATTATCCCTTTCCCTTTTCTTCCCCTTTACCTTACTGCTTCTTCCTTCCCTTCTACCCCTCCCTTTTCTTTCCCCTTTTCCCTACTACTGCCTATAGGGAAAGTTAGATTTCTATACCTAAGTATGTTATTCCCTTTTTGAGCCAAATCTGATGAGAGTAAGGTTCAAGCAGTGCTCACCCTCTTCCTTCTTTCCCTCTGCTCTAATAGGTTTTTGTGTCTTTTCCTTGATGTAATGTGATTACATCATGTAATGGAATTTACCCTTGTCTGCCTCCTCCTTTCTCAGTACATTTTCTTAGATCAGACTAATCTACTTACTTGGATCCATTCAACCCACTTGATTAGAATTTTTTATTAATCATTACATCAAAGTCAACTTATATCCGCCCCCTTTTTGTATACTACTTTAACATGGTGTTATAACAATACAGTTCTCAAGAGTGACAAATGTCATCTTCCCTTGTAGGGATGTAAACAGTTTGCCCTTATTAACAGCATATTGTATCTTTCTATCCCATTTACCTTTTTATGTCTCTCTTCAATCTTGCACTTGAATATCAAATGTTTTGTTGAGCTCTGGTCTTTTTATCAGGAAGGTTGGGAAGTCCCCTTTTTTGTTGAATATCCATCTCCTCCCTTGAAAGATCATGCTCATTTTTGCTGGGTAGTTGTTCCTTGGGTGCAATCCAAGCTCCTTTGCCTGATGGAATATCATATTCCATTCTCTGTGGTCTTTTAATGTAGAAACTGCAAGTACCTGAGTAATCCTGACTGTGGTTCCATGATATTTACATTACTTCTTTCTGACTGCTTGCAGTATTTTCTCTTTCATCCGGTAATTTTGGAATTTAGTTATTATATTTCTTGGCATTTTCAATTTGGGGTCTCTTTCAGGCAGTGAGTCATGGATTCTTTCTATGGTTATTTTACCTTCTGGTTCCAGGACTTCAGTGCAGTTTTCCCTTATGATTTCCTGAAAGATACTGTCCAGGATGTTTTTTTCATCATGATTTTCGGGTACTCCAGTAATTTTTAAGTTATCTCTCCCAGATCGATTTTCCATGTCAGTTGTTTTAACCATGAGGTATTTTGTTTTTGTCTATTTTTTTCATTTTTTTGCTTCTGTTTGACTGATTCTCTCTCTCTCTCTCTCTCTCACAAAGTCATTAATTTCCATTTGTCCAATTCTAATTTTTAACAGATTGCTTTCTTTTGTTAGCTTTTTTTTTTAACTTTCTTCTCCAATTGGCCAATAGTATTTTTTAAGGACTCTTTTACTTCTCTCGTCTGACTTTTAAAATCTTTCTTGAGCTCTTCTAAAAAGACTTTTTGGGCTTCAGATCAGTTCATATTCCCTTTTGATGTGGCAGAAGTGGGTTTGTTGCTGATGTTGTCTTCTTTAGAATTTATGGACCGTATCTTTTTACTCATGGTGTTTCTTTATGCCTTGGCCTTTAAAGAGATCGAGCTCTCCTGCCGGGGAACAGAGGGCACTAATCCAAGCTTCTTGTGTTGAGAGCCTATGTCTTGGTCACTTATGTTGGCAATTGTAGACTGTAGGGTTCTGGCAGCTTACCTGGTTTTAGACTGGAATCAGCAAGACTGGAACTTCCAGGCAATTCTAGGTTGACTGCTTTTCTTTTCCTTTAGCTTTCTTCAGCTCCTTTTAGATGGGTGCTGCAGGGAGTTTATCTGCCTGGGGCCCCTTGCAGTGCTTCCTCCCTTAGATCTGCTCCATTGCTTTAGAATGCCAAGGCACCTGTTGGTTTTCTGATCTGGTTTCCCCCGGTTCCCTGGCCCTCACTGAGGCACTTGGAGAGCCAGGTGTTGGTGTTTGTATGCTCTACCCCCTGGGCTTCAGGATCTCCTCCTGGTTGGAAGTTGGAGGCTGTAGGGTTGTGACAGTTTACCTGGTGTTGGGCTGGAATTCTGCAAGGCTGGAACTTTAGGACAACTCTTGGTTGCTTTCTTGAGTTCCTTTCAGATGAATGCTGCAGGGTGTTTACCTGCCTGGGGCACTTTGTAGTGCTTCTTCCTTTATTTTTGCTGAGGCACTGGGAGACTTGTTTGCTGTAGAATGCCGAGGCACTAGGATCTCCTTCTGGTGTGCTAAAGTGAGGCTTTCTGCTAGCTGGCTAGGATGCCTCCCATTCAGTACTGCTCCCCTTCCCCTGAGGTAAGAGGTACTTTTCCCTTTAATCCTTCAAAATACCTGGGCTGCTGGACTGCTGATCCACATATTTCTTCTGGTTCAGCTCTTCCAGGGTTTTTCCTGGGGTGATATTTTCTGAGTTTTATGAGGTTGATAGGGGAGGAATGAGAGCAACTACCTTTTTACCCTGCCATCTTGGCTCCTGGACAGTCACAGACTTTTCCCACTGATCTTCTAAGTTGTCTTTGGCGTTTGTGGGTTGAGAAGTCTGGAAACTGCCAAGCTGCCCATGATTCATGCCTCTGAGGCCTGCTCCAGGTTCACTGAGACAGGGTTTGCCTGAGCACCCACACTGAACTACGTTCTTTTCCCTGCCTGGCAGATATACCTTTCTGATCAACCATTCGGCTTTTCTTGGGCTTGAAATTTGTTTCACTCTTTCTTTTTGTGAATTCTGCTGTTTAAGAATTTGTTTAGAGCCATTTGTTACAGGTATTTGGAGGGGTTTGGGGGAGAGCTCAAACAAGTCACTGCTTTTACTCTACCATCTTGGCTCTGCCCTACAGTTACTTTAAATAGTGAAGAGAAAGTTAAAGGTTCAATCTTTCCTTTTCAGTCAACTCTTCCATGCAGGAGAATCCCACCCCACTTCATTTAGTTCCCCAAACAGCAATTTCTTCTACCGCTCAACTCTTCCAAGCACTATGTGGCAGGTAGATTCTGAAGTATTCTTGCAACCAAACTCTGATGATGTTTCTGATGCATTTAGAGGTGTAGGTTTGACCAATTCTATTGCTCCAAAGTAGGATATTTTCTCTGAAATGAGTGACTTATATTTCCTTATGAGAAACCAAATCCACCTTTCTGTCATCCAAATTACAAATAGGAAATATACAATTGTGCTACAGTCACCAAATATTTCAAGGTATCATAGTTTCCTTCTTTTCAATCTTACAGTCCTCATGTCAATCATACATAAATTATATGCCTGAGAACAGGATACCTTTGTCATTTGAAGAAGATGGGTGTCTTTTCACTGTTGGGCTGGTTTTCAGTATTTTTCAGACAACTTTGCTCTTTCAATCAACAATATTGTCACATTCAGAAAGCAAAGCCACCTTACATTTAGATGCCAGGGGAACATAAGGGGTAACCATCGATTATCCCTGTCCACAGTACTTGATTGGCCCATGTTCATTTCCTTTCAAACATATTTGACAACAACCCTCAAGCCACTTCTCTTGAAGAGCTTTATGTGCTAATGTTACAGCTCATACACACCTACATATACTTCTACATCAAATTTTGAATGACCTGCAACTCTAATTTTAAAAAAAGTATTTTATTTAATGACTCACAGCCGTGCAGAACAATCAGAAGAATACTTTTCTTGAAAAGGATTCACAGGAAGATGTGCGCAAGTGCCACCTGGCATAAGAGTCCATAGATGGGGATATGTTCTGCATTATTGTAAGGTGCATTCATAATAAAGAGATAACAAACCCAATGAAATATTAAAGTAGTTTTATAATAGTTTGTCTACAATCTTGTATTTCACTTAGGACTCTCATTCTATTAAAATGATAAATTAAGCTTCAGGTAATACAAGACTATGCCACTCACATTTCTTTGAGAAATTCAAAAGGCATTCTTTCCAACTATGGTTTACTTAAGTACTTCGAAAGATTCATTATTTCATCAGTGTTGTTTTCCCAGAAACATATCACAAATCATTCCAAGCCTGGATGGACATCTGTATAAGTGGCCTTAGTGAAAGAAAAATGTTTATTACTTATTGGCTAGCCTTGTGATAATAAGAACCTCTGTACTGAGTTAGACTGCTCCAGTACCTAGGCTATAGTAGAATGCTTTTCAGCATAGTATTTCCTCTCAGAAGAAATATTTCTATGCTTAGGCTGGATAGCAGTTTAAGGTGAATAACTATTTTAAATTAAGAGTTGAACATTGTATTATTTTTTATTAATTAACTAATTTATTTTCAGTTCTCAACATTCACTTCCACAATATTTTGAGTTCTGAATTTTCTCCACATCTCTCCTCTACCTATACACCAATTTGAATATCCCTTCCCCTAATCTGCCCTCCCTTCTATCATCCACCCCCCTTCAATTATCCTTTTCCCCTTTTATTTTCTTATAGGGCAAGATAGATTTCTATACCCCTTGGACTATCTTATTTCCCAGTTGCATGTAAAAACAACTTTTAACATTCACTTTAAAACTTTTAGTTCTAAATTCTCTCCCTTTCTCCTTCCCCACACACCCTCATTTAGATGGCAAGTCAATATAGGTTTTACATGTGTGAGCATACAAAATATTTCCATAATAGTCATGTTGTGAAAGATTAACAATATTTTATCCCTCCCCCCATTTGTTCTATTGTCTCCTTTGACCTTGTCTGTCCTCAAAAGTGTTTGATTCTGATTACATCCTTCCCCAATCTGTCTTCCCTTATCTCATCTCCCACCTTTCTTATCCTCTTTGCCCCCCCCACCATTTTCCTGTAAGGTAAGATAGATTTCTGTACTCAGATGAGAGAAAGATTAATTCATTCATTGATTCCCTCTTACCTCCTCCGTCTTCCCCTCCATTGTAAAAGTTTTTACTTGGCTGTTTCATGTGAGATAATATACCCCATTCTACCTTTCCCTTTCTCCCTTTCTCCTTATCCCAGTACAATCTGTTCCCAACCCTTCATTTTATTTTTTAGATATCATTGCTTCATATTCAACTCACTTGGTGCCATATATACACACACAATACACACATACATAGATGTATGCATATATATACATATGTATATATACATATATATGAACACACACATATTGTGTAAATATATATATATATATATATATATATATATATATATATATATATATATACACACACACATATATATACATGTATATACATATATATGTAATTTCTCCCCTGTAACTACCCTAATACTGACAAGGGTCTCATGGGTTACAAATATTATCTTTCCATATAGGAATGTAAACATTTCAACTTTAATAAATCTCTTATGATTTCTTTCCTGTTTACCTTTACAAGTTTCTCTTGAGTCTTGTATTGGAAAGTCAAATTTTCTATTCACTTTGGATCTTTTCATCAAGAACACTTGAAAGTCCTCTATTTCATTGAATTCCCAATTTTTTCCCTGAAGGATTATATTCAGATTTGCTTGGTAGGTGATTCTTGGTTGTAATCCTTTCTACTTTGCTGTCTGGAATATCATATTCTAATCCTTTCAATCCCTTAATGTAGAAGCTGCTAAACCTGGTGTTATCCTGATTGTGTTTCCACAATACTTGAATTGTTTCTTTCTGGCTTCTTGTTATATTTTTTCCTTGACCTGGGAACTCTGGAATTTGGCTACACCATTCCTAAGAGTTTTCCTTTGGGGATCTCTTTCAGGAGGTGATCAGAGGATTCTTTCAATGTCTATTGTACTCTCTGGTTCTAGAATATCAGTGCAGTTTTCCTTGATAATTTCTGTATTTTTTCCTTTCTTTTCTTTTTTTTTTCTTTTTTGGTGAGGCGATTGGGGTTAAATGACTTGCCCAAGGTCACATAGTTAGTAAGTGTTAAGTGTCTGAGGCTAGATCTCAACTCAGATCATCCTGACTCCAAGGCCAGGGCTCTATTCACTGTACCACCTAACTGCTCCTTGATAATTTCTTGAAAGATGATGTCTAGGCTCTTTCTTTTTTAATCATGTTTTCAGGTGGTCCAATAATTTTTAAATTCTCTCTCCTAGATCCATTTGGCAGGTGAATTGTTTTTCCAATGAGATATTGCACATTGTCTTCTATTGTTTTTCATTTTTTTGGTTTTGTTTTATAATTTCTCGTTCTCTCATAGAGTCATTAGCTTCCATTTGTTCCATTCTACTTTTTAAGGAATTATTTTCCTCAGTGGTCTTTTGGACCTCCATTTCCATTTGGCCAGTTCTGCTTTGTATGGCCTTTTTCTCCTCATTTGTTTTTTGGACATCTTTTGCCATTTGGGTTAGCCTAATTTTTAAGGTATTATTTTCTTCAGTATTATTTTTTTTGGATATCCTTTAGCAAGCTGTTGACTCATTTTTCATTATTTTCTTGCATTGCTCTCATTTCTTTTCCAAATTTTCCTCTATTTCTCTTGCTTGCTTCTCAAAATCATTTTTAAGGTCTTCCATGGCCTGGGACTGATTCATATTTTTCTTAGAGGATTTGGATGTAGGAGCTTTGACTTTGTTGTCTTCTTCTGGTTATACATTTTGATCTTCTTTGTCACCAAAGTGAGGTTCTATAGTCTGAGTATTTTTCCACTCTTTGTGTACCCAGCCAATTACTTGACTTTTTAACTCTTTGTTAAGGTGGGGCTCTCTTTCCAGTGTGAAGGATGTACTGTCCCAAGCTTCACAGGTTTTGTGTAGACATTTTCAGAGGTACTTCTAGGGACGTGTAACTTTTCAGTTCTTCCAAGATGGTATGATCAAAGGAGAGAGATCAAAGGAGATTCATTTTCTGGCCTGTGCTCTAGTTTGTGAATTTCCATAATAACTCTTTTCTACCTTGGGACCATGAGAAGGATTCTCTCTGTACCACTGCCACAAGCTTTACCATGCCAGTGCTCCTCCTTGCCCCAGGTCTGCCATCCAAGACTGCGACCCAGATCCAAGCACAGGCAAAGCAAGAGAAGCCTGCCTCCACACCACCAAAGAGATACCTGCAATCTCCCTCTGATCAGCTGCTCACTTCACCCTTCATCTGTGGGCCAAGAGCTCTGGAAGCAAGAGCTGCACCTGTGGCTGCCACCCCAGGGCTACTCTAGGACCAGGGCTGGACTACATTCTTCTCTCACCTAGGTCTGACACACCTTTCTCACTGACATTCTACATTGTCTTTGGTTTTTGTGGGTTAACAAGTCTGGAAACTACCACAGTGCCACGATTCAGTCCCCTGAGGCCTGCTTTGGGATTGCTCTGGCCTGTTTTTGCCTGCGTGGCCCATGTTGAACTGTCCTACTCTCCCAGCCTGAAGGAACAGACCTTTCCTATCAACCATCTTGGTTATCTTTGGCTGGAAATTTGTTTCACTCTGTCTTTCTTTTGTGGATTCTGCTTCTCTACATATTGTTTGGAGTCATTTTACACATATTTGGAGAGGTTTTGGGGAAAGCTCAAGCAAGTCACTGCTTTTATTCTGCCATCTTCCTCCACCACTCTGTCATCTTGGCTCTTCCCTGACCCCCATACTATTCATAAATGCCATCTAATGGCACCATGTAGGATGCAGGTATGAAGTTGGACTTTTGTAGAGTCTTTGGAAACATGAGTTAAGAAGCCATGAGTTCAAACAAACAAGTGATTATAGTTGTCAATATAAATTCAGCTTCATCCATAATTCGTGGATTACTAATAACAATTTACAATTTACTGACATCAACCAAAGTTCTAATGTCATGCTTTTCTCCCAGACTGCTTCTTTCTAATCTTAATGAGACTGGTTAGGAACTATTATATGCTATAGGCATGCTAAGAAAATAACACAATCCTTCCCTTTTTTACCTTCCTAAATTTTTGGTAGTGTTTATTGTCAGAGACAAGAGATGAGATCCAAGGTGTAAAATGTCTGGAACACCAAGGCACAGGAAGGAAATTTGCAAGCACATGTGTATTTTACCACATTTCTCAACTTACAAAAGAGAAAATTAAAAAAAATACAGAACTAATGTGACTTGAGTTGCTTCATAATGTTTATTATGAACAGAGACCAAACCAATGTGAGAGTAACTTGGATTAACATAATAGGAGGTACATAGTAATTAAATTCTTCAGCATCACATGTAAGTGTAATGTGTTAATAAAAAAGTAATCACACCTTCATTGTTTCAGCAGGTTCAGCTTAATTACATGGCAGTTAGATTTCTCTCTCTCCTTATTCACTCTCAGCAAGGACTCTTCTTACCATCTGCTGATATTTAATTAATATACATTAAATGCTGTACTCTATTATTAAATCTCATTTAACAACTTCCTTTGCATTTTTGATTCAGGGCAGCATGAATAGAGGCAGCCATGAAGGAAGAGAGAAGGTACACCCTTTCGTAAAATGTTCCATTGTTAAGGATACTATCACTAGATAAATTCCCATGTCTGTATCCTGATTGGGAGCTATCCTTTGGTTTTGTTGAAGCTGTGAACTCCACAGTCTAAAAGTCATTAATTGTTCTATAGTTGAATGTCTCCACAGTGAATGGTTACTGTATCCAATATCCAAGCCATCTTGGGTTAAAGTAGGGATATTTATTTATAAGGAAAAGAGCATGTATACTCAGAAATAATATACTGAAGTAAAGTAGTACAAGGATATTTAAGGGATTTTGTACAGCATAAACTTTTTTTTCCCTTTTTTTCTTTTACAGCATGATCAATTATTCAGAGCTCAAAGGTACCTTAAAGGTCCTCTCAACCAATCTTATAATTTTATAGATGAGTAAATTGAAAAGTCAAGGTATCATGTCTGACTATAGTTCACACCAGTAGTATGAGTGGCACAGCTGAGATTTGAACCCAGGTCTTCTGACTCCATATCCAGTATTCTTTTCCCTCCGTTATGGTGCCTCCCATGATAAAGAGCCTTTTGTGGGGGAAAATGTACCGGACTTCACAGAAACAAAGAATTTCATATTTGGAAGGTACCTCAGAAGCAATCTAGAATTATTCATTCATATAATTTTATTTATCATCAATATCCTTTCTGCTTGTCCACAAGAATAACAAAAGATACTTTATCATTTTGTTAAAAACCTAGTAAAACCATATGGTGCTTTCCTACTTTAGCAACACTACGAAACAAGATTCATTTGTCATGATCTATACTTGCTGAAGTCATACTGACTTTTTTGACCTGCTCACCCTTTTCACCAGCCATCTCTTTAATAATCTGTTGTAGAAATTTATAACACAGTTAAGTGAAGCTTCCTGGCCTATGGTTTGTAGAATCTCATCTTTTCCCTTTCAGAAAAACTGGGAAAATTTATTTTCTACATTCTTGGAGTATTTCCTCCATTCTCAAACATCTTTCAAATATTCATGGAAGTGGCAGAGTTGTTTGATATTTCAGAATATTGCTCATCAGAGCCATGTGCCTTGAATTCACCCAGGGTGAGTAGGTCTTTTTTTTTTTTTTTAACCAACCCCTTTTATATATTGGGTACAGCTACCTACAAGCCATTTTGCTTGTCCTTTCTAATGGAAAGGTCATTCTTTTTTTTTTTTTTTGGCAGAGAAAACAAAATCAAAGTTAGAGTTGAACAACTCTGCCATACTTGCATTGTCAGGTATCATCATTTCAACCATACCAAAGAGGGATTCCACACCCCTCCCCCCAACTTTTGTTGATCCTTCTCTTTCAACAAATATATCTGAAACCATAGAAACACACATATTCAAGTGTCTTCTGAGGCATAGTTGTTCCTTTTCTCTGCCAAATATATATAAGGCTTATCACTGCCATGTTACCCTTTATCCACTGAATTTTGTCTGCTTTATATTTTAATAATCAATATATCAACAAGCTAATCCAGCAGGTCCAAAGTGGAACTGATCATCTTCAAAACCAGGCATTGCCTTTTGTAAATCCTTATTTTTATTGAAGGCTCTATTAAACTGAGGAATATTTTGGTTTGAATATTTCTTAGTGATAGTCATTTGGATATTTTTTTATGTGGTTGTGAATACTTTGCAATTCTTTTGAGAAATGTTTGATTATATTATTTAATGATTTATTTGATGGTGAATGGGACAGACAGATAGATAGATAGACAGATAGATAGTTTATAGGTCTTGAATACCAACTCTTCTCAGGATAATTTGACAAGGACTTTTCCCCAATCTCAGTCTTCCCTTCTTATCCTAGTGCAGATTTTTCTTTCTTTTTTTTATTTCAAATAATTATTTATTTCAGTATTTTTGTAATTACTTCTATCTCTTGTTTGGATAAGATTTCATCTTCTCATAACTATGAGACATAGATAATCTATTTCTCTTTTTGGGAAGTATTGTAAAAGATCTTTTAATGGTTCCTTTTTGCCTACAGGAAGTCACATTTTTAT
Organism: Phascolarctos cinereus; assembly: GCF_003287225.1. NCBI lineage: Eukaryota > Metazoa > Chordata > Mammalia > Diprotodontia > Phascolarctidae > Phascolarctos > Phascolarctos cinereus. Next base: position 126,654,756 of record NW_027555625.1, read on the forward strand.
TCTGTACCTTAAAGTTGTTCGCACTCTTTCACAAACCTATTTTTCCAGATTTGTTTACAATACTTCCTATCAAAGATGCTATGTTCCTATCAAATTGTTCCATGTGCACAATATTTCATCTCAAATTTCTATGCCTTTGCACAGGACATCCACATGTCTAGAATACTCTCCTGCTTCCTGTCTCACAACATTTCTATTTTCCATCAGTACTCAGCTCAACTGCCACTTTCTATATGGAAACTTTCTAGTTCACTCTGACTTCTCCATTGTTAGAGCTAATCTCTCTTCCAATTGTCTTACCTTTACTTATCTGTGTATATATTATGTTATATATCCTCTAGAGGAAAAGGTGAACTCAAAGACAAGGAGAATCCAATTAGTTATGAAGATAGGTCACAACAATGGAAGCACAGCAAATTATTAAAACAAGGCAAAATTTTAGTGAGAGAAGAAAAAGGGATTGATATGTGGATTTCATGTTATTGGGAGGAGCAAAAGAAATTTCCATAGTAGTTCTTAAGGTATTAAGATAAAAAAATGTCAAGGTGAAAATATCTGTTGAAATGGAAAAAAAAAAGATATAATTAAAAGAACATCTGTGTAAAGGGAATGAAGGGAATAGGGTGTAAAAATGTGGATAAAAGGTGTAAATTACCAGTAAGTTTGGAGATTGGGCCAATTAGGCACTGATTAGCAGTGAGTGTGTAACATTTTTTTTTTGTTATGACCAAATGATTCCTATTTATGTGCAAATCATAGGCTTATCTCCTTTCCTAGAAGAGAAGCTAAAAGGGCTGGAAGAAGTGTTCTTATATTTTAGAATTTCAAGAAACAGTAAATTTTTCTTTTAAAAAAACAAAAGAAACCTTCAAAGTGAAACTAAAGGAAAAAGGGTGGTGTGTGGATCTTGAAGAATCGGAGGAGATTCCTGACTTCTGTCATTAGATAGGAGTGTGGAAGAAACACACACAGAGGAAAAAAGAAAGAAGTATTGCTAAACCTTTGAAACTAAGAAATGAATTTGAGATTTTTTCCCCCTAAAGATAAAAGAGCTAGATTCTCTGGAAAAGTTGTCACAGTTGTTCTCCAAAAAATAATAATCATGAAAGAGATTCTGGAATTGTTAACAGCAATAAAAAGGTGTGTTGTCTTCCTGGGTCATATATTAGTCGATGGGAATATAAAAAAAGATCACTACAATCCACATTTAGTGATTGCCAAATGATACAAATGACCTTACAAGAAGGAACCTGGAAATCATTGCCAAAAATTACAAAATCTTTAGCAAGATAATAAAGTCTATAGAGCAGACCTGCATAACTTGTCAATAGGTAGGGGCCAAAATTAAAATAGGCTAAACTTTTTCAGTCTGCAGATAGGTTTTTAGGGGCTCACTTTCCAAGTAAAGGTATAATTAATGATTAAATTATTTTGCAAATAAATCATATTTTAAAAAATACATTTCAATTAATATCAATTAATTACACTCATCACTTAAAATTTTTATTCATCATGAAATCATATTAATGTTAACAATTACTTTTCTTAGCACAAATTTTAATACATTTTTAAAGATTTTCTTTCTGTTTACATTTAGTTAAATGGGATGACAGCAATCAGTTTATTGTATTCCAGAACCATGTTTAAAATCAATTTATTTAGAAATCTGAAAACAAACCTTAGGGGCCATCTCATTTTGTGAGTTACTTTGTTGGAAAAAAATTGTTCCCCGCTGAAATTTTTCAACAATTTGGACACTTTAATTTATGTCTGATTTGCTAAAGTCAGGATGTTTTGAATTGAAATGGTGATGAAGACTGTATTCCTTTGGAACAGCTATTCTCACCAAACAAAGCACGATATTTTTGCCTCTCATGTAAGTAATCAAGTATCTATTTGTCCACTCTGAATTAAACACTCTATGTTCTGATTCAATCTTCCATTTAATTTTATCACCCATTTTACAAAGTCCACTCCAAAAACTTTAATGTTAGAACTAAAAAAAATCACCACAGTAATTGCTCACATACAAAGAAATACTGAACTGAGAGTCTGACCTTGGAGAGAGCACCAGACTCTGACGTAACTTGGGGGGCGGCCATGCAGTGAGGAGGGGAAGAAGCCCTTGCGTTGTTGTTACTCATCACATAGCAAGCATCAGCTACATTGGTGTGGGGCTGTACTCCCTTAATCCCTGTTCAACACCAGTAACAACTGAAAACATAGCAAACAGATATGACTCTCACTCCTCTCAGACTAGAGACAGATTGATGATGGTTTATTGTCTGGGTCACTTGAAAAACAGGAAAGAGTATGCATTGACAACCCACCCACCAAGTCACATGATGGGCACAATAGTGACAAGTGGAAGGTGGTTTTTACTTTCTTTTACATCCTCTACATTTTTCACTGGTTGCCCAAAATCCTTTGGTGGGCTGTGAGCAGCCTGCAGGCCATATGTTTTACAGGCCTGCTATAGAGTCAGAAGTGTTTTTTTGGTAACTCTCCCACAATTGAAGACTAGGGATGCAGAAGAGGAAATTGATGTGGAAGATAAGTAGTCAGTTAAAATGGCATCTGAAATATGACTTAGATTTATGAGTCATACCTCACAATATAGGAATGGCAACCTCTTGCTCAAGAATGGAGTGCTCTTAGAAAAACCTAGAAGGAATATAATTGCCTGTTGACTTATAAACCTAATCAAAGAATTTTAAATGAAACAGATAGAGAAAGGAGAAAAATTTTGACCAATATCTGACAAGCTAGGTATCATAGAATGATGATATCTTTCAGGGAAAAAAAGTAATAATAAATAATAATTGCCAATTTTTATAAAGCCTTTAAAGTTTTGCAACATGCTAAGCAAATATTATCTTTTTTTCCCCCCTCACTACAACCCTGGGACATCAGTAGTATTGTTATGCCCATTTTATAGGCTGTTGATTGGGTAATGACCAAGATCAAACAACTAGTAAGGATATGAGGCGTGATTTGACTTTGATTCTTTCTGTCTCCAAAATCAAAACTTTATCCACTATTTCACTTAGCAGTTGAAACTTTTAGAAGCTATCATACATCCAAAAAGAATCAGTAGTGAATTCCATGATGTCCAATGACTTTAATCAAATGAACAAAATTTGGGAAATATAGAAGATGGATTAGAGTGCCTAACACAAGCTGGCACATCTGAGCTGCTACATTTCTTTTTTACTCAGTGAAATGAGTTCTATGATTGGGATATGCTTCTTGATGTGAATAGTTTATTTTGTAAATGAAATAGGTCAAAATGTTTGAGGTAGAGTCAAGTATCATTGTACATTGATTATATTGGTTAAATCCAGGAAAGAAGTGGGAAGAACAGCAGCAAGCATTTGACTGAAGATCAATGGAGGAAGAATAGAAGTGATTTTATCATGAAAGTATATGACTGACTACTTGAACAGAAAGAAGTAGATAGACAAGTTACAAGCCTAGCACAGAGACATGATGTAATAATGATAGGGAGCTTCAATTTCTCTCAGACAAAAGCAGAGTAACTAATGCATTCTTGGTGCACTGATACTTATTTTATCCTTCAAAAGATGGAGAAAAAATATAGGGAGCAATTTAATTCTGGAATTTTATTCTCAACAATAGAGAGAAATCAGGTGCATTGACAGTAACTGAGGGCAGAGGTGAGGAGTTGATCATTTTCTACTAGAGTTTCTCATTCAGTAAAGATGACCATAGTTTTACATGCATTATAAATTTTGTGTGAGCAAACTTAAAGGACGTTCAGGTAAACCACAGCTATTGTAAGGTTCTGGACTAAAACCCTATTAAGCAGACACATTTTAACCTCAGGGAGTCTTTGGATATTTTTCAGAGTGTATGTGAACTTGCAAGGGAAAAAGTACATTTTTATTTTCATTAACCTTTGTAATTCTAACTATCTTTATAGACATATAAAAGCACTACTCTAAGAACAGATCCATAGGTTTCACCAAATTGCCTAAAACTATAAGAACTCTGTTAGAGAGGAGGCAGGCAAGAAAAGATGGAAGACTTAAGAATGAAATATAAAGACATGATGGGAACCATTTGTGAAAGTCAAGAAAGATGGTAATTGTGGGGAAGGACATATAAAGGAAGAATTATTTTTTCAATCACCTTTGTTTTTTAAAAGATATTTCCAGAAGACAGAAGGAAGTTGGGTAATAGAGGATGAATACAGAAGGGAGAAAACGGACGGAAGGAAGGAAGGAAGGAAGGAAGGAAGGAAGGGAGGGAGGGAGGGAGGAAGGGAGGGAGGGAGGGAGGGAGGGGGAGAGAGACGAGGAAAGAAAAACTTATTAGACACTCACAATATGACAGGCACTGTGTTAGGTGCTTTACAAATATTATGCCATTACCCCTTACAATAACACTGTAATGTCAGATGCCCAACTAACCATGCATACACCACCACCCACTATGCCTTATTGGCCTGAATTGTTTTAAAAGTTCATTTAGGAATATCCTGAATACATACACACACACACACACAGAGATATGTGTGTATACTATATGTGTTTATGTGGGAGTTTGCTTATATATGTGTGAGCAGATGTGCATTTGTGAAATCATTGATGGTGCAGAAACTTCATTTTGACAACTGATTATTTTTTCCCCAAATTTTACTTTAGGTGGTGGTAAGCTAGAAATCTCTCAGCAGTAATGAGGATTTGAAAACTAGCCAAAATGGCACCCACATTCTTCCTGTCTAATTCATCAGTGATTTATTCTGAGATTTTCAGGGAGATCTTTTTTTTTTTCTAATGGACATCATATTTTGTTTCCTTTCAATTCATATCTGTGGCTGATCACCTGTCTTAACTATGGACAAAACCAACTCTGCCTCTAGATATATGCTTCCAATCCATTACCACAACAATAACCAATTGGTTAAATGCTTTATGTTTTTAAGCTCTATACGTACTTAGTATTCACATGTACTCTTTGAGCTCCCTCCTTTCGTATAAAAAATACATTTTGCCAAAATAATTTGCTTAAGGTGATACGATGAGTCAGCTGTGGAGCATTTCTGTGCCAGGAATGTCTCCTCCCAGGGTTCACTGGGATCTGTCTCTATGGTTTGGTGAGGGTTAAAAGTTCAACCTCAGTCGTTCAGGGGCTGTCATTCTCCTAACCCCCACAGGAATTAAAATTCACTTAAGAAGTCTAATTTTTAAAAGAAAGTTCCATGGTTGAAATCCTGGTTTCATTTTCAGAATATGTTTAGTAGAGTGTGTTCTCTTGTCGCTTGAGCCAGAGCAGCATCTCAATCACTTCTCTTAAAAAGGGCAAGAAAAAGCAATCCTCAAAGCATCAACCATCACATTCTACCCATACTGGCTGCTTCTGAGGAAATGTTAAATGAACTTTCTGTCCCTTACAGACAATCCATTTCCAGCAGTTATACAAATATGTCAGTCAAGGAATTAACACTATCTTTTCGGCATTTCTCATTATCTCTTTTTTTAAAATTATATATCTATTTGTATACATAAATACTTTTAAAAGTATATATGCATATGTGTGTATATATGCATTAATAAGACAAATACCATAAACATTTAAATCTCCAATTCCTGATAGCAGATAGGAGTTTGTGGGCTGCTTCTTCTACTGTGTTTGATTTCACAAGTGTGAAAATTAATTTATTCACTTTTCCATTACACTATGATAATCTTTTACTCAGACAATGCTACATGTCCAAAACAGAAACAGACCAAAACCAATGTGATCTACCCCAACATAATTCCTGAATAATAAAACTATACAAAATGAGAGTCTGAAATATCTCATTAGAAAAACAACTGATCTGGAGAACAGACCAAAGAGAGGCAACATAAGAATTGTCAGACTATCTGAAAGTTATGATCAAAAAATAATCCAGATACAATATTATAAGGAATTATTAAGAAAATTTCCCAGATGTTCTAGAAGAAGAGGGTAAAGTAGAAATAGAAAAAAAAATCTACCATTCATCACCTGAAAGAGATCCCAGCAGGAAAACTTATAGGAATGTCACAATCAAATTTCAAAACTGCCAGGTTAAGAAAATATTGCAAGCAACAAGGAAAAAAAGTATTTAAATACTGTGGAAATGCAATCAAAACTTCACAAAATCTAGAAGCTTCTACTCTAAAAGAGCATAGGTCTTGGCACCACCATACTTTTTGGGGGGGCTAGTCAATGGGGTTAAGTGACTTGCCCAGGGTCACACAGCTAGTAGGTATTATGTGACTGAGGCCAGATTTAAACTCAGGTTCTCCTGAATCCAGGGCTGGTACTCTATCCACTGTGACACCTAGCTGCCCCATTTTTTTTGGCACCACCATATTTCAAAGAACAAAAGAGCTGGAGTTGAATCCAAGAATAAGTTATCCATCAAAATTGAGTATAATCCTGAATGGAAAAAAGGAGATTTGATAAACGGAAAGACTCTCAGGTATTTGTAAGAAAAAGACCAGAACTCAGAAAATCTGTTATACGAGTTCTAAGAGAAATCTAAGGAAAATATTAATTATAAGGCACTCATTAAGCTCAAACTGTTATATGTATGTGTGTGTGTATGTATGTGTGTGGTGTACACATACACACATACACACACATTATATATACATGCACACATGATATAATATATATATATATATACATATATATATATACACACACACACACACATATATATTATATGCCTACATATTATATATATGCATATATACACACATACATATCTAAACACTATATATGTATACACTCTCTCTCTCTCTCTATATATATATGTATATATATATACACACACACACACATGTATATATACATGTTTGTGTAAAAAATGTTATTAGTATTTTTAAAACTTTCTTCATTACTAAGGTAGTTTGAAAGAAAGGTCAGTGCTGAGTAGTGTATGATGCCATGATTCTAAAAAGCAAAACTGGGTAGGAAAAGGAAAAAAAGGAAGCAAGTATATTCTAAAAATGGGACATGAAAGGGATAACTAATACAGAGGAAGCAGGTGGGGATAGAGAGCTGGTAATGTTGGAACTTTATTTTCATCTGGTGTGAAGAGGAATGTCCAGTTTTGAGGTCTATTCTACACATGGTCTAGGGAGCCAATGTACGCTTTCCACTTGACACTCAGCATGCCTGAGACAAGGCACTTAACATGGACACCATAGTTATCAATCGAACTTAATATGGACTTTTCCTTTCCTGCCCTTTCTTCCTTCTCTATAGATTCCTTGAAGAAAGGGTAAATGGAATGCTGATCAGATTTGTAGATTATAGAAAGCTACAGGTGTTACTTAATAGATTGGATGACAGAATTGACATCCAAAAAGATCTTGACAAGCAAGAACAATGTGTCAAATCTAATATGTTTTAAATTTTATGAATGTCTAAAGTTCTAAACTTTTAAAAATAATTTAAAAAATAAATAATGTGGAAGATGTGGTTTGACCTTAGTTTAAATTTAAAAAAAATACTTAGAAAGTCTTAGTGTACTCAAAGCACAGTGAGTCAGTCATGTAATGTGACAGCTAAAAAGTCAATGCAATCCTAGGCCACATTAATGGAATCATAGTGTCCAGAATGATACAGCTGAAAACCTCAAAATAATCTACTATGATCAGACAACATCTGGATTTATGTGGTGAATTCTAGGTATGTTATTTCAGGAAGATCAATGTGTAACTAATAGATGTCTACAGTCAGGTGACCAGAATGACAACTTGAATGAAACAAACAAACAAAACCATGCTAGATGAAGAGTAATTTAAAGAACTGAAGATAACTAGCTTGAAGAACTTAAGAGTTAGAGGTTCCCAAAGCATATGATAGTGCCCTCTGGGTTCTGCTGTAATGATGAGGGCTAGCCTTGGGTGCAATTGAAGGGCATTGAATAAAAGTAAGGGTTAGGCTAACCTAACCCCAGGGCACTGAATAATTTTTTGAAGGGGGTAGTAGACCAAATAACTTTGGGAACCTCTGAGAGAAAGATTATGATAGCTATTGTCAAGAATAATATGGCTATAATTTGTGAATTGAATTTTTCACTTGGCCCCGCAGGACAAAAATAAAAGGAATTGGTAGAAGTAGATTAAAACAAATAAAAAAATAAGTTTTTGTTCAATATAAAGAAAAACTTTCTAGCAATTAGCATTCACAAAAAAAAATGAAATTGGCTGCCTTAACAGTACTGAATTCTAGCAAATACTACATTAGTAATTTATAAGAGATGATATAAATGACATGCTGCTTCAAATATGGGTTTTACTAGACTATCTCTCTGACATCTTCAAACTCTGAGATTCTGCAATTCTATGATGCTGTTCCTCTCATTCTTTTTTGTTTATTCCATAAAGTAGTCAACAAAATGAGGAAGTTAGGAAAGTCCAGTAACCAACTAAGCCAGCAAACACAACCTCCTTGCCAAGTGTGGAGACATGGCATTTAAATCAAAATAACAATTTGCTATAAAACTCAATTTTGCAACATTGCAAGAATATATAACAGTAGATTAAAAGCAGCATTGACTTATTAAACTCAAAAAGAGTTGAAAGGAAAATAAAGCAGCATAAAGGTTCTTGTGATCCCACTCTAGTAAGCCAGTTCATCCTAATAACATTTATAGAGGAAACTGCAAGGAAGACAATAAATAGATGTGAAATGGAAAAAAAAAAACATTTGTTTTTCTTTTGAAGTAATCTTTGAATTAATACTAATGGAAAAATGTTTGTGTACTCTAAGGAAATAACAATAGTGTTTAAGGAAATAGGTGAAGAAGAGTATTTGAGAGTATCTACACCTGAGCAAATACAACACAGAGGAAATCCATTTTGAAGATAACATAATTATAAAGGCATTCAGGGATGAATTTTCAAGATATCACAAATATAAAAAATTCCCAGGAATGAAAGAGATAAAATACATTATTACATAGGCACATGTACACATATGCATATGTCAGTTACCAAGAAGAAATAAATCACTATTGATCCATATAACTAATTTTTCATCTCAATATTAATAAGAATGATCTATATAGTATATTGAATGTAGGCTTACTGAAATGCAAAAAAAAAGCAGCTTTGGCAGTTTCCTTCCGACAAGGTGGCTCTGAGGTATATGTTAAGATCATATAAAATTCTTTGATATACAAAACTATAAGATAACTTTTGTCAAAATCTTTTGATCATAAACATTAAATGAGGCATAAAAGAGGGAGACATAGGGTTGTTAAATATGTTTACCATTTTCACAGAAGATTTTCAATATAAAATGTAACTGAGAGACTCCTTATTTATGAACAGACTATCTAGATGCTCCTGTTTTCCAGCTGACATTTTTCTAATTTCACCTTCTGATGGCTTTGAAATATTATTGGATCTTCTCAATGAAATCCACAACTCCACAAAATCACCAGTCTAGAAAAAAACATAAGAAAAAGCAAGTGGATGATGATTGAACATTGCCTAGCTTGTCACAGGTAGGTGGATAAGCGGCTCATTGAGTTAGTCCATCATTATGTATATATCTATAACTATCCACCAATTATGAAAAAAAAAACCAAAAGCCCAACTCCCATATACAACGTATTACTAGTAATGAAGAAAAAAGAAAATTTCCTGTATCATAAACTCTATCCCTGATTAAAGCAATGAAATTATGTCATTGGAGCTATATGAGTCCAGTGGATAGAACCATTCATGTAGACTCCTGTCTTTATCAAGTATGAATCTAAAATTTTAGGTGGTTTAATATGTTGGTATATGTGTGTACATCTGCGCTTGAAGTGAAATGTTGTATGAATAAGGATCCAGCCTTAAAGGAGGTTAACCTTACTTAAAATCTTATCTCTGACACATACTGACTCTGTAAAAGTAGGGAAGTCGCTAAATGTTGCAGAGGTCCAGGGAACTCTCTAAAACTATCAATGAAAGGGGGAAAAAAAGATTATGTAGCAATGAGAGTGTACAAGTTGCAGAATGCTATTACTGATCTGAAGACCTGAACTGGTAGAGGGGAAGGGAATAAATATTTACATAATACTTACTATGTACCAGACATGGTTTTATGTACCTTATAAATGTTTTCCTATTAGATCTTCATAGTACTGCAAAGTATGTGTTGTTTTTATTCACCTTTAACAGTTGAGGATATTGAAGGAAAAGGATTAAGAGACTTGCCCACAATCACAAAGCTAGAAAGTATGTGAAGCTAAATTTGCACCTTAGGTCTAGGTGTTTCCAGGCCCAGCATTCTATTCACTGCGCTAGGGAATTTCTTCCCTATTGGTGCCCTACAACCATAAAATAACAACTCTGGAAAAAGAGCAAGAGCAAGAGTGAGAGACAGAGGGACAAGGGAAAGACAGAGATATAGGGACAGAGAGTCAGAGAGAGGCAGATACAGAGAGAAATAGACAGAGACAAAAACAGAAGGCAGGTTTGAAGATGGCCTACAAACTTGTCCTGGAATTGAAAGGAAAGAAATAGGGTGGTTTATACTAGTAGGTTGTGTAGGATGAACTCTAAGCTATTCCCTGATGCCAAAGCACATTTTCTAAAGTAGTATTATTCTCCTTTTAGGGTGCATAGAACAACCTTGGAATCTGTGAGTCAATTCCATCTAGGTATACTCTCAAAGTGTCTACCAAACTGGAAGGGCTTTGACTAAGGGCTTGCAATGTGGCTACATATTTTTGTCATTAATATATTGACCAGAGAGCATTACATTTTTCAGTCATAGCAATTTATGGGAATGAAACACCGGAATAAAAACAACATTCCTTTGCTCAAGAAGTTTTAGGGGCTGCCTCTTACCTCAAGGATATAATACAAACTCCTCAATTTGACATAATGGCCTTCAAAATGTGCCTATAATATATTTTAATGATACTTTCATAAATTCCTTATTACACACTCAGTCTTCCAGGTGTATCAGCTTGCTTACTGCTTTTTATACATCTCCATTCCTGGGATACTGACATCTTCAACTTGGTCTTTTTGAACCCTTATCTCCTTTCAATACTCAGCTCAACTGCCTTTATTGATTCTCCCAGTTGTTACTTCTATCCATCCTGTAAAATACTAACTATACATGTTGTAAGTATATAATATCATTTAATTTAGTCAGTTAAAAAGCATTCATTAAGGGCCTACCTACTAAGTTCCAGGCATTATGCTAAGTATTGGAGATACCAAAGAAGACAAAAGTCATTCTATCCTTAAGTTCACAAACTAATGGGGAATACAACATGCACACAACTATATATGAACAAACTACATGCAGAATAAATAGGAAATAATCAATAGGAGTAAGGTATAGAACTGAGTGACCAGGAAAGCCTTCTTATAGAAGGTAAGATTTTAAAGGGAATTTGAAATAAGTCAGCAAAAGCGGAAGGGGGAGATGAAGAGGGAGAACATTCTAAACATGGGAAACAGCTAATGAAAATGCCAGGAGCAAGAAATGGAGAGTCTTACTTAAGGAACAGCAAAGAAGCCATTGTCATTGTATAGAAGAGTCCATGCTGGGGATTGTAAGGTATAAGAAATCTGAAAAAGATAGGGAGGGCAGGTTATACAGTGGATTTATAATTAATCCTGTAGGTGATAGGGAGCTATTAGAGTTTATTGAGTATGAGTATGCTTAGACCTACACTTTAGGAAAATCACTTTGGCATCTACATGGAAGATTGTCTAGTACTTCATCCTTCCCCCCTCCCAGTTTAATGTGAAATTCTATCAGGACTATTTTGTTTTTGTCACTGTACTCCCCCAGAACTAGTACAATATCTGGTTAACAGTTACTTAATAAATGCTTTTTGAATTGAATCAAATAATCAATCAATCAAACATATGCAATTTAGATTTTTGAAGTATTTTCATGGTAATATATAACTATGAATCATAGAATGAAATATGTATCTTATTCTAATGAAATGTAGTATATTAGTAATTATGACATTTTTAAGAAGTCCTCATGACTAGAAAAGAGGATGACCCAGTTGTGAATTAAATATACGGGATAACAAATTGCCTAGTTTCACTAATAGCCACAGGATGTTTAACAACCAATAGTGAATCCTTAGGCAAGTTGGCTAGGTCCTCTATGGAGAAATTTTGTTCAGACATGGAAGAGGGAGGAAAGTATCTTCTATATACCAGACACTGAGATAAGCACTTTACAAATATTATCTTATGTGATCCCCAAACAACTATGGGAGGTTGGTACCATTATTATCCCCATTTTACAGCTGGAAAAACTGAGACAGATAGTTTCAGTAACTTGCCCAGGGCCACACAGATACTAAGTGTCTGAGGGCAGATTTGTGCACAGGTCTTCCTGACTCCAGGCCCAGTGCTATATTCACTGTGCCACATAGGCACATCTCATTCATGGCAGTAGAGATCACTCTCTCAATCCTGTTATGAATGTGTATAAGTACCTTATTTTTGAGGTTGAAGCCAATGAATATCAAGATTTATAATAAAAAGTTCAGTCCTCTGTCACCACATAGTTCTAATGACACAATCCCTTTAGTTTGCTCAGGAATTGAGTTTGTAAGACTGAACACTTAAATTTCTTGGTTACACATAATAATCTGTGCATGGGGTTGGCATATGGATTGTCACTATTATCTAGGAATCTAAAGTGAATATATACATCTTCATTATTCAGTTATACAATATTTTGATGCTCCTGGGATTGATGGCTTTGGATTTTCTTAAAAATACAATAAGTCTGGTTAGTATTTCAGGAAACTTATTATTCCTGGATGACATTGAGCGTGAACTTATTTAAGAATTAAGTCATTTTACATCTAGGGCCTTTAGATAGTTTAAATTTCTCAATTTACAGTTGTGGGATAAAATATGCCCATAGCCTCACAGCTAATTAATATGAAAGTTGGCCCCAGAATCCATTTCTCTTGAATCTTAGTCCAGTGTTCTATATAATGTGCTGTGTTGGGTCCCCAGATGTTGTCCTGTTAAATAAAAAAAAGAGTTTGACTTAAAACATTGGATATGGTAAAAATATTCCCCACTTTTCTTACTTTGAAGGCCATCTTTGTGTCTCTGGATTGGTCTGGCACCATAGTTTATCTCTCCCAAAACCACCTCCATAATCAGACCATCACATTCAAGCAAATGGGGGAGGCTGAGATGAAGTTGACAGCAGTTCATCAACAACAGGTAACTCAGGTAAAGAAGGTGGAGATAATAGAAGAGATATTTTTGTCATCTCATCATCAACATATAATTGTAGGATAGAATATATATTTATGCCAAGGTAATTGTTTGGAGAGTTTATTAATTGTACCAGTCACTAAGCAAGAATCAAATCACGGAAGGATGCCCCATCCCTCCTTTTCCTTTTCCACTGTTACCCACAGAATAGAAACAAATTTTCTATTTAATATACTAATAGATTGCACCTTATCTTGTATTTCTCTGGGGATTTGTTTAACCAAGACTTCACTGATATGAGCAGTTGCTTAAATTGAAAAATTGCAATGCTTTCTCCCACAACCTTGATATGTCTTATCAGTGTGAGGGAGTGACAAAAACATATCTCTTTGGTGAGACGGTGTTAGGATTAGTTGAACTACAAAGAGGTGTTATTTTATATCTGGAATTGGAAATAAGAAAAATCTTTGTCCTTTGTGTGAAAGCTTGCCTGCTGATGGAGGCCTGATGGGATGGCCAGGGTCTGCCACACTTCCATGACTCCAAATATTCACCCCGAGTTTGGGAGAAAGAGATGGTTCTTGAAGTGTAAAACATTCAGGTGAAGGAAATGGGGGCGGGGTAGTCTCATCCTCTATAGGTCTCACAAGTACTATATACCTCTGTGGCCATTTCAGTCAATATGTGCTTCAATCTGTCAGAGGATTTATGTTTGCATTTGTGTGGACTGCACTTTGCATCTGCTATTCTGCCTGGTCTCAACTCTGTAGAACAGGGTGCCATCCTAAGATAAACTCATTACTTCTAAACTTAGCACCATGCTGCTAGCTCAAGATTTGATTGACACCACCTCCCTCAACCTCACTCTACTATGATTTGAGGGCTGAAGAGTAGAGTACCAGACTCCTCCCAATGCTTTTCTTTATAGAGAGCAGAAACTGGACTCTAAGATCACTTTACTTTGCATCTACTGCTCTACCTAGTTTCAACTCTGAGGAGCACCTTTGACAAGTACTCCATAGGCCACATGGCCCCAGCTTTTCTGTCTCTTTTGCATGATGTCTTCCCCTCCACTATATTGTAAACTACTTGAGGGCAGGAACTATCTTTATTTTTTATCAGTTATATCTCTAAAGCTTAGCATAGTGACTGCCACACAGTAGGTTCTTCATAAATGTTTATTGGATTGAATTGAATACTTGCTCCAACAATAGGATTTGCAATCCCTCTATGCCTTCTCATTCTGTTCAGTTCCTGTCCCTGTGCTTTTATAAATCCTTCTTAAATGATCCATCTAGTGCCCTCAATCTTACTCTGATTCTTTTAGTATTTCAGGATTAGAGGATTTAAACCGTACATTATTGCCTACTCTTAGTAGATGATTGACATCTCTTTTTCTTGTTCCATGCATCCTTGGGGTCATTTATACTACTTCTCAAGTTCCACACATCATTAGTAATAACTGTGTTAGGATATCTTGAGCCAGGAGGATAGTGTGGGTATCTGTATGTATGGGAGATTGGTCCTGAAAAAGAATAAATATTTAGGAAACAAGTTTATATCCAAGTTGAGGAGAACTACAAGTCAACTCCAGAAGGCCATTATCAACCACTGTGTGGAAAAAGTTGTGACTTGAGTTGCAATACATCATGAGGCACTGGATTACTCTTTTTTTTCTCATCCTACATCCCCATGATTAAGGATGAAGTATGATGTGATTAATGCATATTGGAGAGAGAATTGTTACATTTCTGTCCTGAAATATTTGTTTGCATTTAACTAATAAAAGCAGTTGGTTTGAATTGAATTGAATATTGGTTGTTCTGAATGAATAAATTGGTGTTCAAATAGCCCTGAGGATCTGAAAAATTTACAAGGCTGTTGAGGAATGAAATAGTTTAAGAAATTTTACCTTAGGATAAAAATGATCTTAAAGCTACTTCTTTTAATGAAGTTTTGAAGAAGCACCCAGAAGTCAACAGAAAAAGAGCAAGTGATGGACCTCAGATCCTTGCACAGTTGGAAGAAGAGGCAAGGTTGTGTTGTTAGGCAGCAGTATTGACATTGGGAAAAGTAGAATGACTTTTCTGCACCTCACTTTTGCTCCTTTGTAAAATGAAAGGGTTGGGTTCAGTGATCTCTAAGATTCTTTCCAGTTCAAAAATTCTGTTTCTGGTTTTTGTCCTCTTTGTAAGAGAGGAGAACAACCACAAACAAATCTTGATCTCTGATCCTGAGAGAGACTTAGAGCTGAGCCTGTATAGAATGTCTGCCACATTCACAATCACATTCCCAGATACTGTTTGAAATATCAAATTCATTATTATAAAATACTTTGCAATGCCTTGAATCTGTTAAAAAAAATTTCTTTGCTCTCTGTCTCTCTTCCTCTGGCAGCCAAATCCTTCCCAAGAGGTTTGAATTGCTTATTTATTTATGTATACGTGAATGAAGTTTATCTGAGTATAAAAGAATATAGTACCTGACCTTTACTAGATATAAAGTAGCAATAGTGAAATCTCACTCCTTAATCACTCACTCCTGAGCTAGTCAACTAGCCTTTGAGGCATTTGTAAACTTCCCACTGTTAGAAAATTCCCAGAAAATGAAAAAAAAAATGGAGTGAGAATAGCAGTCACTAGAAATTTGAATACTGAGGGATCAATCTTGTAGAACTGGATGAGAGCAAAGCAGAATGTCATAGAAATATTGGACTGACCAAATGGCCTTTCATATTTTGCCTACTGAGTTCCAATCCACAGCTTCTTTGATTACTATGATCACCTGGAGTTCTTCAAAAGGAGAAAAGATCACCAATTTTCAGGAAGGTTAAAGAAAAGATTCCCCCTGTAGTGGTCTAAAGAAATGTCTCATTTCACCTCAAGGAACTACCAAGAAAATTATATGAGACAGGCAGCAGGGCAAGGTAGAAGGAACAATGGATTTGGATTGAGATAAGACAGTTCAACACAACTTTTGCCTTTGGAGTCAGAAGAGGAGTTTCAAATACTATCAGTTCTTGACCTTGAACTTTATGTTTAAGCTTTCTGGGCCTCAGTTTCTTCATCCATTAAAAAAAAGAGTGTGTTAAGCTACATGATCTCTAAATCCCTTTCTACCTCTAAATGTGTAACCCTATAATCCTAAAGGACCCAACAGTTATAAAAAAAAATGTGTATATTTTATGACATCTTTCCTACAGAAAGAATTGAGTTCAGATCATATCAGGATTAATAGGGGAACTAGGGATGTTTAGCTTGGGGTCAAGAAGATAAATAAAAGAACATAATTGCTGTTTTCAAGTATTTGGAGTTGCATTACAAAGGAGGAATGAAATTTCTTTGGCTCCAGAAAACAGAACCAAAAATCATGGTTAGAGATTACCAAGAGGCAAATATAGGCTCCACATGAGGAAAAATTCCTACCACACAGAAAGCCATACGAAAATATAATGAACTGCCTCACAAGGTAGTATTTTTCCCACTCATTACACATTTTCAAGCAGGAGCTTGTTTTAAATATGTTGTATTAAGGCTCATATTTCAGCTACACATAGGAATAGGTGGTTTCTGAAGACCTTTCCAACTTTGAAACTCTGTGACTGTGACATGTTGTTGTGAAAGAGGAATTATGATATTTCTACCTATATACTATAGTGTTGAGTGGATATAGGATCATAGATTTAAAATCAGAAAGCATTTCACAGGCTTTCAAATTCTACCCTATCATTTTATAGATAAGGAAATTTAGGGATTAAGTAATTTGCCCAAGGTCAAAGTACAATGTCATGTAGAAAATAACAGAGGTAGAATCCAATTCTAGATGCTGTAACTGCAAAATCTAGCAAATATTATACTGCATGATGATATTGTATACTATTCAGAGGACAAGAATCAAAATGTTAAGGTGATAAGAAATGATGTGATACAGCAATCATTTGAAGAAGTTGAAAAAGTTAAACCTGGAGAAGACTTAGGAGTTTGGCCTTCAAATATTGGAAAAAGTTTTCATGTAGAAAAGGGATACCACTTATTTTGCTTGGCCACAGATGACAAAACTAAGAAAAATGGTTAGCAGTTGCAATGAAGTAGGTCTTGACTTAATAAATACAAAAAAGAGGAGGAAAAAAACCTTTTTACCAATTAGAGCTATTCATAAGTGGAATGAAATGTTTTTAATGGTCAATATTTCCTCATCAGTGCAGATTTGGCAATGAAAGATTGGATGAGAACTTGTTGCAGCTATAGTAGAGGGTATTACCACTGAGACTTGACTATGACCACGTCATTCCTTCTGTGCTGCCCAGCTTTCAGATTCTATGATTTATTTGATACTCTGCTGAAGCTAGGGCCCCAAACTGTGGATAATTGCTCACCACAATACAGTATCTAAGAATGAAGAGAAATGGATATTTTGAATGTAAAAAAGTTAAATGTGTGGAGTCTCAGAGGGATGTGGATCTTGTGTATACATGAATATGTATGAATACACAGACACACATACATATAGACTACTGAGTTCCAATCCTTGGCTTATCTGATTGCTAAGATCACCAATTTTCAGGAAGGTTAAAGAAAATATTCCCCCTGGAGTGGTCTGAAGAAATGTCTAGTCTCACCTCAGGGGACTACAGAGAAAATTATATGAGAAAGTAGAAGGAGCATTGGATTTGGAAAACAAAGAAACAGGTGAAACACCACTTTTGCCTTTTGAGTCATATATATGTGTGTATGCATGTACATGTACAAGTATATATGTGTTCCTGCATGTATATGTACACATTATGTATATATGTATATACATGTATATGTATATATGTATGTATATATATGTATGTGTATATATATGTATATATGTATGTATATATATGTATGTATATATGTATGTGTATATATGCATTGTGCCCATGCATATGCACGTGTGTTGCATTTTAATATATGATATATATCACTATATGTAATATAGAATTATATATCTATATACATAGATATAGATACACAAAAATGTGTAGATATGAGGCTGATAGCAGTAAGAACTTATTAATTCTAAGAAATAACTTAGTCTTCATTAAGAGCTTCCATAACCCTCAAAAAACTAGTTATACGAGAACTTGAATAATATTTGAGCGTCACTGTACTTCTTGGCATTGCCTGTTAGCAAAAAAACATCTTTATGAGGGCTTCATGAATCTCACTTCAACATTTTTTTTCTTTTTTCCCCTTGTCTAGCCCTATGCCATCAATTCTGCAGTCCATTTGTGCATTTACCCAGTCACCTTGGCATTGCAGAGAAAAAATGAGAAATCCTGAGGGCAAAACTACTCTTTAACTTTTTGTGGTCTCTGTACAAAGATATTTAGTTTCAGCTTCTCCTGGTTGGTAAGACAATGAGGAAGGGTTCTGGACTTCCAGGATACAGAAAATTGTCAGGCTAATCCTGTGTGCAATACCTCTTGTTTGGGGTATATGTGTATGGTGGAGGAGGGGATGGTGTACAGAGATATTGTACATAAATTACCGTTGCCATCCCAAACAGAATAATTGCTAGATAGTGAAACATCATCATCATCATCATCATCATCATCATCATCATCATCATCATCACCATCATTTGGTTTGATTCATTTGATTCCATAGCTCATTCTGTCCTATGACCTTTTATAAGTAGGTGCTCCTCTGGTTTTCTGCTAACTATTTTTTAAAGGCAATATGATTTTATTATTAGTTTATTTATTTTTAGTTTTTAACATTCACTTCCATAAGCTTTTGAGTTCCAAATTCTCTCCTCATCTTGTCTGTCCCCCAACCCCAAGACAGTGTGCATTCTGAATACCCTTTCCCCTAATCTTCCCTCCTTTCCATTTCTCCCACTTCTTTAATTCCCTTCCTCTTCTATTTTCCTGTAGGGTAAGATAGATTTCTATACCCCATTGCCTGTATATCTTATTTCCCAGTTTCAGGTGAAAACAATTTTTAACACTTGTTTTTAAAACTTTAGGATTCCAAATTTTCTCCTTTCCTCCCTCCTCACCCACCCTCATTTGAAGTCAAGCGACTCGATACAGGTTGTACTTCTGTATAAAACAATTTCATAGTAGTTATTTTGTGGAAAACTATATATATATTTCCCTTCCTCCTATCCCACTCCCCATTTATTCTATTTTTTCTTTTGATCCTGTCCCTCCTCAGAAATGTTTCCTTCTGATTGCACCCTCCCCCAATCTGCCCTCCCCTCCATCATACCCCTGCTCTCTTGTCCCTTTCCCATCTATTTTCCTGTAGGGTAAGATACCTTTCCATACCGAATTGTGTGTGTATGTTATTTCTTCTTTAAGCCAAATCTGATAAGAATAACATTCACTTATTCCCTCTCACCTTCTCCCACTACCCCTCCACTGTAAAAGCCTTTTCTTGTTTTCTGTGAGATAATTTACCCCAGTGTATCTCTCCTTTTCTCCTTCTCCCAGGATAATCCTCTCTCACCCTTAATCTTATTTTCCAGATATCACCCATTCATCTTCACCTCATCCTGTGCTCTCTATCAATTTATCTATACATATAATTTTTCTCCTCTAACTACCCTAATACTGACAAAGGTCTCATGAGTTACAAATATCATCTTTCTACATAGAAATGTAAACAGTTCAACTTTAACAAGTCCCTTATTATTTCTCTTTCCTGTATACCTCTTCATGCTTCTCTTGAGTCTTGTATTTGAAAGTCAAATTTTCTAATCAGCTCTGGTCTTTTCATCAAGAGTGTTTGAAAGTCCTCTATTTCACTGAATATCCATTTTTACCCTGAAGGATTATACTCAGTTTTGCTGGGTAGGTGATTTTTGGCTATAATCCTATCTCCTTTGCCTCCAGAATATCATATTCCAAGCCCTCCAATCCCTTAATGTAAAAGTTGTTAAATCTTGTGTTATCTTGATTTTGTTTCCACAATACGTGAATTATTTCTTTCTGGCTGCTTGCAATATTTTTTTTCCTTGACCTGGGGACTCTAGAATTTGGCTACAATATTCCTAGGAGTTTTCCTTTGGGGATCTCTTTTGGAAGGTGATCGGTGGATTCTTTCCATTTCTATTTTACCTCTGGTTGTAGAATATCAGTACAGTTTTCCTTTACAATTTCTTGAAAGATGATGTCTAGGCTTTTTTTTTTTATCATGACTTTCAGATAGTCCAATAATTTTTAAATTATCTCTCCTGGATCTATTTTTAGGTGAGCTGTTTTTCCAATGAGACATTTCACATTGCCTTCTATTTTTTTTTTTTCATTCTTTTGGTTTTGTTTTTCCAATGGCTTGATTTCTCATGAAGTCTCTAGCTTCCAATTGCTCCATTCTAAATTTTAAGGAAGTATTTTCTTCAGTGAACTTTTGGACTTGCTTTTCCATCTGGTGAATTCTGCTTTTTAAGGCATTCTTCTCCTCTTTGGCTTTTTGGACCTCTTTTTCCATTTGGCTTAGGCTATTTTTTAAGGTAATATTTTCTTCAGTATTTTTGCATCTCCTTTAGCAAGCTGTTGACTAGTTTTTCATGATTTTCTTGCATCACTCTCATTTCTATTCCAAGTTTTTCCTCTATTTCTCTTACTTGGTTCTCAAAATCCTGTTTTGAGCTCTTCCCTGACCTGACACTGATTCATATATTTCTTGGAGGCTTTGGATGTAGGAGCTTTGACTTTGTTGTCTTGTTCTGGTTCTATGTTTTGATTCTTTGTCACCAAAGTAAGATTCCATGGTCTGACTGTTTTTGCACACTTTACTCATGATCCCAGTGAATTACTTGAGTTGTAGACTCTTTGTTAAGGTAGGGGTCTGCTTCCAGTCCCCAGCTTTGGGGGTTTTGTGCAGCTGTTTTCAGAGATACTTCTAGGGACCTGTAAATTTTCAGTTCTTCCAAGGTGGTATGTTAAGGGGTGAGGTGTTTTCTCCTTTGATGGCCTGTATTCTGGTCTATGAGTGACCACGAGCACTCTTTTCTGCCTTGGAACTGTGAGGAGGATTCCATTTATACTGCCATTACAAGCTCCACTACTCCAGTGCTTCTCTTTGACCCAGAATTGCCACCCAGAACTTTGACCCAGATCCAAGCAAGGGCAAAGCAAGAGAATCCTGCCTCAGCACTAGCAAAGAGATCCCTGCAATCCCCCTCACTCTGTGGGCCAAAGCTCTGGAAGCAGCTGCTGTCCTCAGGCTGAACCAGGACTAGGGCTGGGACCAAGCTTCTTTCTCACTGCAGTTGCAGACTATTTGTTTGTTGTCGTTGTTGAGGGCAATTGGGGTTAAGTGACTTGCCCAGAGTTACACAGCTAGTGAGTGTGTGTCTGAAGCTGGATTTGAATATTTGAATTCAGGTCCTCCTGACTCCAGGGCTGGGGCTCTATCCACTCTACCACCTAGCTGCCCCATGATCACAGACTTTTCATACTCATCTTCTAAGTTGTCTTTGGTGTTTGTGGGTAGATAAGTCTGGAGATCACCACAGTCACCCATGATTTAATCCACTGAGGCCTGCTCCGTGTTTCCTGAGGCCTGGTCCTTGCCTGTGTGCCCATGCTGAACATCGTACCCAGCCCAGCACAATAGACCTTTCCAATAAACCATCCAGGTTTTCTTGGGCTGGAAATCCGTTTCACTCTCTCTCTTTGCAGGTTCTGCTGGTCTGGAATTTATTTAGAGCCATTTCGTGCAGGTATTTAGAGGGGTTTGGGAAAGAGCTCAATAAAGTCACTGCTTTCACTCTGCCATCTTGGCTCTGTCCTCTTCTGCTAATTTTTTAAAAGATGATTTGAAAATTACAGATTAGTACTGACCTAGGGACACAAAAGTTAACATTGTCAAACTTCAAAGTATTTTTGGGGGGACTTCCACTGTTGGGCTAGCTAGGAACTGAAGTGAGAGGAGGAATAAATTGAAAGCTTTCATCCCCAGTGCCTGCTCCCAATGGTGCACTTCCCTAATGGGATGGCTACCTTGCTTTTACTTGTTCCTGATGTGTGGAAAAAAAGGCAAGCAAGTAGACGTGAAAGGGAAAAGTTAACAAGGGCCACACAATAAAAATGAAAAAATAGAGACACCTCAAAAAGACTGTCTTGTAAGAACCAGGAGGTTTGAAAGAGATTTTTATAGAGGTATTCAAAGCTTTCAAAGATTAACATGTCAGTCCTGCATCTCATAGATGAATCAATCAAAAGTCAATCTCTCCTATAGCTTCTGTTATAAGGTTTCTTTGCTGCTGCTCAAAAAAAAATTGCCTTAGGCTAACCTTATGGAACCCCTGTGGCATCTCCCCACAGTTGTGTCTGCAAGATTAAATAGCCCATAACTAGCAAATGCTTATTAAGTGGCCCAAAGGCTGTGCAATACTATCTGAAGCCCTATAGACCAAGATGCTCAGGGAGCCACATGGAGGAGGAAAAAAAAAACTAGCCTTTCCACCAAAAGGCAAGACCCATAGATAAAAGTGAAAAGTAGAGCCATTTAAAATATAATTTAATCTCCCTCTAGATATGAACTTTCACCTGCAGAAAAGACATACCAGGTTGATAAGTTTTGCTTATTACTTTCTGCCACGTGCCATTTTTTAATTGAAGAATGGTTCTTTTGGTAGGATGGTGTTGATTTAAGTCCTTCAGCAATTTCAAGTCAAATTCCTGGTGTTATAGATACGAAATCTCCCTATATTTGAAAAAACAAAACAAAACAAAAAGCCAAAACGCTGTTTTCTACTGAAGAACTGGCAGGTAAAAAGTCAGCTTTCTAGCCATGAATACCAGCCTTGGACAAGAGAGAAGCAAATGGAGGTTTGGAGGATGCTGATTCACTTCCTAAAATCATTGAGTCTTAAATTTTGGAAGGGATCATCAGAGGCCATCTACTCCAGTCCCTACTTGGGCAGGAATCTTCTCTAGGATATTTCTGTTGTGTAGTCATCCAGTTTCCATGTGGAGACCTTTGTAGATATGAAATCATTATCCCTTGAGATGTGTCATTTCATTTCAGAAGATTTAAATTTTAGGAAGTTTTTCATGTAGCAGCTTCTATAATTTTTCAATCACCTCGTGTCCACTCCCCCCAACCCCCACAACTACCACCATTTTGTGAGTAGGTCTC
The DNA here is from genome assembly GCF_003287225.1 of Phascolarctos cinereus. Classification (NCBI taxonomy): domain Eukaryota; kingdom Metazoa; phylum Chordata; class Mammalia; order Diprotodontia; family Phascolarctidae; genus Phascolarctos; species Phascolarctos cinereus. The sequence goes on from NW_027555625.1 coordinate 126,678,100, forward strand.
AGACTTATTCTGGAATTTTTTTCCCCTCGTAGAAATTGGAAAAATGTGTTTATTTATTTATTTTTGGCTGGGGGAGGGATGACCTCAAGAATAAATAATTTAAAAGAAATACTTTACAGTTTGAAGGGGAGTGGTGGCAGGAGATCAAGGCCTCTCTAGGTAATCTTCATTCCTTAATCACAAAACCATAAATCAGAGATTTTAGAGTTGGAAGGAACATCAGATTTCTAATCTAATACATATCATTAAAAGGATCCCCATTAAATGATACTTCACAAGAAGTTTAATAGCCTCCAATAAAACAAAACTCACTATGCCCTGAGGCAATCCATTTTGCTTATAAATAGGGCTAATTACAAATAAGTTCCCTCACCCCAATCCAACACACATATCAAGCCTAAATTTTCTTCTTCTCACTTTCATCATTGTCCCTACTTCTACCTTCTGGATTAAAAAAAAAAAATAGAATATGTTGGCTCTTTTCCCCATACAATAATCCTTTATTTAATTATGTGGATACAGTTATCATATTTCTACTATACTGTGCTGTCCTTTTGGCTGCAATATAAAAATCCCTAATGATATGGAGTCAAGGCCCTTCATCATCCTTGTTGCCCTTCTCCAGATAATTTCCAATTCATCAATGTCCTTCATAAGTTGTGGTGTCTAGAAGCAAACACAATACTCCAAATGTGGGCTTACCAGGGCAGATTATAGTGACACAATTACCACTCTATTCCTGGAAGTTATGCCTCTCTTAATGTACCCCAAAAGCAAATTAGCTTAAGTGACTGCCATATCACAAAGCTAACTTTAATTTAACCTTCAGTCCACTAACATTTCCTTATCTTTTTCTGATAAACTGCTGTTTAACCATAGTTGCTCCATCAAGTACTTGTGAAGTTGATTTTCTTTTGAACTCCAGCATAAGGATTTATATTTGTCCCCATTGAATTCCATTTTATTCAATTCATTACAATTTTACAGTCTATCAAAATTTTTATAGATTCTGTCTCCTACACAATACATTAACAATCCTTCCTAGTTTTTGTGTCATGAAAATTTGAAGAACATTCCATGTAAGCTTTTATCCAAGTAACTGACAAAATGTTAAACAGCATGCAGCCAACACAGATGCTTGGGACACTCCAGTGGAGACCTTTTGCCAGTTCTTAGTGCCAAAAATGGCACTGATTGTTGGTCTGTGTTATTAAAAACTAATTATTTTCCCCAGTATGCCTTATTGCTATGTATACAGAGTACAGAATTCTTTTCTAGGCTCTGTGTTTAGAAAATGACTTTATTACTGAGAAATTTGTGAATAGTCTTTAATGGTACACTGGACAATAGATAACACTAAGACTTGGGAGCTTTAACCCAACCTATTTTATGTCTTTAGGAGCTCCTCTGTTCTAAGTTTAAAAAAAAATCCTGAAGAAAATAGCTCAAGTGAGAATAGCAGAGAAGGAGAAAGTAAATAAAGAGCAAGTCCTTTTTATCTTCACTGTATATATATCCATGTGATAATATTTAAAGGTATATGTGTGTGCTCATATTTGTGAATGACCCTGATTCTGGTACCAAATTTTCTGACTTAGCCTCCTCAGGGAATTAAAAAAAAACACTCACAAAGAATCAGACTGGATAGTAAAGAATAAAATAAGACTTTATTTTGGGCACATTTTCACTTACACAAGACAGATATCAAGGAGAGAGAGACAGAGACAGAGAGACAAAGACAGAAAAAGATAGAGAGAAAAAAAGAGAGAGAGAGAGAGAGAGAGAGAGAGAGAGAGAGAGAGAGAGAGAGAGAGAGAGAGAGAGAGAGAGAGAGAGAGAGAGAGAGAGAAAGAGATTCTCACAACTAGGGCACAGATGTGGGGAAACGATGGCACAGGAAAAGAGATTTAGTAGTACACACACATATATATGCAAATATATGTGGTCATTGGAAAATATAACTCAATCATAGTTAACTGGAAGGATGAATACAAGCAGACCAAACACTGGCAGTGGGAGTCATCAGAGCCTCAGATATGCCAAGCATCAGTTTACAGCAAGAAGATGTATAAGAAAAAGTGATGCTTCATCAGAGAGGTGGCTCTTCTATTTAATAAACTAAGGTTCTTCCAAACTCTACATTCCATTTTATCAGATCCATGACATACCTCCACCTTTCATCTACTATATAACAAGGCATCCCAGTCTCTTATAAGGAAGTTGTTTGTTTTAAGAGAGGGAGAAATCAATTATTATTCCCTTAACATTTTATTTGTCAGAAGCAGAGAAAAAAATTAGGCCACAATAATTATCTTGTCCCCATCTCTGACTTCATAACTAGGAAATTGTTTCCGATGGATTAACACTCATGGTCAATGGGAATAATTATAAGTAAGTGAAATTTTGCAAGGTGATTACAAGAAAATAAGAAAGTCAGTTTAAAGAGTAAGAACACAGGATGTCAATTCAAGCAATCAGACATTTATTGAGCAACCACTATTTGCCAGATGCTATATTAAATTCTGGGGATAAAAAAATAAGAAGCAAAAATAATCTTCACCCTCAAGCAGCTCACAATCTAATGGAGGAGGCAACATGCAAATAGCTATGTACAAACTACACAACACACACATACACACACACTCACACTATATACATATATATACATGTATATATATATATATATATATATATATATATATATATATATATATATATATGTGTGTGTGTGTTTGTGTGTACTGGAAATAATCAACAAAAAATAAGACTTTATGACATGGTCAAGTAATGTTTGTTGTGAACATTTTGTCATCAGACAGCACAGAAGACCTTAACAAAATTTTACTACAGATATGGGGAATGGTATGATGAAGGGTATGGAAACTGGAAAACAAAAGACAGCAACAGTGGATAGTGTGTAGTCAACTTTGCTGGAAAGTAGAGTAAGTGAATCGGGAATACTGTGACACAACTCTGGGAACCTAGACTAGAGCTAACAGTGGAAGCAGTCCTGATGAAAGTATGTATTATTTGTTGCTTTCATTACTTCAGATATCAACTGATTACAACAAATACCTAACTATTGTGACTGTGATATAATGGAAAAAATATATGTACTTGTAATCAGATATTCATGAGTTCAAATGCCATTACAAATATTTTCTAGGTCTCTGAGCATGAAGAAATCACAACTTCACAAAGCATTGGTTTTGTGATGGGTTAAATGAAGATGATCATATTAATGCAACATTATCTAGCTAAGTTAGCCAATTCATAAGGTTGTTGTGGGTGAAGTACTTTGTAATCCTTAAAGCTTCACATAAGTGCAAGTTACTAATTATTAGACATCATCAAATTAAGTAGAAAAGATAAAGTCCTATCAAAAAGTGGAAAGTGTGTGGTGTAAGAATCCAGAGGGTTTAGATAAATATCTTTTCAGTGTTCACTCCCACCTTGGGGTGGGGGTGAAGAGTTGAATTATAAAAGTATGATAGAGAAGCAAGCCATTCCATTGAGTAAGGCAACACACAGTAATAACTCCAGAATGTGAACAATCTCTCAGTGAAAACATGATCCTTACAGAATAAATGGAGAGGTCTGACTATATCACTTCAGTCTCCTCAGATGAGTAGAGGAAGGAAAAAGAAGTCTGTCCTGTGTAGAAAAAGCACATCAAGCTCCTTTCAATAGAAAGGCAAAAACCAATTATAGTGCAATATGAGTCTGCAGAGAGATAGTGATAAGAGTGCTAAATGTAAAATCAGAAGATCATAGGCTTATAACATCATAGGATCACAGATTTAGAGCTCCAGGGTAGCTGAAAAGTCATTGAATCCAAACCTCTTATTTTAAAAGTTAAGAAACTGAAGACCAGAGAAGTGAAGTCTTGACCAGGATCACACAACTCCTGAGTGTATGATGTGTCGTTTTAACTCATCTATCTGATTCTTAGTCCAGCACTCCAGGTTTGATTCCTAGAGTTGTCATCTAACTAGGACTTCAACGAGTCACTTTTCTAAGCTTTAGTTTCCTAATTTATAAAAGAGAAATAATAATACACCTAGATCACAGAGTTGTTGTGAGAATTAAATGATATTATATATAAGGTCATTGTAAATTGAAAGAAGTAAACAATGTAGTTGTGATGATGATGATGATGATGATGATGATGACAACTGACATTTATATAACTTTCAAGGTTTTCAAAGCACTGTATATGTGTTATCTCATTTGCTATTTGCAACAACCCTGTAAAGTATGACCTATACTTTGTGTCAGGATAGTCTAGGTTAAAATTCTTCCTCTGAACTTGCTAGCTCTATGAATCTGGGCAAGACACTCAGTCCTTATGTACATTCAGGAACTCCACAAGACTTATCCAATCTTTCTTTGGGGGTTAGAGGTTGGGATCATCCCACAGTAAGGAGCTTCACTTAGAGCTGAAAAAGACATTCAGCATTATCTAGATCAGTAGTGTCATTTGACAGATGGTGTTACTGAGCCCACTAGAGGGCTTTGTATTATCGTGCTCTTTACTGGTTATATTATTCTAACTCCTAGGTTGAAGTCCTCTGCTCCCTCACTGTTATCGGAAGAAAATTCTAGGTTCTGGAATACTGCAAGCAGAATGTAAGCTCTGATAGGTCCTACCAAGCTAGAAACACTTTTATTTATAGGCCAGCAATGGTCTAGCACAGAAGTTCACAAAGTGGGTAATATTGCCCCTGGGAGGCACTGGAACAATCCAGGAGTGTGGTAGTAGCCTATGGTGCAATTGAAAAGAGGGCATTGAATAAAGATAAGGGGTTAGTAGAAGCATAAGGAAAAAAGAGAAAATGAGAACATTTTGAAAAACTAGTCATACAAGTTCCATCTGTTGTATAAGAGAGTAAAAGTCATAATGATTACATTATTTTCAAAATAAACATACAAAATGCAAGTTATAACCAATCAGTGGTCAAGTCTATTGATAGGTCTTAACAAACAAGTATGGGCAGGTGAGCATATCACTTATTGTCAGGAAGTCCAGCACGTGTTGGTAGGAATATGTGCATGTAGTGACTTCTTTACAATATGATATTATATGGTTACATGATGCAATATTGTGGCATCAAAATTTTAACGCAAGGAAAAAAATTACAATAAGTTATTTAATTTAAGATCTATTATTTAAAAATTATAGTTTTTTGAAATGACACAAATTTCAAAAAAATTGAAGGATTAAAGAAAGTAGATTTCAGGAGAGTGCTGGGTACCTTTTTTTTTTTAAAGGGGGTAGTAGGCCAAATAAGTTTGGAAATCTCTAGTCTAGTGTGTATGTCTGTTGTTAGTGTGTATGTCTGTTGTTAGGAAATCAGTAAGTTCAAGATAATGAACATTTTAGATAAGAAAATCAAACCCCCAAAAAGTTGGACAAAAGGGGGTGAATATCCATAGCAACTTAGGAAGACTGTTGACAATATTGTAGATGAGTTGTGATTGACATCAACGGATGAGATGCCTTTTTATCGGAATGGTAAATCCTTAAAATATTGAACTAAAATAAATTATTCAAGCTGAGAATGAAATCATAGGAAATATTTGTGATTAAAGATTGGCAACTGATAAATGTACTTTTTAGGACAAGTACAGAATTCAACCCAAATGAGATAGAGTGATGTGATAAAAAGTGCTAGATTTAAGTCTGCCTGCTTTCAGTTCTGTGCCTATCATGTACACCTTGTGTGACCTTGAAGAAATACTCTCTGAGCCTCAGTTTCCTAATTTACAAAAAAAAAATGAATGCTAATGGACTGTATAGCTCTCACATTACTTCTATGTCTATATCTACTATTTTTGTGTGAGAGTTCATTAGACTCATGCATACCTACATACATAGATGCCATACTTGTCTCTAAGAAACTAAGAAAATAGCTAGCTACACTTTTTCCTTATCCTTCAGAGATGACTAGGTAGTCCTCAAGTTATACATTTAGAGCTACATATCTAGGGTTATACATCTATGGTTGCATCAAGAATAATGATGACACTGATGAGGAAAGAACTGCTAGCAGATGGGGCAATCAGGAGACAAGGTGATAAGTGGGCAAACAGAAACAGAGAAAAAGAGGAGGAAGAGAAGATAGAACTGCTAGAGGCAACAAAATTGCAGAGAGGGGACTATACTAATGAATTCTGCCAAGTTCCACAATTTGTATAACCCTGCTCTCTCTTTTTACTTCCCCACTGCCTCCACTCCTAGCCAGCAAATATCAACCATTTCAAATTAAAGATAAATTAGAATGATAATCAAGGGTGATATGTGATCATAGGGTTTAAAATTGGAAGGATCATCAGAGGACATCTATTTTAACCCCTCATTTTACGCACGAAGAATCTGAGGTCCAAGAAGTAGAAGAAATTTATTCAAGGTCACAGAGATAGTAAATAGCTAAATCAGAATTCAAACATAGGCTTCTTTAACTCTAAAACCACCACTGATTTCCTTGTACCATATTGCCTTCACCAAAATTAGAAAGGATGCAACTTTTTTTTTTAATAATTTGAATGATTTGAATCTGTGTAAAATTTTATGGGTTTCTTTCAGCCCATCTCCTTAAGTACTCTAACTGATAACTAAACAGCTATTTAAGGTTTCTAAAATATTTTCATTACAATCCTGTAAGGAAGGTATATGGAGGCAGAATCAAGATGGTGGAGTAAAGGGAGGGACTTGCCCGAGCTCTCCCCCAAACCTCTCTACATACATTGAAATAATGACTCTAATCAAATTCTAAAGTGGCAGAACCCACAAAAAGGTGGAGTGAAACAATTTTCCAGCCCAAGACAACTTAAAAGGTCTCCAGGAAAAATCTATTATACCAGGGTGAGAGAGGAACACAGTTCACAGTGTAGGCCATACTAGCACAGACCAGGAGCAGGGCTCAGGGTGACTGAATCAGTGGCATCAGCTGCAGCTTCCAGACCTCTCAACTCACACACAGCAAGGAGATCTGACAACAGGTAAGAAGGATATTTACAGGGTCATTTTTGTAGACACCAGGACCAGGACTCTGTTGCATTGACCATAGATAGGTCTAGGTCACAGTACTGGGTTTTAGTCCCAATGAAAAAGGAGAAATAGCACAGCAGAGCTTGGGCCACAGTGGGTCAGGGACCTTAAACACAGTTCCCCAGTTGGAAAGAGTGCTTGTGGTCACTCACAAGCTAGTACACAGCATAGGAGGGTAATAAACACATCTCCCTAAAACCATACCACCTTGAAAGAGCCAAAAACTTAGAAGTCCCCAGAATCACCTCTGAAAACAGCAGCACAAAAAATCTAAAGCTTGGGACACTATTCACTCCACTTGGGAAGCTGATCTCCAATTTAGCATAGAGTTAAAAGTCAAGAAATAAGATGGAAAATGAGCAAACAACAAAAAATTCTGACCATCAAAAGTTATTATAATGACAGGGAAGATCAAAGCACACACTCAGAAGATAACAAAGTAAAAATTTCCACATCCATAGCCTCAAAGACTAATATGAATTGGTCTCAGGCCGTTAAAGAGCTCAAAAAGGATTTTAAAAATCAGGTAAGAGAGGTAGAGGAAAAACTGGGAAGAGAAATGAGAGTGATGCAGCAAAATAATGAAAAAAGAGTGAACAGCTTGGTAAAGGAGGCATAGAAATACTGAAGAAAAAAAAAAAGGAAGAATGGGCCAAATGCTAAAAGAGGCACAAAAATGCAATGAAGAGAGAAATGACTTGGAAATCATAATTGGCCAATTGGGAAAAATATATATATATACAAAAAATCACTGAAGAGAATTCCTTAAAAAGTGGAATTGACTAAATGGGAAAGGAGGTACAGAAGCTTACTGAAGAATATAATTCTTTAAAAGTTAGAATTGGGCAACTGGAAGCTAATGACTTTATGAAACATGAAGAAACAATCAAACAAAATGAAAACAATGAAAAAAAAATAGATGACAATGTGAAATATCTCATTGGAAAATCAACTGACCTGGAAAATAGAGCCAGGAGAGAGAATTTAAGAGTTGTTGACCACTTGAAAGTCGTGATAAAAAAAGAGCCTAGACATCATCTTTCAAGAAATTATCAAGGGAAACTACCCCAATATTCTAAAACCAGGGAGTAAAATAGAAATTGAAAGAATCAACCAATCACCTTCTAAAAGAGATCCAAAAATGAACACTCCAGGAATACTACAGAAAAATTCCAGACCTCCTAGAATGAGAAAATACTGCAAGTGGCCAAAAAGAAACAATTAAAATATCGTGGAGCCACAATCAGGATAACACAAGATTTAATAGCTTCTACATTAAAGGATTAGAGCACTTGGAATATTATATTCCAGAGGGAAAAATAGCTAAGATCACAACCAATAATTCTCTACCCAGCAAAACTGAGTATAACCCTTCAGAGGAAAAATGGATATTCAATGAAATAGTGTACTTTCAGGCATTCAGAATGAAAAGACCAGAGCTGAATAGAAAATTTGACTTTCAAATACAACATGCAGAAGAAGCATAAAAAAGGTAAACAGGAGAAAAAAATAAAGGATTTGATAAAGTTAAATTGTTTATGTTCCTACATGGGAAAATTATATTTATAAGTACCAAAAATTTTATAATTATTATGACAGTTAGAAGGAATATACATAGGCAGAAAGCAGAGGTGTGAGATGAATATGATGATATCTTTAAAAAAATTAAATTAAGGAATGAGAAAAAAGAATACACTGGGAGAAGGGTAAAGGGAGAGGTAAAATGGAATAAATTATCTGATGTAAAAGTTCATTTAAAGAGATTTTACAGTAGGGGGAAAGTAGGGGAAGTGAAGAGGAGAGCACATATACCTGCCTCTCATCACACTTGGCTCAAAGAGGGAATAATATACACACTCAGTTGGGAAAGGAAATTTGTCTTACCATAAAAGAATTTAGAAAGGGAAGGGGATAAGAGAAAGATGTGGGAGGAGAGATAATAGAAGGGAGAGCAGTTTTGGGGAAGTAAAAGTCAGAAGGAAAACACTTTTGAGAATGAACAAGGTAAAAGGAGAGAGAGCATAGGATAAACTGTGGAAAATAGGATGGAGGGAAACACATAGTTGCTAATCATTGCTGTGAAAAAATTTACAGTGAGCTTCTGTGATAAAGACTTAATTTATCAAACACAGAAGATGGAATCAAATTTAAAGAAATAGGAGCCATTCCTCAAATGATAAATGATCAAGGGATATGAACAGGTAGTTTTCAGACAAAGTAATTATTGGTGAAGTTGTAAACTGATTCAATCATTCTCGAGAGCAGCTTGGAACTATGGACAAAAGGCTATAAAACCAAGTGTACCATTTGACTAAGCAATGCCACTACTAGGTCTGTATCACAAAGAAATTTAAGGAAAAGGAAAAGAACTTACACACACAAAAATATTTAAAGTTCCTCTTTATGTGATGGCAAACAATTGGAAATTGAATGGATGTTTTTCAACTGTGGAATGACTGAACACGTTATTGTATACCATTGTGATGAAATGTCATTGTGCTTTAAGAAATGATGAGCAGGATGTTCTCAGAAAATCACGGAAAAACTTACATGAACCAATGCAAGGTGAAATAAACAACACCAGGAAAACATTGTACACAGTAACAGCAATATTGTGTGAATATGTACTATGAATAATTTAGCTATTCTCAACACTACAATAATCCAAGACAATTACATAGGACTTATGATGAAAAGTGCTATGACAGAAAGAACTCCAGAGAAAAAGTGCTCCAGAGACACAACTGGTAGAGCCTGAATGCAGATAAAAGATACTTTTTATTTTCTTTATTTGTCTTGGGTTTTTTTTTTTGTCTGTTTTCTTTCACAGAATGATTTATGTGGAAAAGTGCTTTGCATGACTACAGATGTAAAACCTATGTCAAATTGCTTGCCTTCTCAATGAAGGGGAGGGGGAAAGGTGGGAGAGAATTTGGAACTCAAAATTTGAAAAAAAATGTTACAAATCTTTTTACATGTAATTGGGAAAAATAAATATTAAATAAGATTAAAAAAGGAAGGTGTATGAAAAATATTATTCCCATTTCAATAATGAAAAAAAACCTTAAGATTCCTTGAGGGTAAGTGATCTGTGTATGATTACTGGCACTGTCTCTAACCTGCTAAATCTGATGACCTATTACTGGTTGTTATCTGGCTTGAATTCCTTGTAACTTGACATTATGAACTCTTCCTTTGTTTTGTCCCCCAAAAAATTTTTTTCTGCTTTTTCTGGTGTCCTCCTACTTGTCTGCTCATTCCCCAAGGATCTTTGCTGTATTATCATTAGATTCTCAGTTCCTCAAGGGCTGGGCCTGTTTATTTCGCCTTTCTTTATATCCCCAGAGATTAGCAGAGTGCCTTGCACATAGTAGTCATTGAATAAATACTTGAAGATTAATCTCCCATCCGCTAAATACACTGAGAGAAGAGATGGTCAGTGGTGCATTCTACACATGCAAGAGGACTTGCAATCCCCAAGATTCCCCCGATGAGCTATAATTTCCCCCTTTCTTTTTTATTTCTATATTTTCAAACTAGGTGTTCTTATTGACTATCAAAGGTGCAATCATCATCTCTGCATAGATGACTGCCAAGTCTATATTTTCCACCCTCACCTTTTACCTCATCTCCAGCTTCATATCTCTAGCCATCTTCAGTATTACTCCTCCTAGATGTTCCACGATCATGTTGCCTTAAAGACATTTCAAAATCCCTTTAACTTTGCCCCTAAACTTCCCTATTTCTGTTGAAGTTTGAAACCTTGGAACCACACTCAATTCTTCCCTTTCTGTCACCTCCCCCCAAGCATGTTCCATTCATTGCCAGGCTTACCGATCCTACCCCCACAGAATGTATGACATCCATCCAATTCCATTCATAGCTAAACATGACAGTACAAAACCCAGCCTTTCATCTTTTTTCAAAAGGACTATTTTGAAAATGTTCAATTGATATCCCTGATTCTAATCTCTTCTATTTCCAACCTTTCATCCACACTGATGCCAAAAGGTTCAGTTATGATTATAACATATCCTTCTTCAAAAACATTCAGTAGCTCTCCATTGCTTCTAGGCTAAAATACAGACTCCTGAAACTAGAATTTATTTCTTTATTTTTTAAATTTATTTATTTTAGTTTTCAACACTCACTTCCACAAGTTTTTGAGTTCCAAATTTTTGCCCCATCTCACCCCTCCCTCTACCCCAAGATGGCATGCATTCTGAATATCCCTTCCCCTAGTCTTTCATCTCTTCTATCTCTACCCCCTTCTCTTATCCCCTTCCTCTTCTATTTTTTGTAGGGAAGGATAGACTTCTGTATCCCATTTCCTATATTTCTTATTTCCCAGTAGCATCAGAAAACCTGTTTTTTTTAAACATATGTTTTTAAAACTTTAGGTTTCAAATTTTCTCTCTTCCTTACTCCCCAATCCACCCTCAATGAAAAGGCAAGCAACTCAATATAGGTTGTACATGTGCAGTTATGCAAAACACTTCCATAGTAGACATGTTGTGAAAAACTAACTCTATTTCCCTTAATCCTATTCTGTTCTTCCATTTATTCTATTCTTCCTTTTGACCCCATCCCTCCTCAGAAGTATTTCCTTCTGATTACCCCTTTCCCAATCTGCCCTCCTCTCTATCATCCCCTGCTCTCTTGTCCCCTTTCCCCCTATTTTCCTGTAGGGTAAGACAGATTTCCATACCCAATTGTATGTGTATGTTATTCCCTCCACAAGCCAAATCCTATGAGAATAAGATTCACTCATTCCCTCTCACCTTTCCCTGCTTCCCCTCCACTGTAAGGACTTTTCTTTTCTGTTTTTTTTTTGTGAGATAATTTACCCCATTCTACTCTCCATTTCTTCTTCTCCGAGTATCTTCCTCTCTCATCCCTTAATTTTATTCTCCAGATATGACCCCTCAACCTTCAACTCACCCTGTTCCCTCTATCTATCTATTTATATATACATAAATACAATTTTTTTCATCCAACTACCCTAATATTGACAAAGTTCTCATGAGTTATAAATATCATCTTCCAATCAGGAATGTAAGCAGTTCAATCTTAATAAATCTCTTATGATTTCTCTTTCCTGTTTACCTCTTCATGTTCCACTTGAGTCCTGTAGTTGAAAGCCAAATTTTCTATTCTCTGGTCTTTTCATCAGGAATGCTTGAAAGTCCTCTATTTCACTGAATGACCATTTTTTCCCCTGAAGGATTATACTCAGTTTTGCTGGAAGGTGATTCTGGTTGTAATCCTATCTCCTTTGCTCCTGAATATATATTCCATGCCCTGCGATCTTTCAATGTAAAAGCTGCTAAATCTTGTGTTATCTTGATTGTGTTTCCACAGTACTCAAATTGGTTCTTTCTGGCAGCTTGTAATATTTTCTTATTCACCTGGGAAATCTGGAATTTGGCTACAATATTCCTAGGAGTTTTCCTTTGGGGATCTCTTTCAGGAGGAGATCTGTGGATTCTTTCAATTTCTATTTTGCCCTCTGGTTCTAATATATCAGGGCAGTTTTCCTTGATAATTTCTTGAAAGATGATGTCTAGGCTCTTTTTTTGATCATGGCTTTCAGATAGTCCAATAATTTTTAAATTCTCTCTCCTGGATCTATTTTCCAGGTCAGTTGTTTTTCCAATGAGATATTTCACATTGTTTTCTAATTTTTCATTCTTTTGGATTTGTTTTACAGTGTCTTGATTTCTCCTAAAGTCACTAGCTTCCAATCGCTCTATCCTAATTTAAAGGAAGTATTTTCTTCAGTAAGCTTTTAGACTTCCTTTTCAATTTGGCCAATTTTTCTTTTCAGGGCATTTTTTCCTCATTGGCTTTTTGGACCTCTTTTGCCATTTGGCTTAGGCTATTTTTTAAGGTGTTAATTTCTTAAGTATTTTTTTGGGTCTCCTTTAGCAAGCTGTTGACTTGTTTTTCATGATTTTCTTGCATCACTCTCATTTCTCTTCCCAGTTTTTCCTCTGCTTCCCTTAATTGCTTCTCAAAATCCCTTTTGAGCTCTTCCAAGGCCTGGAACTGATTCATATTTTTCTTGGAGGCTTTGGATGTAGGAGCTTTGATTTTGTTGTCTTCTTCTGGTTGTATATTTTGATCTTCTTTTTCATCAAAGTAAGATAATATAGTCTGACTGTTTTTGCACTGCTTACTCATGATCCCAGCCAATTATTTGAGTTTTAAACTCTTTGTTAAGAATCTGCTTCCTATGTGGAGAATGTACTGTCCCAAGCTTCAGGGGTTTGTATAGGTGTTTTCAGAAATACTTGTAGGGACCTGTAAATTTTTAGTTCTTCCAAGGTGGTATGATAAGTGGCTTGGTGTTTTCCCCTTTCCTGGCCTATGACCACAAGTATTCCTTTCTGTCCCGAAACTGTGAGGAGGGGCTCCTCTCCACAGCCACTCCAACCTCCACCATGCCAGCGTTCCTCCTCACCCCAGCACTGCTACCCAGAACTGTGACCCAGATCCACACACAGGCAAAGCAAGAGATTCCTGCCTCAGCACTGGCAAAGAGATCCCTGCAATCCCTCTCTGATCAGTCACTGGATTCCCCCTCAGTCCATGGGAAGCAGTTGTCCCACCCAGGGCCATGCTGTTGGAGAAGGGAGCTGAAACCCTGCCTTCCTCTCTGAGCACCACAGAAACAGACTTTTCCCACTGACCTTCTAAGTTGTCTTTGGCATTCGTGGATTGAAGAGTCTGGAAACCTCCACAGCTGCCCGTGATTCAGTCGTCTGAGGCCTGCTCAAGGTTTGCTGTGGCCTGCATGCCCACGCTGTGCTGCACTCCCAGCCTGCCTCGATACCCCTTTCTGATCAATCATCCTGGTTTTCTTGGGCTGCACATTTGTTTCACTCTGTCTTTTTGTGGGTTCTGCTGCTTCAGAATTTGTTTAGAGCCATTTTTTATGGGTATTTGGAGGGGTTTGGGGGAGAGCTCAAGCAAGTCACTGCTTTCACTTCACCATCTTGGCTCTGCCCCCCCAAAACTAGAATTTAAAGTCATCCCCAATCTGGCTCCTCTATTTTTCCCTTATTACTTATTACTCCCTTTAATGAACTCAATATTCCAGGCAAAACAGATAACTGAATTTTCTCCAAACTTTGAACACCATCCTCCATATCTATATACTTGTGCAAAACATCCATGCAATTTTTATCTCTGATTTCATAATCAGTGACTTATTTCAAGGCTTATTATCATGTGAACTTACACGATTCATATTATTATGGGAACTTTCCCTGACAACCCCCTCTCCCAAATTACTCCTTCCTTTCTCAGTTTACCGTTCATTATATTTGGACCATATTTCATCATTCTTGAGAGTACTGTAAGTTCTTTGGGATCTAAAATGACACTTAGACTTTGGACTTTCTCATTTTGTGTTGGTATCTCCAGCACCCTAGACAGTGCCTTACACTTAGTAGGCACTTCATAAGCCTTTGTTGAATTGAATGCCATAATGTATAGTTGTTTTCTATTTAAACAGGGAGAAGACACTATTTATTCAACAGCTGTCATATGTAAGTTTCAGGTTGTTTTTCTTCTGGTAATCAGAGGTCCAACCATTTCCAACAGGTTTATAATAACAGAAGAACCAATCAAGTAGGGAGATTAGCCTTAACCATCTGTGTAAGTGTTACCTCTTTCTGTAATCAACCTCTTTAACAAAGCTGTTTGGGGGCATGGGTTACTGACATCTCTCTTAACAACTGACATGCTGTGAGGGGAAAGCTAATGATGTTTGCTTCTAACTGGTACTTTAAAAATATGTCATTGGAAACACAGTCTGGGCTAATCAGGAAGCATTTGTTGTTTTTTCATGATCTATTCCCTAACTCTGCAAGGACAGGATCTGGGGGTTTGATGAGAGGATGGGCTCAACATGAGGTATTTGTGCCTTAGCTGGGTGCACCATCTCACCTGATTCTAACACTGCTCAGTAATAAATATTTAACAGGTTGCTGTGCAGAGACGGAAGGTATTCAACTCAGAACAAGATGGAGTTCACCAGGCCAGTGGATAAGCTAAATTGCTTCTGCAATTGTAGGCAGGAGATTTATAAGAAAACTGAACAATGGAGCTGGTTCCTGGAGAGAACTCAGTGTGGTGGAGGGGTACTATACCCAAATCTGTGCTCAGAGAACAAAGGTTCAAATCCTGCCTTTGCTACTCGTGTGACTTATGTTGATTCTCAGGATCTCGGTTTTGGTATCCATAAAATGAGAGTTGCATAAGATGCTTTGTAGATTCCTTTGCAGTTCAAAATTCAAAGACAAGATTCTCCCCTTACATTTAAAGTATTTTTTACTTAAACATGTATGATATTGCTTGAATGCAATAAGATGGTGAGGATGCAAACAGAGGGAAGCAGAAGGGAGTAAAAATGTCTTCCTACACCCACTCCCCACCATCACTTTCAGGGGAAAAGAATTTCCAGGTTAGGTGTGGTCCCTTTAAGATCTCACTGTCACCTATGAGCTAAAGAAGCATCATTGTAGTTTATCTGAGAAGGTATTCTTCCAAAAGCATATGGAGGCTATCTTTTTTTTTTTTTTGGAGGGGGAGTTGAATTTCATTTTCATACACTACTAGAGAAATTTATGCACAGAAATAAGTGCAAATTAAAATTGAAAAGGAGATTTTGAAAGGATTCCCATGTTAATCTTGGTCCTTTTGTTTCTAAGGTCCTTCCTTATTCAGTTCCTTTTATGTCCTCCATATTGACCTGTCCCCACAAAAAACAGGAGGCAAATTTGTGGTCCAATATCTTCTCCCCCTATTTTTTCTGATGAGAATAGAAAGCGAGTGAAACCAATCCTCCCCTTCCTCCTTCCCCATCCCCTAACACTTTTCCATCCACACCCCAAGAGAATGGAATCTAATTGTCTAACAAG
Organism: Phascolarctos cinereus; assembly: GCF_003287225.1. NCBI lineage: Eukaryota > Metazoa > Chordata > Mammalia > Diprotodontia > Phascolarctidae > Phascolarctos > Phascolarctos cinereus. The sequence continues at coordinate 126,694,078 of NW_027555625.1, forward strand.
GGTGGGATATGACAATATTCTATGAGGATTTATGTGAAGTTGCCACTTCACACTTAAAATTCCAGAGCTACACATTCATTCTGGCAGCGCCATCCTTGTGAAATAGAAATGCTTCACTTCCTTCAAATTAGGATACCTCTCTCTCTTTCCTTCCTATAAAAAAATAGTCACTCAACTATAGTGACATTTTGCTAATAGCGAATCTTGTCAGTTAGAGAACACTCAAGACTTTACAAGCTGCTGATAGGGTTCTTTGGTTTTAACAGCACAGGTTTTCAGCATTATGTAAAGCGGAGTCAATACCTATGGTGAATTTAAGCATACCTTCAAAACCCCTTATTTAAGAAACAGGAATAAAAGTGTCTTCAGCTCTGGTTGAAGTTCTGTGTATTGAAAATTGAGACACAATTATGAGGATAAGCGGTAATACATATATTATCATGAAGTAGTCACTGCACTGTAATGGAAGAACTCTGTTTATGGTACTAGAATACCTGAGCTCAAACCCCAGCTCTTCTAAATATTTTCTGTATAAGAGCTAACTATAGACCAATCAGTTTCCCTCTTAAGGTAGTTTTCTAATCTGCACAATGGGAGAGCTGAATTGGATAATTTCTAAGGTCTATTTTAACCTTATAATTCTATGATATAATAATAAATAATATGTAGGATTGTTATAATTTACCTTATTGATTCTAATTCATTCATGTAATTAAAGAACTCCTCATTTCAGTGGTGTGGATTTTCCCTCCACCTGCAGGGATTGTAATTTTTCCCTCGCATATGTATAACAATCAGTCATCAAAGGCTTTAAGAACCCACCATGGGCCAGGCACCATGCTATGATAGATATCAGAGATTTAGAACTAGTAGGTATCTAAGAGACCATCTAGTCCAATTCCCTCATTTTAAAGAGATAAAAAATTGAAGTCTAGGGAAGATAATTACTTGCCCAAGTTCACACAAATAGTGAACATCAGAAAATGGATTTGCACCTAGATTTCATAAGCTGCTATGGCCAAGAAAAAAAAAATCATCATCTTGTAACAAACTTTTTGGTAGGTAGTTTCTTCATACTTATCCAGGCTGACCCCTGCAGAACAAATAGACATGTCAAAATGGGCCTGCCCATAAAGTTTTTGTTACATTTGTCAAATGTAAAAAAGGAAAAAAAAAGTGAATGGACCTCAGGTTAAGAATCCCTGATACCATCATTTGATTGAAAAATTAAAATGCCACCAACAACCTTTCACCTTCATTACAAAAAATGAGAGGAATTCATACATTTCATGACTTAACAAGCACATGTGTAAAGTAAACAGTATAAGGGCAAAAATCATACAGCTAGAGTTCAGAACTAATGCCACTAGACCTGAGTGGCTGTTCCAAGAACTATAATTGTGTTGTGGCAATTATTATAATTTGATTGAGCAAGAAATTGTTTATGATATTATGGTGGTTAAGGACAGTATGTGAGATGGAATCTTAGTAATATATTTGTGTTTTATTGGGGGACGGCAGTTTTCCTAGAAATTCCTACAGGATTGTTTTCAATGTATAAAAAAATGAGAAATACAGAAAAGAAACAATGATGTGGAAAATGGAAGCTTTATAAAAAGTGCACTTTGGATCTTTGGTTTTGAGAAAACATTGACTTCATTGGTGAGATGAAGAAAATTATGAATAAGAGTTTTGGTGTATATTAAAGCATTAAGTAAGCCATAGAAACTGAGTTATAGGAATAACAAGCAAGAGAATAGGGTAGTGCTTTACTTAGGGCTTTATCCTCTGTTAAGGCTGGTTAGATGTTGCCAACAAAAGTATGTAGAGTCAGACATAGGCCAACTCACTGTCCTATAGCTGTAGAGGATATGTAAATGGAAGAAGGGACAGAAAGACAGAGATAGAAAGAGAGAGGAGAGAGAGAGAGGGAGAGAGAGAGAGAGGGAGAGAGAGGGAGAGAGAGAGAGGAAGAGAGAGACAGGGAGAGAGAGAGAGGGAGAGAGAGAGAGGGAGAGAGAGAGAGAGAGAGAGTTTGACCCTGCTGTGTCATAAAGAAAAGTGTGGCCTTGTTCCCAGCTTTCATCGTAGGCTTCTCTGTTCTCCTACACTGTATATATCCTTCTTTGTCAAACACCTAGTACTATAGCAAATAATTGGTGCTTAATAAATGCTTATTGAATTGAATGAGGAAGGTTTTTTTGTTAGGTCTTATTATGAACTCCTCTACACGTTGGGCAGAAAGAAGACTGAAAGGTGTCTACTCATGAGTGTAAAAAAAGGTCAACAGTACTGCATTTCCTTAGAAAGAAGCACAAATTTCTGAGACAAGAAGCAAGTCAAGCACATAAATTTATTCAGCATATACTACTCACCAGGAACAGCTCCAGCAGGGAGAGGGATGCTACCAGAATGTATCACCCTCAGGTAGAATTAGTGCCAACATTTAGCCATATAAAGGGACTTACACAAGGAAAATAATGTGACCCCCACCAAAGGAGAAGAGAAGGGGCACCATTGTTGTTTGATGGTACTCATTCTAATTAGGCCACCCTAATATAGCAGTAAGGATTCTGATAGAGATGAAAGGATTTCTGCAAGGTCAAATAACTAAGAATCGTAGAGCTGAGATTAGAACTTAGGTTCGGTTTGCCTAGAATTGCTCCCTTTCACAAAAATGGCCAATGTGAGTAATGTATTATGGGAATATTAGAGATGGTGTACTATAGGGGATAGCTAAGTAGCCACAATGAGGAAGACTTGGATTCAAAGCCTGCCTGTGACACATACTGTATGTGTGACCCAGGTCAGAGTATTGAGCTTCTCAAGGCATTCTATGACTGTAAATTGTTGAACAGTTGCTGATCTACATTGGTAGAGAGAGTTTGCTCATTGGAGCATTACCTACACTTATGAAATGATAAATCTGTGCATGCACAGGCACACACACACACACACACACACACACACACACACACTACAGCAAGTATTAAATTCTTCATGATCCTAGTAGACAAAGTGCCACTTTTGTAGGATCAAATAGGGAGTCAGAGAAATCACTCAACTCCTTAAATGACATATTTATGATACATTATACAACCATTGTATCTGAGATTTTCTCCTGACAACAGCCTGAGTACACTTTCAAAGCCATTCGCTTTTTTTCTGTTGTTAGTCATTGTAGTTATGTCTGACTCTTTGTGACCCCATTTGGAGTTTTTGTGGCAAAGATACTGAAGTGCTTTACCATTTCCTTTTCCATCTCATTTTGTAAACCAGAAAACTGAAACAAGGTTAAGTAACTTACCCAGGGTCACACAGCCAGTAAGTGTCTAAGGCTAGATTCAGACTCATGTCTTCCTGACTGCAGGCCTGGCACTCTATATACTGTGCCACCTAGCATCCTCCTACCACCCACATTCATTCCTTACCTATTCTCTACCTGAGGTAGAACCTGGATATTTGGCTGTCCTCCATCCCGTCTTTACAGATTAATATTAACAGAAATAACTTTTCATTGGAATTCCTGGGGAGTTATTCCTCATTACCTTGCTACTGACACATCATCTCTTCCAAGCCAGCGTTGCACTGTCTCTGACTAACAGTACTGACCTGTTTAGGATCCAGCAAAAAGGAAAGTCAGGATTTGCTTGTTCCCATCATTCCTTGCTAAAGACTTGAAAACATAAGTATCACTTTGTCACAGCTCTCCTCCTTTTCTGGCAGGCTTTGTGGTTCCTTCGAATCTCCATTGGCTCCTTGTTGCTCCCTGAATAGGTGTTAGTAACCTCCAAGGTCTAGATCTTTCAAAGAGCAGGGCAGAAGAACAGTTTCTATAGTTGTACCTAAGGCAATATACTTAGAATTCTTTTCCTCTTTAGGGACCTGGAATCCTCAAGGTTATTGGAGATTCTGCTTTATATCTTTGTCTAAAAGCCTTGCCATTTGGTGCAAAATATTTCAACAGGTGGCAGTGAGAACACTTCCTATTTGTCTTACTCAGCTGAAACCACAATTCTGCCTATCTTGGGGGTAAATGTATCACTTCTATCTCTTTCATGTTCCAATAGAGATTAGGGAAAGCATTCACTTCTTTCCATTTGCATTTTCTCTCACCATCCTACTCCAGGGTAATTGTACTGGGTTCTACATAGTGCCCCAGAATTTCTTCATGAAAATATCAAAGGGAAAGGAGATATCTGAATGCAAGGGTCCTGAATTTGTTTTCCTGCTCTGACACTTACTGGCCATGTGACCTTAGGCAAATCACTGTATCCTCATCTGAAAAATGTAAAACAGCACCCTAACAACAACCCTGTACAGCAAAAGCATTTTGGTACTTTTGTCATATTTTGAAAGAATTAAAATGAAATAGAAATGTCAATCATCATACTGTAACAGGGGAAAGACCTGGAGTGAGGAGACACTCAGATTTAATTCTTACACATGCACATCAAATTATTAGCTTTGCAAAAAAGAATGAGTCATTTAATTTAGTTTTACCTGCAAAATGGCTATAATAATAACTATAATACCTGCCTATGGGGTTGTTATGAAGATCAAATGAAATAATGAAAATGGAATACTTTACAAACCTTAAAGCAAGGTAGAAATCCTAACTCTTATTACTCATAGATACTTACCTACTTAATTACTAATGGAATCTTAGGTTGAAATTGTCTTCCTTCTTTTTTTCTTTTCTTTTCTTTTAGTATCCTCATGCTCATTAGTATTTATCAAACATGTGTTAATAAAAACTCTGTACTACAAAAGAGGCTTTGCAATGACAAGAGTTTGTTCCTATTTCCAAAGAACTATAATATCATGATGTAAATTGGCTTTGCAATGTCTTCTTCTATGAGGTGACTGTGTATCTGGGAGTCTTATTTCATGTACCAGGTAGCCCAGGGTTCTTGCCTTGCAAAGGACACTGTAGTAGCAGCTCTGTAGAAATGTTTCATTTTATGTCTAGCACAGCAGTGAAGACAAAAACAGCTGGGAAAACACTCCTATTATATGTCTCTAGGTGTTGTGTCATTTAGCCAGTGCTGGGAAGAATAAGGGTGAATCCCTAAACTACAAGATCAGACACCAAGCTCTCAGTCCCCTTATAGTTGTTTTGCTCTTTTGCCAAGAGAAAAGTGCAATATCGCTTCCATTAACAATTTCAGAAGCAAGCCAATCTCTTAACAGACAAAAAATAATATTTGTTTCTGCTCTAGGAGTCCAAATTAGCAAATAAATAAGTAAATAAAAAATTACCTTTTGAACCCCTCCATTGAATTATGTTCATGATTGGTAACTTATTTAGTCTTAAGTGAAGCAGGAAAGCTGACTTTCAAAATAGCCACTGTCATTGAGTAAAGACAATTTAGGTTAAAAATGAAATAAAACTCAGAAGGCTTGTTATTATTATTATTATTATTATTATTATTATTATTATTATTATTAGGATTATTATGTTGGTAGCTCTAAATTCTGAAGAACTTTATAGTTTGCAAAGCAGCTTTGTTATAAGAGTACTCTGAAATAGGAACTGCAAATCTTGACTAATGTCCACATAGCTAGGAAGTGATAGAGCTGGAACTCAAAGTAAGGGTTTTGGACTACATGTCCAGAGCTCTTCCCATTTCTTTTGTTCAGCTATTAAACCCAGTCCTCTTCAAATGTTTCATCACTTCTTGCTTGTTCTGAACTTTTTCTGTGTGACCATTGGCAAATGGTTTTACCTCTCTTAAACCCAGCTTCCACATCTGTAAAAATGGGGCAGAAGAGGCTTGTACTATATACCTTGGAGGGTGTTTATGAGGAAAACTTTTTAAACTGTACTGTGCTTTATGAAGGCAATTTATAATTTTCCATAAGCATATTATAGTCAATGAAGGAAGGAAACATGTTAAATTTTTATTTTGTTTTAGATAGCTACATGGTATATACATAGCCCTGAAGTTAGGAAGACCTGAGTTCAAATCTGGCCTCAATACTACCTAGCTGTGTGACCCTGGACAAGTTACTTAACCTTCCTATCTCAGTTTCCTCAAACATAAAATGGGCTGTGTGTATCAAATAAGATATTTCTAAAGAGTATAGCATAGTGCTGGGCACAAAGTAGGTGAAAATATATTTTTGTTCCCTTCCTCTTCCTAGCAGCTAGTAAAGTACTTGGTGCATTAGAAATTTAAAAAAAAAAATTAGTGTCTTGTTAAATTATGAGAATTGTATTCCATCCTTGACTCCCTGCTTCCTTGCTTAGTCCCCATATGCTTACTCAAAAAAACATTCATAGAATTGGGGTTGAAATGGGAGAAAAAAGTTTGTCTTTTATACTTGAAGAGGGCCAAAATGACATCATAATGTCATAGTCAAAGCACGGTGTGTTTAATTGTGATTGATTTAACCAATATGAGCTAAGTAGGTGCTACCACGGTTCAGACACAAACAGTCCATTTTAACATTTGGAATGGAGATGTCTTTAAATTTACACATCTCACATTTCTTTCAGCTATTGCAATTATTCTTTGCTTACAGAGAACAGCATCTTCTTTGATGCCTGCAGGTACTCAAAATGGAAACTAGAGAAGCAATTGAGGGCACAGAGAATGGGCATGTATAAATGAATTCTATTAATTAAGTTCCATAAGCATTTATTAAGTACCTTTTTTGAGCCAAATACTATGCCAGATGGTTAAGATGCTCGCAAGAATCTTCTTATTGGGTAGTTTCTTCTGGCTGGTGTTAGTTGATGCAAGTATAGCAGATACAAACAAGGAGAAAAGGTTATGGTGCTTCTTTTCCCATGCTACCTGGGACCTAGAGAATATTTCCCATTGGGAGAAATTCCCTGGACTACATTTCCCAGAAGATGTTATGCCTGTTTACAGAGTGGTGACATAACTAGGCAAAGACTCTGTTTGCTGTCTCAAATACAAGATAATTAAAATGCAGGAATACTCGAACCCCCAGAAGTGAGCAGAGAAAAAGGGGGAAATTTCATCTATATTTATAGCAGTGAAACATCAGTGCAAACAAGAAAAAATGGAATGATACTTCAGGGTATTCCTGAACACAGAAGTCTGATAGAAATTCTTATGACCATAGAACCCAGATGAAAGGATTACAGTTATTTAGCCTACCATAAGAGGTGTCCATGGAACTTTTGAGAAAATGGCACTGAATACTAAATATTTTAGTGTTAAGCCATGATTTCTGAAGTAAGTGTCATTCCCCTACATTGGGATGGGGTGGATTCTGTGAGAACTAGGAGAAACCTGTATGATGTTGAACTCATTTGTGCACGGGTACAGAGAATGATTCTACTGCTTGTTTTCCTTTTGTTATTTGCATTATTTTTGTGTCTTCATTAAATGCTTGCTACTGGGTTTATAGCTTATATTATCTATGAATTAGAGTGTTACATTGGTGGAGTTTGGGGCAATGAACTTCAGTTATTTACCCAACATTGTTCCTGGTGAACCCGAGAAAACTAGTTAGACTAGAGTTTTTAGAGACTTAAAGGATCTAGGCTTATGTAAGCTGGTAAAAATTCTCTTTCTAAGATTTCCCTGTCTTCCCAAAAGGTTTTTGTGTGAGCATCTCCCCAGTAGAAATTCTGAAACTATCAGTCTCCAATGGAGCTGGGTGGTTCATTACAGCTACCTTAACTGCCTTTCCTAATGTTAGTAAGGCTTGTTCCTATTCCATTGGAGGTTTCATTAGTTGCTCATATAAAGGAACAAATGGACAAAGAATTAGCCATGCCACAGAAGAATGGAAAAATCTTGAATACTTTCAGTGAGACACAATTGTGAGATGATGTATTATACCAGAAAGAGTAGTATGACTAATTAGAGTCAGATTACCATAACTAAATCCTGGCTTTGCTACTTAAAATGCATGTTACCTTGGGCAAGTAATCCATATTCTCCAAGTCTCAGTTTTTGCAATTGTGAAATGAAAATATTGAAATAGATAATTGGCACCGTAAATAGAACACTGGACCTGGAGTCAGGATCATTACGAATTAAATTCTGGCCTCAGACACTTACTAATTATATTACCTTAGTAATTCACTTAGTCTCTCTGCTTCAATTTCCTTGCCTATGAAATGGAAATAATAACGGTGTCTGCCTCCATAGTAGTTGTGGGGTTAAAATGTGATAATATTTCTGAAGCTTTTTATAAATTTAAAGCACTATATAAAGGCTAGCTAGCATAATTATTTGTTTTTGTTGTTATTATTATTATATCTCTAAAGTCCCTTCTAGTTTTGTCCATATCATAGGAGACAAGATTATGCCTTAAAACAAACTTTCACATGCATTCCCATTAAGTGGCCCAGATCCATTGTAGGGGAGAGGCTTAGTAATCATAGCACCTGCAGTAGTTGAAGGGTCAGAGGATCATAGAGGTTAGAGACAAAATCTCAGCTAATAGAATCCCTTTCTCTTTACATATGTTTTAATTGAGTTTGGAAAATGTGAAGTGACTTTGTCATGGCCACAAATGTAGAAAATGGCAGAAATGAAATTTGAACCAAGGTCCTCTGACTCCATACCCAGATCTTTTTTCATTATACCTCATTGTTCAGAGTAACAGGTGACCCTGAGGATGGTATATCAGATGAGGATATTATGTAGCTATCCCCTTAAAGGGCTAATGTTTATTAATCAGAAAACTTTCCAATGCATAAGAGGAACAGTTTAAGGAACATTTTAATACCACTTGCAGAGCCTGAAGAACCACAGCATACCTAATGAATGTTCGGCAGCATGTCAAGTGATCATGAAACTAACAAAAGCTATGAAGTAGCTAGGTCACAAACTTGATCCCTACTGGGGTGGGAGTGGACTTCCCTTTCTTGGAAGAACAACTGATAAATATATTGAAAAAGATATGTGGAGAGGTACATTTCATCAATATCAGGTTCAATACAGACTGTTGACATAACCAGAAGGTACTGGAAGTTGTGCAACGTTGAATGATTAGCTCACTTGTATTCTGCCTATATACGCTGAGTAACCCAAATCATGTCTATATTGTATTTGTGTGCCCCTCCATAGAATTATTCTGGACATGTGTTCTTCACACATATACACGCACACATACACATGTATATATACATGTACATGTATATATATATATATATATATATATATATGCATGATTACTATACATGCTTGATTACTATGAAAGTCTACTCTTAAATGAGAGTATATATATCGGTGAGATAGAGAACTGATTTTTTGGGGGGAGTGTTCTGATTTTTTATTACATGTTTAATGCACTAAATGCCTTTGTAGTGAATTGTGTGTTCCTGCCTGACTGGTACAAATATACAAAACAATGGGAGATTATTAGTGATGGTTGGAGTGGATTTTGAACCACAACTTAGCTAAAATTTAGGTGAGCTGACTGGAATTAGATGAGGAGGTCACCAATTATTATATAATAATATTAATAATACATATTTTAGTACACATAGTCATTGTAAGGAACTATTTATGAAGTATAAGTAACAACTCACATTTACACCAAATTATAAGATTTATTTGGCATTTTCCTCCAAAATGACTGTATAAAGTAGGTAGTATCAGATAGGGCTGAAACATAATGATGATTAGGAAAAGTCATAGCTGTGGATGGAAGGAGAAAAAGAAACCCCTGTGTGGAGTTAGAGAGGCAGAGCTTGAGTTGAGTGAAGAGTAACCAAATATAAAAAATTGAGATACAAGATGCTGTTTTTGCTTTACTGTTAACAAAGCATTTTCTTCTCAGTGGTTGTCTGACTAACTGGTTGATGTTTGATCAAGGTCAACTGGTTTTTATCCCTTAGACACTATCTGAAGTTTCTCTTATGAAGTCAATCTTTGCCCGGCCAATGTGTAGCTTGACTCAATGAAAAAAATAATCTGTGATATGACTTCCTACCAGTTGAGTGTTTCTTCAGGAGTTCTGGCTCTGGATTATAAGCAAAGCTTCATGCATGTTGATTGCTATTGGAGTAAGGTGTGAGGCAAGGAATATCAGAAGAGGTTGGCAGTACCCTTGATAAATGGGTCTACTAAAACTGGAGGAAGCATAAGAAATTGAAGCTGAAAGCACAAACTGTAAACTCTGAGATATTCACCAAGTGACTGTAGCTCAGTTACTACATTTTTCATTCTTGAAGTTGATTAGAAATTCTGGGTAGGTTCTGGATGAGGTACTACTGATGGTAACTCATGAGTCAGTCTTAATTGGGCACTATACAAGAAAGGAGCCAGTGGAATTGAACACACATGAATTAAAGAAAACAAATGGAAGGAAAGGGACCAATAAGATTTCTGAACTATACCAAGAAAGACATTGAATAACCATTCATCTCCCATGATCATGTAGGAAGCTTCCATCAAGAACCTACAGCCATTAGGGAGGAGTCTTAAGTTCCAGTTTCCCTTGCACTACAGGAAGTCCCCTAAGCCTTTTTTCAGAGTTAGCTATAAGTTGCCAACATTCCCACACTGGAAGCATTTGGTATTAGAGTGTTGTGTCAGGCGAGGCTCATTGGTAAAGTGAATTTGATAAATGGAGTCTGTGTGAGGTTGGGTATGTTCCTTTCACTCACAAACCCTGTTTCAACAGCTAAAATACTTTCTCAGATGATATTTATAACTCATGAGACCTTTGTCAGTACCAGGGTAGTTGGAGGAAAAAAATTATATGTATGTATATGTAGATAGATGATAGATAGAGGGCACAGGGTGAGCTGAAGATTAAGGGGTCATATCTGGAGAATAAAATTAAGGGATGAGAGAGGATTATATTTGGAGAAGAAGAAAGGGAGAGGTAGAATGGGGTAAATTATCTCACAAAAAAAAAAAATAGAAAAGTCTCTCACAGTGGAAGGGGAAACAGGGGAAGGTAAGAGGGAATGAGTGAATCTTATTCTCATAGGATTTGGCTTAAGGAGGGAATAACATACACATTCAAGTGGGTATGGAAATCTGTCTTACCCTACAGGAAAATAGGGGGAAAGGGGACAAGAGAGCAGGGGGATGATAGAGAGGAGGGCAGATTGGGAAAGGGGTTAATCAGAAGTAAATACTTCTGAGGAGAGACAGGATCAAAAGAAAGAATAGAATAAATTTGAGGGCAGGATAGGATTAAGGGAAATAGAGTTAGTTTTTCACAACATGTCTACTATGGACGTGTTTTGTATAACTGCACATGTACAACTTATATTGAGTTGCTTGCCTTTTCAATGAGGGTGGGTGGGGAGGGAGGAAGAGAGAAAATTTGAAACCTAAAGTTTTAAAAACATATGTTTAAAAAAATGTTTTCACATGCTACTGGGAAATAAGAAATACAGGAAATGGGGTACAGAAGTCTATCCTGCCCTACAGTAAAATAGAAGGGGAAGGGGATAAGAGAAGGGGAGAGAGGTAGAAGAGAGGACAGAGTAGGGGAAGGAATGTTCAGAATGCATGACATCTTGGGGTGGGGGGAGGGGGAGATGGGGTGAAAATTTGGAACTCAAAAACTTGTGGAAGGGAATGTTGAAAACTAAAATTAAATAAATTTATATTTAAAAAAAAGAAAAAAATAAACAGAAAATGAGACCCTGAAAAAAAATAAAAATAAATAAAATACTTTCTCCTCAGAAATTGTCTGAATGCATTTGGAAGCACAGTCCAGGAAGGATAACAAATAAGATGTATTGGATGCCTTTGGCGCCATTCTATTTAGAAAAGGGAGGTTTTTCTCCCAGCAGAGAATTACCAGTCAAAGAGAAAAGAAGGCTAAATCTCAGAACTGGTGTCTGCATATTTGTGTGGATTTGGGATTAAAAATGTAAATCTAGTAAATGTGTAATTATAAAACTAAGTTAGATAGGAAGTTTTAAGCCCAGCTGAGGCTTACCAGTCATGTGCATACATACATACATACATACATACATACATACATACATATATACACACATATGTATATATATGCATATATATGTGTAAGTATGTATATATGTGTGTGTATATATGTGTATATATGTGCGTATATATATATACACACACAGAAAATGCATATACTTACATATGTGTAGAAGGTATAAGTATACACACATACGTATATATCATGTATACACAGAATGTATTATATAGTTGAACAATTTGTTTTGTATTTATATAAATGTGTACACACATATACATATATATGCATATATATGTGTGCATAACAGTTATTTGAACTACATCTCATACACACACACACACATATATGAAATCAAATTGGCCTATTTGATGTAGTTGATAAGGTATAGTAATAAGATGATAGCCTCAGGATAAGGGAAATTCCTTAAAATTCTACTTTTAATGAATACAGTATGACCTTGGAGAAATTACTTAACCTCTAAATGACCCAAGCACTGCTAACATAAGAATATACATTTTTTCCTGAATTGTAGAGTCAATTTCTTCAAAATGATTCACAACATTAATGAAGTCACAGACTTAATCTCTAAATAAAAATAGCATCTTTATTTTACTTTATTAATTAATAATAATTGGAACACACGTATAGTCATCTGTGCCCAAAACTTTTTTTTTTCTGTTTCTCTTTGGGGATTTCTCCTGTGAATCCTTTATCTTCTCATATTATTCTACCTATATTGTACCTGCTACTCTATGCAACATGGCTTGCAGTTATATCCATTCAGAGACAGAAAGGAATAAAAGAGAAGGAAAGGGTTTTTTGTTTGCTTGTTTGTTTATTTTACTTGAGAGAGTATGTATACCATAGCCCAAGACTGTTTTAGGAATGAAAACGTGGCCTTGGGTACCTGGTGTGCTGGAGTCTACTGCTACTCTGGTCTGAGTCACAGTGTCAAAGCTACAGACTTCCATAACCACCAAGGCTCCACTAAGTGGGGATCTCCCTAGCCCCAAACCTCTTGCCTAACCAGCTGCATCCTCCTATATCCATTGTGCTAGAAGAGTAATTTGGAATATCCCTCCATTTAAAACTATGTAGAGGTTGAATCTGCTTATAGTTACCATCAAAAGACTTTGTCACCTCCAACTGTCCAGGATCTAGATTTCAAAGACAGTGCCATGTGGGAATAGATAACCTACTCCATCCTGTTACATTGAAACACATGGGAAAAGCAACAAGCCTCTAGACCTCTACAACCTTGGAATGCCCCAATACTGGTTCTCACTTTCCTTAATCAACTTTTACTGCCCAATTGCCAACTTCCCACCTGGAGTAATATCAATGACCAAGAGCAGAGATCTCTTCTGCTGGAGGTATCCCAAACACCATGCTACTTTGACTCTTAAATCCAATGATGTTTTTGGGGGGATCAAACATTTTCCTTGTTGTTCTTCCCCAAGAAAACCTCAGCCTTGTTTTCTGCTGTGCTACTTTTCCTACTTAACTACTACCTGTTTTTTTTTTATCTGTCCTGAACTGAACTTAAATATGAATCCTCCTTTATGTGTTTTTTTCCCTCCAATGAGAATGTGAACCCTAACTCCTTGAAAGCAGGAGCTATGTCAATTAACTATCTCTATCTCCAATATCATATTTAGTACATTTTAAGCTCCAATGCATTTCTGTTTTCATTTCATTTCATTCCCAACAGGACATCATATAGGAGTAGTGCTTCCCACACTAGATCCATATGGGACATTGATGTGTGCTAACTCATGCAGGGTAACTTCCTACTATGTATCATCCTGTACATTTTGGGATAAGCCAGGAAAATAAGTTGAATATGCATTCAATCAGGAACCAGAGGAACTAAAGACCTGATGTTAACTCAGAAGGCCATACATATTTTCCTCTTACTTATTTTTGTTAGAAGATAAACTCAGGATATCCTAGCTCATCCCTATATTTTAAGACTGTGAGCATCAGCCAAATGCTACTTCTCCTTTCCATGGCCAATATACCCTGATCTCCTGCCTTTCCTTTCTCATTGCTGGGATTCATAGTCACCAATTGCTTAGACAAAAACCTCACTCCTATCCCCTACTATCATTATTCCATATTGTTATTCTGAATTCATCTCAATTTTACTTATTCTGAATCTGTATTCTGGTTTGTCCTTCTCTCTCATTGTGTCTTTTCAGATGCTACATTTACTGTAAAAAAATACCTTCATATCTCAGGATCTGAAAATGATAAGGTATCTCTACAGTCATTTATTATAATCTATACATAAAGAAAATTCCCCCATTACAATATAGCTGCCAATTAATTGTCCAAAGTTTGCTTGAAGACCTTTAAGGAATGGAAATACATCACCTCTAAAGGCAGGCCATTTATTTTGGAACTATTCTAATTCTTAGGAACATCATGGGGGATTGGGGGATGTTTTGGGGGTTTTTTTTCTTTTTCTTGTTTTCCTGGACCCCAGGCCTAAATTTACCTCTTTGTTACTTTTGCCCAATGATCCTGGTTCTTCCCTTTGCGGACAAAGAGAATAAGTTTAATCTCTTCTTCACATGACAGTACTTAAGACACATGGTACTAATGCATTGTTGGTGGAGTTGTGAACTGATCCAACCATTCTGGAAGGCAATTTGGAACTATGCCCAAAGGGGTATAAAACTGTGCATATCCTTTAATTCAGCAATAATATTTCTAGGTCTGTATGCAAAGTGATCATAAAAAAATGGAAAAGATCCCACATGTACAAAAATATTTGTAGCAGCTTTCTGTGGTTGCAAAGAATTAGAAATTGAGGGGATCCCCATTAGTTGGGGAATGGCTGAACAAGCTGTGGTATATCAATGTAATGAAATACTATGCACTATAAGAAATGATGAACAGGCAAGTTTCAGAAAAAAAAATAAAACCTAGAAATTCTTACAAGAATAGACACTGAGTGAAGTGAGCAGAACCAGCAAAACATTGTACAGACTAATAGTAACATTGTGTGATGATCAACTTTGATAGACTTAGCTCATCTCAGCAATACAATGATATTAGACAAATGCAAAAGACTCATGATGGAAAATGCTATCCACATCCAGAGAAAGAACTATGGATTCTGAATACAGATTAAAGCATAATATTTCCTCTTTTTTGTTCTTTTTCTTTCTTGTGGTTTTTCCCTTTTGTGCTGATTCTTCTTCCACAACATGGCTAATGCAGAAATATGTTTAATATTATTGTACATGTATAGCTTATATCACATTGATTTCTGTCTTGGGTAGGATGGAGGGGAAGGAGGAAGGGAGAAAAATATGGAACTCAAAATCTTATTAAAGTGAATGTTGAAAACTATCTTTACATGAAATTGGAAAAAATAAAATACTATGAAGTGGGGGAAAAAGGCACGTGGTGTCCCTAAGTCTTAGAGTTCTTTAGGCTTAAAGTCTCAGTAAGACTTTTGGGACAGTATTTAAAGACAACTACCATTCTATTGGAGTCTTTTTTTCCTCCAGTCTAAACATGTCCCATACCTTTAAGCTGCTATAATATGTCATGGCCTCAAGGCTCTTACCAATTATGTTCACTGTACTCTGTATGCTCTCAAGTTTGCCAATATTCTTCCTAAACTGTGATTCCTAGAAGTAACCTTTACATTCCAAAGGAGATATGATGGCACACTGGTACTGTCAACTCCCTACTGTTGTAACCATGCTCGAATTAATGCAATCTAAAATTCAATTACCTTTTTGTCTACCTCATCACACTGCTATGTCCTATTGAGCTTGTAGACCAGTAAAACTAGACATTTTTTGAGACAATAGCTGTCTAACCATGCCTACACCATTTTGTACTTATGACGCTGATTTTCCATCAATGTTCCCATGTTTTTCACTCTTGTCATTGATTACTTCTTGTTAGTGAGAATCAACTCCAGAATACAATTATTCTTTGTTGGCTCCAATACCTTTTGAAGGATGAAGTAATCACTAAAGTTAAAAATATTAATGGTAGAACATTGGTCAAAAGTTCCAACAAATGTCTGGATAATTCAAGACTATATTATTAGTTTATCGTGCCACTGAGTCAGGCTTGTGATCTGTTTTTTTTTCCAAATTATTTATCAATTTCCTCTTTCCAGTGTGTCTACAGTATAAGCTAATGATAAAACTATTCCTCTTTCTCCCTCATTTCACTTTAACTTAAATACTGTCCACCATTCTTGCTTCTCTTTGGTCCCCATATTTTCTCAAATAAACATGAATTCTTAATATACAAATTTGCCCCACCACCTTTATAAGGCATACTGATCCAAAATCCTAGTTCTGTCAAGGGTTTCACCTAATCGATTATAATGGTACAAATAAAGTAAAATTGAAATTTTGCTTTAAGACCATTAGTTGGACCTTATCATTTATTGACTTAAATTTGGGGATTGGTATTAAGGTATTTAATGTCATATAGTTTTTGCTACTTATTTTTTTTCTTTGATTTTGTGTCTTACGCATGTCTGGGTGTCTCACTGCTATCTTTTTCTCCTTTTTGTGGCTAATATATATACTATACATATTATATGTATATAAACTATATAAATTGGGGGATTATATATAGGTATTATTCTACCTTTATATTTTTTAATTTAAGCAATTTTTATTAGATTAGCAAGACACCTGAGAAATGCAGTCTTACCAGCCTTTGTTAGGTATGTTCAAACTTTTGCCAGCAATCTGTCAACTCCATATTTTAAGCTGTGATATAAAAATCCAAATTCATCTCATTTTTTAGGCACCACCTTCTTATCCAGCTGTTCACTTCCAAAACTATTTCTTCTCTCTTGTCTTCAATTTTCAATGCTGAAAACACATACACACACCTATGCCCCTATGCTTCTTCTTGACTAAGACTTCATAATTGCCAGCAATCTCTCTTATATTCCTTTTAGAAGTGTCCTTTGTGTTCCTGTGAAGCACCAGAAATGTGTAGTTATCACAATTTTTTTGTTATACAAAAAGACTTATCTAAGTGTTGGGATGGTCTCTTTTATGTCTTGGATGTGTGCTCCTACACACACACACACACACACACACACAGAAAGAAAAAAAAAACAGACCTTTCTATTATTGTTATCACATTGATAAATAGTAATAGTTGGATAAGCAACTACTACTATCAATTATTTGCCTTCTGCCTCTAACTCAATTATCTCTCACCTGATAGCTTCTTTGATTTTCTTATATCATACTTGGAAGGATAAGCAGTTTCATCATCTGAGAGTCCAACTCTTGCCTCCTCAGGAAAAATCCCAAATCTTTTTTAAGCTCTTTAGTACAACTGTCCTTTGCCTTGCTTTTCATCTTTGTAACACTTCCATTCACCATCATCCTGAGAACTATTATCTCTCATCCTTAACATCAGATCCTTTTCTTTCCCATTGAGTCCTTATTTCTTTTTCCTTCAGGAACCCTTAATTCTCCCTAACAACCTGGAATTTGGAGAGGCATTATATGAGGCTCTTCACATTCTCCTATAGGAAGAAAATAATCTACCTTTAGAATACAAATAGGAGGCACTTGACTCAGAGACAAATGCAAACATCATAATCTCATAGCAAGCCATTGCACAATTTCTCCTACTCTCCATAATGGTTTAGATTTATAACTCTATTTCTTGCAACTACAACCATCTTACTCTCACATTCCATCCATCTTCTTGTGATTAGAGAAAACTGGCTCTCCATTATAATATTATATTCCTTTTATACTCTTCTAGCACCTTTCACCCCTTCTCCCACACTCCAAACAAAATGTGGTAAGAAAAGGAATATATGTATGTGTGTGTGTATATATATATATATTTCACCCTATTCTTATTCACCATTATTATAGCCATCTACCAGGCCCAAATTTCCATACTATTTCTCAAAGCAGCTTCATTTCTCCACCTCAATCCCTGACTTCAACACTTCAATATTCATGTTGACATTCCTTCGAGTATCTAAGAGTCCTTATTTATCCACCTTCTTAATTCTCATAACCTCCATCTTTGCTCTACCTATTGACACCCAAACATATTTATATCTATTTTGATTAGTTTCAGATTCAAATGGGAGAATGTCATCCTGTGCCTTCTGTGGTTGCCAGCAAAGCAATATAATAATTTTGACTTTCTGAAAGTCTAGTACTTGACATTTACCTCATTTGGGTAATTTCTAGACTTATAAGCCTTGCCACCTTACCTATGAGTTGATACAAACTCCATTGGACATTAGTCTTTGTCCTGCAACAGCACTCTACAATATGTTTTCCTTCCTATTAGAATGTAAACTCCCTGTAGGCAAAAAAAAAGCCTTGTTTTTATATCTGTATGTTCACTGCTTAGCTCAATAACTGGAAAGTAGTAAAATTTAATAAATTATTTTTAAATCATTTTATGAATTTATATCCTTGATCTCACAATCATCTGCACTTGATTTCTTTTATATATGTATGTGTGTGCATGCATGCACACACACACAGATTTCCAGAAAGCATTCTAGCATTCCTCTGTCAGATTATTTCCTTGTATTCTTCCTTATCTTTCTGTATCTTGTTTTTCCTATACTTATTATAAATTTATACCATGACCTCCGTCACTCTAGTCCTCTACTTTCTCTATCCATTAGTCAATCAATAATCATTATTGAGTGCCTATTATTTGCCAGGCACTATGCAAATTTCTGAATATACAAGGAAAAAATAAGAGTTCCCCTGTTCTCAAGGGCTCACAGTATAAAGGAGGAAACAATATGCAAATAACTATGTAAAAACAAGAGACATCCAGGATAATTTTGATACATACTCAGAGAGAAGGGAGTAAAACTAAGGGGGGATAAGAAAGGTTTACTGTAGAAAGCGGTATTACAGGTGGCCAGGGAAGCCAGGAGGCAAGGGTGAGGATGGAAAGCATTCTAGCTTGGGGAATGGCCAGAGTGAATGTCTACTTTAGGAGATGGAGTGTCTTCAAGGAACAACAAGGAGGCCAGTGCCACTAAATGATGGAGTATGCCACGAGGTTTGGGGAATTGTAAAGTTTAAGAAAATTGTGATGGGGATGGGGCTGTGAATGCCAAACATAGGATATCGTATTTTATTCTGAATGTGATAACGAGCCATAGAAGTTTATTGAGGTATATGCTTGGAAGAGGGAGTTGAAATATTACATTAGTTAATCACATTAATTAGAAAAATCACTTTAACCATGTGTAGAAGATGGACTACAGCGGAGAGAAACTAGTAGCAGAGACACTAACAAGAAGACTGTTTCCAATAGTCCATGAGTCAAGTGATAAAGGCCTACAGCAAGGTGGTGACAGTGTCAGAAGAGAGAAAGGGAATGTATGTGAGATATGTTACTAAGGTAAAATCAACAGGCCTTGACAACAGATTAGATACGAGATGTGATGAGAGTGAGAGAGAGTAAGGAATCAAGGTGACTGCAAGTTGTGAGCTTGGGTAACTGGGATAATGGTAGTACCCTCAACAGAAAAAGGGCAGCTAGGAAAGGAGAGAATTGGGAAGGAAATACGACAGGTTCAGTTGTGGCCATATTCAATTTAAGATGACTACAGAGCTTCTAGTTTGAGATGTTTAACAGACAGTCAGAAATGTAAGATTGGGGGTTAGAAGAGTATTAGAGTTGTATAAGTACCTTTGAGAATCATTAGCACAGAGATAATAATTGAATCCATGAAAGTTGATAAGATCACTAAGTGAAATAGTATAGACAGAAAAAGAGAAGCAGGTCCAGCACAAAGTCATGGGGGATACTCATGGTTAGCAAAAGTGACCTGGATTGAAGATCCAAGGAAAAGTTACCTAGATGGAATGGTCAGATAGGTAGGAGGAAACCTCTCTCTCTCTCTCTCTCTCTCTCTCTCTCTCTCTCTCTCTCTCTCTCTCTCTTCTCTCTCTCTCTCTCTTTCTCCTTCTCCTTTGCTTTAAAGTAAAATGTGGTGCACTATGGTTCAGTTCCCAAATCTTCCACTTAGTACCTCTGCACCCTTGGAAAGTAACTTCACTTTTCTGGATCTGAGTTTCCTCATCTGTAAAACTAAAGGGTTAGATTCAATGACTCCTCCCCTCAGACTATCAGAGTTATAGATCCATGATGCTATGGTTAGATTTGAAGGACTCCAAGCAGCTACAATGTTTCTGGCCTTCTTCGTTAGCAGTATTTGTGTGTAGGCTTCAGTGACGATAATCTGCAGCTTACGGATATCCACCTTTTTTTTTTTATGGCTCTCATTACCGTGTTTTTCTAAGAAAATTGATTTCTAAGGTTTGTGGTCATTTGTAATTACAAGAGAAATTATTGTTGATAAATAGATAGAGAATATCTGTTCTTTCTATAAAAGGTAAGATTTACATTCTTTAGTTTGGAATCATTAAAAATGTTGTCAAATTTCCCAGGTGAAAACTGACCACTCTCTTTCACTTGCACAATTTTTTGCGTGGCTCATTTTTAAAATCTGCAATGGTTGTCCGTGATATATTTTTCATGATTGAACTCAGTAGGCTGCCCATATTGTGAGAAGGCCAACATGCATCCATTCTTTATCTAGCTGTATTTTTTTCTCTTTTTTCTTATTTTGATTTTGCTGTGTAAATCGCTAGCTCAAACTTTTCTTTTTGATTACACTTCTGCATTTCACTCACAAAGTGAAGTTTCAACCTGTTGATGACCTACTACAGTCTTTCAGTCGGATTTAAGCTTAAACATTCATTACCCCATAGAAAACATAGGGATGAGACTCTCCAAAGTTAGCTTCACTAATCTTCAGATATCATATTGTATCATTGTTTAGGGTTGTACTTAATGTAAACAGGATCATTATTTGGCAGAGATACCCCTAAATCAATAAAAACATCTCCTTCCCAGGATTTTGTGGGTCACAAGTGAAATCAGACAAAAGACATGTTAAGAAGATGATTCAAAACTTCTGACCCTTTCTTCAACAATTGAAATACTAGGTAAAACCTGGGCTAACCTAGGTGCCTTGATCATGCTTTCTTTCTTTTAATTTGGAACATAAAGGACTTCATAATTAGTGCCTTCTTACCATGAAATTCAAAGTTTTGTTACTTGCAGTGAAAGGAAACCTGTAGGCTAAGGATCAGAAATAAGCTCCTAGTATTTTACTAAGAATCCTATATTTCAGTTAAGTAATTTCCCCAAGCAGCTGGGATTTAGTCAATGTTCTAAGTTATAATTAAATGATAAATCTTCACATGGATGACATCCAATACCAAATATGTCAGTTGCACTGAAGTGGAATAGGGCACAAGATACATTTACCTAGGAAAATGATTCTGCTTTGGAAAACCATATTCTCTTGTCAGAAGCTAGATGACAAGAAGTTGGCATTGCACAGTTAATAACAATGGGCTCTTCAGTGGCTCATAATGCATCATGCACACTCTGAATATATGCAGTTTTCCTGAAATAATGGACGCTTGTTACACTACTTGACATTTCAATATTGGTAATTCCTATTCCTACTGTCCAGCTAGGACCTAGATTTACCCATTCAAGTAGAATAACACAAGGTACAAACAGAAGGTACATTCTTCCTTGGCATGTTATTAATAGCACTCTTAAAGTGTTTCTCATGTTTTTACCTTATAGTAGCTCACCCCATATGAGTGCCAAGAGAAAAAGGCAGCATGGCAAAGTATGCAGAGTTCTAGACTTGGAATCAGGAAGACCTGGGTTCAAATTCTACAACAGACACAAGGAAGCAGTGTGTCTAGAAAGTCATTTACCTTTCTCTGTTTCAATGTCTCCTCATATGTGAAATGAATGAGTTGGACTAGATGCCCTCTAGATTTCCCTCCTGCTCCAATCCTTAGGCCTATTATCCATTGTCCCTACTATACTATAAGTTCACTGAAGGCACAGGCCTTATTTCAGGGTCCTCCTTGAAGCACAGGGACAAATTGGAGGTGTTCAAAAATGGTTTGTTAAATGAATCTTGATGGATAAAATAAATTAATTCTGATACTGAAATTCATAATTTTAAAAGTATTCCAGCATTAGGAAGAAATTATTAGAATTGCACCTAGTCTTGGAATTTTCATATAATCCTAGGTTTGTGC
This sequence comes from Phascolarctos cinereus, assembly GCF_003287225.1. NCBI lineage: Eukaryota > Metazoa > Chordata > Mammalia > Diprotodontia > Phascolarctidae > Phascolarctos > Phascolarctos cinereus. The sequence continues at coordinate 126,716,121 of NW_027555625.1, forward strand.
TTTCATTTTGGTATCAAAGGGACCTTAGTGATCACCTGTTTATGCATGAAGAAATTAAAAGTCAGAGTTAAGAAGTGATTTCCAGGATGTAATAAATAGAAAACCAGGAATGAAAACCAAGGTTTCTAAAACAAATCAATGCAGTAAAGAAAAACCAAAAATTATGAATCTACCTAAGGAGATTTAATCAAATCTTTCCATTATCTGACCCACTTCCTACATTTGTTACTTTATCTACAGCAATCCTCTGCTGGTTGATGTTTTCTATAAATGTGATAACCATATTATCTATGTCTTCATCCAAGTCATGAATATTAATATGGTTGCTCTGCTCACTCATGTTTGCTTTTTATATTCATATTTGTCATACTAATTCTGGGCTCCACGGCTTTCATCATGTTCTCCTCCTGTCTGGAAAATCCTGTCTACAAGACGCCAGCTTAAGTTCTCCTTTCCCAAGTATTCCAATCCACATTGACCTCCTCTGTTTATATTGGCTTCCTAACAGCACTTATATTCTGATTCATCCATTCTAACTGTTGGTAACATATTCCAATGATTCAATGAATCCATGATTTCATTAATGTGGGTTTGTCTTCTAATGGTATATTTGCATAAATCTCCACATAGAATCTACCAAATATGTTGGAAACTGAGTGTGTTTTAATATCACACAAGTTCTAATATAGTACATAGGATTTCCATTTTTTATTCCTCACCATCAATATATAATTACCCTACCTCATTTTCTGTTCATACACCTTCTGGATGATTTGATTTTAATTTTGTTTTTGTTACTTCTTAACTGGTAATATGTTGTGGACTATTTATGCCACCATGCCTCTCTATATTCATTCCCCTTTGGTTTATACATGATCTTTGCTTTTCTTAGGTTATGCTGTTGTTTGATTAAGATAATAATATTGATTAAATATGGCATTATTATCCTTGTATTTTTACTTGCTAATGTCTCATTTTCAAAAAAAAGTCTAATGTCAATTTCCTGCACAAAGAATCTTCAGACATTGTTTATTGCCAATAGGATCAAACAATTTCTTAGCCTAATCATTTAAGGTTTTCTCTCATGTTTTTTAGGCTTATTTCATATTATTTTCATTCATGCACTATATATTCCAACTGTATTGGGCTTCTAAGTATTTCCTGTCCTTGACTTTACATCTCTGTTCATTCTTATGGTTTTTATGACATTCCTGTAACATACTTCATTCATTTTTACTTCCTGTTGAAATCCCTCTTATCTTTACAAGATCTGCTTACATCTATGTTCACCCTAGCTTTCTCAAATTAATTTTTCCACTAATGTTCACTCTGAGTTGAAAGTGTTTTCTCCCTTCTCATATTTCCTATAACTCTAAATTTGGTTCTTCTCTTTATTCTAAACATATTCTAACTTGTGATTTTTGTAATGTATTCATCTAATGTGATTCTTCTAATGAAATTTAAGTTGTTTTTTTTTAATTTAAATTGACTATAAACCCCTGGTACATATAATGGACATTTTTAATTGTATCCCTTGCCCAGTGTCTTATATGTAGTAGGTGCTTAATAAATACTGAATTGGACTGCAAGGAATGGAAAAGAATTCAATGGAACATGAATCACACTTCTGCAATTTCTGTAATATCCCTCTTGCTCATTGGTTCCCCACACTGAATAAAGCAGCAAGTCTATTTTTGGTCTTGTGAGGAATGAAAAATGGGCAGGCAAATAAAAGTACCAAGATTTTGTAACCAAATAGAAAGTGCTGTAGAGAAGGTAAAAAATTTAGAGATCCTCAGTGGAGACCACTGGAGAATTTGATTGAATGGATCAAGGTCAGAGAGAATGCAGGGAAAATAAAGGTAAGATGAGAAGGAATAGAGAGTCACTATCCACATGTGGCTTGCTCTTGCCTGTACCTCTGCTTCATAAACAGTGAGCTATTTGTGATAAGGCACACTTATTGCTCCCTTCAATCACTACAATATCAGAATCAAAACCAGCACATCCATAGCACTTATACCACACCATGAGGATCTAGTACTGGGGTTCTCTTCTCTAATTAGCAGCCTCTCAAGATGATGAGTTCCCAATGACAATTTAGAACTGTGTTCTATATTCTAAACTCCATTACCTACTTGTAGTCATTAGCCTTAGGGACTAAAACAATGATACTTTGTATTCTATATACCTCCAGGGTTTGGAAAGTTCTACGTATTTACTGGAGGCCGCTTGGGACCAGGGGAAGTTATACACTTATACATGGAACATGTGTGTGTGTATGTTTTAATTTTGCTATGAGAAATAATTCATTTGGACCCCTATTCTATTCCAATCAGTATCAATCAATTTGATATGATTCCATAATGGTAGTGATTACAAGTTCTGTCCCCAGAATTGTAAGCTGCAAATTGTAAGATCACTTCCTTAGTCATAGTAAGTGAATTAGAGGCCCTCTACCCTCATTTTTCCTTGTCATGGTGACCAAGCCTCATGTGACAGAGGTGACTCAATTACATGGAAAGTCCCCAAATTTATTTTTTGTACTGCCAGACCATTCTCTCTTGTTCAACATGAGCATGTGATCACTTTATAATCACTTAGTCAGTGGAGATGCCCCATGTTTCACCCAGTCTGTGAGCTCCCCACTGCTAATATGTCATTTTTGTCTCCCAAGAGCAGGATCTATTACCAATAAAATTCTGTATTTTGCCATGCTTCTTTTGCATATTTGGGTATCAAATACAAGGTCCTGGAAGAAGGGGGCATCTCAGATCATGAGGAAGATCTGAGGTGCACTTCATTTTAGGGGACCATATTCCCCTTTAAATAAAGTGCCATTGGCTCAGAGTTCTGCCTCAGTATCTTTTATTGTAGGTTAGAAACTTTTAATCACCAAATTGCTTTCTTGATTTATGAAAGAAGTAATATGCTATATATATTTGTTCATATTCTGTGCGGAACTCTTGGGAAATTATTCCATTACAAGGTCATATGACTAAGACCCAGGAAAGCATAGTAAGTGAGGAAGAGGCAAGGCACTACTACATGAATAACATGATTTTGATCAGTCCATACTAGATAATGCTTCAGTAGCTGAGGCTTTACCTCAGAAGCATGGCTGAGAGAGAAGGAAAAGCCTAATGGCATTGGGTATGGGAAGAGGAAGGCTTTGCCCAGAAGATAGAATTTAATGCCCTCCTAAGTAAGTTGGTCACATGGCATTATCAGTCATGTGGCCAAAAATGAAGTCTATCAAATCCATTTCCTTTAGGAATTTCACCCACTCCATTTTGGACCCTCATTTGGAAAGTACCTGCATCAGGAATTCATCTTTATGAGTCCAGGTATGAATACCTCCTTATCTCAGAAACCTAAAGAGGGACAGAGTACTTCTTCATATGCAATATCTAATTAAACTAAAAAATTCTGTAAAAGAAGGTCTCTGAGAGCACTCCAAGCTGGAAGAACTCTGCTATAGAGATTGTTTAGGCTTTAGATTTATTCCATCAGTTCTTCAATATCAGTTGCTCTCATGTCTCATCAAAGTATGGCCCAAATTTGTCTTTTAACTTTCCCCATTCCTTGTAGATGAAAGCCTAATCACCCTTTCTGCTTTCTCTATGAAGGAGATCATTCTCTGTGTTATAGTAATAGAATACAACTAGGACTTCCTCACAATTTGTAAGGAATCCCAAATATTACCCTCAAATTTTCTCTCAAACTCATTTCTTATAAATCTGATCTCTCTCTTATCACGCCTTTTCCAGAATGAGCTGATTACCTGAAATCTTATCACCATGTAGGCTGATTAAACTTCTTTTTTACTCAACAAGTTCTCAGCTCTCTTAGTTGCCTGTCCCCTCTGGAGGGTTGGAAGGCAGAGCAATAAATTCCCAAGAACTTCTGTTATAAAGAAGGCTTAGGGCGTTCTGTATAACACTCCATTTCCCATCAGCAACTCAGTTAGGTTTTGCTTCCATGAATGTCATACACCTGTCCCATTGGAGACCCCTTGATGCCTTCTTTTCACCTTCCTTTTTGCATATTGTCTTCCCAAATTAGATTATAAGCTCCTTAAGGGCAGGGACTAACTTTCTTTTTTCCTATTTGTATCCCCAAGGCTCAGCAGAGTGACTTGAAAATACGAGGAATTTAATAATGCTTATTGGTTTGAGTAGAATGGAATGGAATTGATCTGGAGAGATAAAGAATATTTTCCAGAAATAATTATAGAACTTTCCCATTGTAGCTCTGTTAGCCAAACAGGCATTACACCATCAGCATAGATCTTTTTATAACATGCTCTTATTAGCTTCATTAGCTGCACTTCAACTTTCATTGCAGTCATTTCATTTCACAGCTTTTTTTTTTAACTGAATTAGAAAAAATAAAAACAAAATTCATTTGGAAAAACAAAAAGTCAAAAACATCAAAGAAAATGATTAAAAAAATTAAAGGAAGCAAGGTTTAGTAGCACTGGATCTTAATATTATTAGGCAATAATTTCCAAAACTATCTCGTCCTTGCTAAGAAATAGAAAAGTAGATCAGTGGAATAGAGTGCACATACAACTTTTAGCAGCAAATAAACATAATAACTTTGTATTCCACAAGTGTAAATACAATATATGAGGATAGGAATTAATAATTTGGTGAAATTGTTGAGAAAACTAGAAAGCAAAATGGTAAAACACTGGGCATAGATGAATATCTTACAACATTTACCAAGATAAGATCAAAATGGATATATGATCTATATATAAAGAGAGATTTTATAAGAAAATAGAACATATTACTTATCAGACTTGTGTATATATCAAAGATTTTTGAATAAATAAGAGATAGAGATCAAAGTTAGGTAGAAAATGAATAAATTTGATTACATTAAATTAAAAAGGTTTTGGATAAATAAAACAAATGTAGTGAAGATCAGAGGGAATCTGTGTAGTGAAGATCAGAAGGAAAGCAGAAAATAGATAAAAATACACGATTTATCAGATAAAAGCCTAATATGTAAAATATTTAAAGAGATTTGTCAAATCTATAAGAATGCAAGTTATTTCCCAATTGATAATTGGTCAAACAATATGAACAAGCAGCTTTCCAATGAAGAAATAAAAATAATTTAATTTTATAAAAATGCTCTAAATGATTATTGATTAGAGAAATGAAAATTAAAACAACCCTGATATCATTTTACACCTATGAGATTGGCAAAAATGATAGAAGGGGAAAGTGACACATGTTGGAAAATGTGGAAAAATTGTCACACTAATTCATTGTTGGTGGAATTGAGAACTGATCTAACAATTTTGGAGAGCAACCTGGAATTATGCCCAAAGAGTTATTAAATTACTTATGCACTTTGCCTCAGTAATATCACTGCTTGGTTTATTTCCAAAGATGATCAGGGAAAAAAAAAGGAAAAGAACTTATATGTTCAAAACTGTTTTTAGCAATTTTCTTAGGGAATAACTAAACAAGTTGTGATATGTGATTGTGATGGAATACTACTGTGCTATAATAAATGATAAGCTCAATGGTTCTAGAAAAAAACATGGAAAGGCTTGCTAGAAATAATGAAGAGCAAAAATGCACAGAATCAAGAGAACATTGTAAATAGTAATGGCAATATTGTTTTGAGAATGACTTTGAGCAAATAATTTATTTTGACTATTATAAATACACAAATTAATTATAAAGGACATGAAGAAAGATATCTACATTCAGAGAAAGAATTGATAAATATAAGCATATATAGAATAATTTTAGAATATAGAATAATGTGTGTGTGTGTGTGTGTGTATGTGTTAGCCACCTCTATGATGGCGAGGTGAAGGAAAAAAGAAATTTACATGATAATGTTGTGGTATATTTGAAAGGAATAGCAAGTTTTGCCAAACAGTTTTGCAGTTGCATGTGAAATTTCTTTAAAATTGTACTATATTTTAGAAATGCTTATTTTATTCCATAAAAATAAAATATTTTTTAAAAAATATTAAAAACAGAACTTTGTGTCTAATTCATTAATGTCTAACTCTATACCAATTTAATTTCATTTTTTAATGCTGTTCTAACTTTTGTTTGGGGAAAGGGTTGCTGACATACTCTGAATAACACATTTCAACACATTTCATCTAGGCATGTGTACAAATACTTAATCTTTGGGCTGACTCACTCTAACCTGCTCTCATACTGATAGATACAGGTTCCAAGAGAAAAAACCATTACCACAGTTGCCCACAAATTTTCTCATGGACTTAGTGGTAATTCTTACCAAGCAGACTAGTTAATAAACCCCCAGCAATAAGTTTCTATTTCCACAGGAGAGTCCTTCAAAATCAAAGTACTAATCTCATACCTATCAGATTGGCTAATATGACAGAAAAGGGAATGACAAATGTTGGAGATGTGTAAAAATTGGGAAACTACGGCACAGCTTGTGGAATTGTGGACTTGCCCAACCATTCTGGAGAACAATATGGAACTATGCCCAAAGGGCTATAAATCAGTGCATACCCTTTGACCTAATAATAGCACTATGAGAGTGGGGCCATCTACAGCAGTCCAGCACTACTAGGCCAAAGAAAATAAAAAAGGAAAAAGACCTATATATACAGAAATATTGGTAGCAGCTATTTTTATGGTGACAAAGAGTTGGAAATTGAAGGGATACTCATAAATTAGGGAATGGCTGAAGAAGTTGTAGTATATGATTGTGATAGAATATTATTGTGCTATAAGAAATGATGAACATGCCAGAGGGTCTTAGAAAAACATAGACTTACATGCATTGATATAAAGTGAAATGAGCAGAACCAGGAGAATACTGTACACAATAATAACAATACTGTATGATGATCACCTATGAATGACTTAGCTATTCTCAGCAATACAATGATTCAAGACACTTCCAAAGTATTCAAAATGAAAAACGTTATCTACCTCCTGAGAAATAACTGTTTGAGTCTGAATGCAGATTGAAGCATACTTTCTTGAAAACTTTATTTTTCTTGGTTTTGTTGTCTGTGTGTTCTTTCACAATATAATTTGTATGATTGCACATTTATAACTCAGCATTAAATTTCTTATGATCTCAGGGAGGCTGAGAGGAGGGAGAGATGTAGAAAATTTGGAACTCAAAATTTAAAAAAAAACTGTTAAAATTGTTTTTACATGCAATTTGGGAAAATAAAATATTATTTGGAAAAGAAGATTATGCAGACTATAAAAAATAGTAAAAACCCACATCAAACAGTTCAAAATGGCTTTATAAGAGAAATAAATATGTGTAGCTAGCCTTTTATTCTTAGGATTTTGTTTTGTTCATTTAAATCTTAGAATCAGCAAAGCAGATGCTTTAAAAGAAAGAGTAGCTAATATCTGCACTGTACTTTAGGGGTTGAAAAATGCATTATAATACTTACTCATTTGATCCTTATAACAACCTTGAGAGGTAAGTAGTTTTAATATGTCATTTTACATTTGAAGAAACTGAGTCAGACTCAGTTTTGAAGTGATTTGCATAGGTTCACACAGCTAATTAGTGTCTAAGAAGGGATTTAACTGAGGTCTATCCTAACTTAAGCCCCAATGCCCAACCCAGGGGTGGGATCCTGCAGCCTACAGACCACATGTGGCCTTCTAGGTCCACGGGTGTGTCCTTTTAACTGAGTCCAAGTTTTACAGGGCAAATCCTTTTATTAAGGGGATTTGTCTGTGAAGTTTGCATTCAGTCAAAGGGCTGCACTTGAAGAACTAGAGGGCCACACAAATCCTCAAGGCCATCAGGTTCCCCACCCTGGCCCAACCTATTGTACTACCAAGTTTCCTCAACAGCTATCACTTCTTTAATAACCAGAGCTTTAATAACCAGAGTTGTTTTTTTTTTTAACCAGAGCATCCTGTCTCCCATACCGTAAATTTTGGTGGCTGAAATCAGTGTTTTTTATCATTCAGTGAATCACCTTATATCACCTTATGCTTAAAAGGTTTATATATATATATATATATATATATATATATGTGTGTGTGTGTGTGTGTGTGTGTGTGTGTATTTCACTAAGAAATTGACTGTCTTTTTAAAAATTATATCTCAGTCACTAAATAATTATTGGAATTTTCATTCTGTTACTTTTAGGAGCTAATGACTCGTTGAAGAAAGAAAATTAGATTAATTTGCCTTGAAATGTTCTTGATTAACCCATCTTGGCTCACAGTAATGATCACTCACTTTTTTAAATGCTCATAAACCAACTATTTAATTATATTTTCCAGAGGGTTTTTTTTTTTCTGGGATTAAAGTCACTGGCTTATAGTTTAATAACTCAACTTTCTTTTTCCTTTTAAAAATTGAGATATTTCCCTTTCTGTAGACTTGAGATACCTTAAGATCTTCCTAGGATTTAGTGATGGAAGTTACTTTCAAATGGATCTAATCCAACGTCTTCATCTTAGAAGTTGTGGAATAGAAACTCAGAGAAATTCACTGATTTCTTAAAATTCACACAGCTATTTAGTTTTAAAGTTAGAATTTTACCTTGGTTAATCTTCTTCCAATTCAAGTACTCTAACCATTCCACCACAATTGCATTTCCACTTTTCTAAATACTTTCAAATGCCATGGACAAGTTATTTTTTTGTTTGTCTTGTTTTGTTTTTGTTTTTAGGGTTTTTTTTTCCATTCTTAAAGTACAAGAATCATTATGTGGAAAATGGATTAGACTTGTCTGCTCAAACCTGGATGTTTGAACTAAGATCAGGGGGTAGAAGAAGTGGTATACTAATTGCAGTGGATAAAACTTTGCTTTTGAGGTCAGAATGCCTAGATATAAATTCTTGGTCTTTTTTGAAATTGTGATTATCAGCACCCCTGAGGGGGCAAGTTTTTCTCTTGCTTTTCTTTCAAGTTTGTATCCTAAATTGAATAGATACTAATTTCAATTTAATGTCAAAATATTAGTTGGAAATATTTGAATGGGCTCCTTCCAGAAGTCATGTGTTCTCTATCCTAGAAAATAATACAGCAGTGATTGATGGTCACATTATGGAGATTTGGTAAAGGGACATTTTATTGGCATATTTGTTGAAGTAGATATCTTCTGAGCACCCTGGCAACTCTGATATTATGTTATTCTTCAATGACATTGTTTTTTAACAGGCTACCAATCAAATGAGTTCAACCAGATGGCATAATTAAGACCAATGCAAGCAGTGGTGTGTGGGTAAATGTTTAACAACCAGCTCTTTGAAAATGCATGACACTTTTAAGTTTAATATACATTAGTAACCTTTTCACAGGTTCAGAGGTAAGATGGTAGAGTAGGGGAACCACTATATCTGAATTCTCCAAATATTCCTCTCCAAATGAGTTTAAAATAACAATTCATATCAAATCCTGTCACAACAGATCCAACAAAAAGTTAGTGGCATTCTTTTCTAGCCCAAGACAAATTAGAAGGTTGTAAAGAAAAGTATGTGACACTAGGGTGGGTAGTGGCCTAGATATCACATGGTGGGATCACTAGCTGTAGGAACTGGTTGGAGTGGCAGCTTGAGGAGCTATCAACCAAGAAATGGTATGGGGCTGAACAACAGGTCAGAAAGAGATAATAGTCTATACCAGTGCCAGCACTAAGGGAAGGGCTGGCACTGTTTGGCAACCACATTGCCTGTTACCCAATTCTGGGTCTCAGAGTTAAGTGCTGGCTAAGAAGGAATGCTTTAAGGAGCAAAGGTGGGGTGGGGGAGAGGGCTGAGGAGCAATAGTTCCAGTGGCTGAAAGAGATCAGGCATTTCCCAGATTAATAGGAGAGGAAATAGAATACTTAAATATCCTTATACTAGAAAAAGAAATTAAATAAGCCATAAAAGACCTCCCTAAGAAAAAAATTCCCAGTGTCAGATTGATTTACAAGTGAAATCTACCAAACATTTAAGGAAGAATTAATTCCAATACTATATAAGCTATTTTTAAAAATAGGTAAAGAAGGAATCCTATCAAATTCCTTTTATGACACAAATATGGTTTCAATGACTAAAGAAGGAAGAGCAAAAATGAGAAAAAACGTAGGCCTGTTAGCCTATAAATAATGAATAATGATGCTTTAAAATTAAATAAAATACTAACGATGAGATTATAACAATATATCACAGATAGCATACATCATAATCAGGTTGGATTTATATGAGGAATGTAGGGCAGGTTGAATATTAGGAAAACTATCAGCAACACTGATTATATCAAAAACAAAAATAATTCAAAAATTAAATAATTATATCAGCAAATGAAGAAACAAGCTTTTGACAACATATATCCAATCATTTTTTTTAAATGAGAAAGCATGGAAATAAATGGAGCCATTCCTTAAATGATAAGTGATATCTAAAACCAAGAAGATACCTCATCTACAATGGGGATAAACTAGAAACCTTCTCAGTAAGATCAGGACTGAAGCAAAGATGTCCATTATCACAACCATCATACTATATGGTATTCGAAATATTAGCTACAGCAATAAGAGAACAAAAACTAATTGAAGGATGAAAAATAGGCATCAAGGAAACAAAACTACCTCTCTTTACAGAGAATATTATGATTTACTTAGAGAATTATAAAGAATCAAATAAAAAACTTTCAAAAAGAATGACTTTAGTAAAGTTGCAGAATATAAAATAAACCTATGTAAATAATTTCTATGTATTAGCAACAAAACCCAACAGGAAGATATAAAGAGAAATTCCATTTAAAATAATGATAGAAACAGGAAAACAATGTAGACATTACCAGGAATATTGTAAAGATGATCAATTTTGAAAGACTTAGTTACTCAGATCAAGACAATGTTCCAAGACAATTTCAAAGGACCCATGATGAAAAATGCTGTCCATTTCCAGAGAGAGAGCTGATGAATTCTAAGTGCTGGTTGAAACATAATATTTTCTCTTTTTGTTTTTCTTTTTTTCCTCCAAAATGGCTAATATTCCATCTACATAAATTCCATTTGATCTACGAAGTATCTCTGGGTATGGTGATACCTACCAACTTCTGTATCTCCTTACTACCTTATCAATCTTTTTGTTAGAAAAATTTTCCTTTATTTCACCTCTAGACCTGAATGTCCAAGATATGTTTTCTTTTGTTTTGTTTGTATATTTTCTGTCTCTGAGGGTCCTTTCATATAAGAAACTGAGGTTAGTATTTTACATATTAGTGTGAACATGTCAATAGGTGTTACCTCTTTCTCAGTTTTTTTTTTTTTAACTTAACTTCTTATCAGTAATTACAGACTATGGGCTCCCCTAAGGGATTGCAGATATCAAGGAAATTCATCATGGTGAAATAGAAAGAGTAAGGGATTTTGACTTAGGAAAACTGAGTTTTAATCCTGGCTCTGCTACTTACTTAATCTATGTAGCATTGGTCAAATTATTCATTGTTTTTGGCTTTAGTTTCCTGGTTGATAAAATTGCTTAATTATTCTAGATGAACTTTATAAATATTTTCCATCTCTAAATATTTGATCCTATGAATAGGTAGATAAGGACAGGTTATTTGATAGGGTAGGACCAGTCAGTCAGTCAATAGTCAATAGTAAACATACTTATTAAAGGCTTACTATGTTGTAGGCATAGCACTGGAGATACAAACATTTCTTTTAAATGCTCCTACTCACAATGAGCTCATTTATCATGTTGTTCCCTTCTATTCATCCAAATAACTAAACCTTTGTTTGCCTTAGTTTCCTCAACTATAAAATGAGGATAAAATTTGATTTTCACAAGTGAAGATCAAATGAGAAAAATATTTATAAAAAGTACTTAGTACTTACTTATAAAAATACCTACACATGATAAGCACATATATAAATGATTATTCCCTTCCCTTCTACCTGTCCTAATGGGGAGGCCAACATGAATAAAGTATATACAAAATGTAGATAAATAGATAGATAGATAGATAGATAGATAGACAGATAGATATGGATGGATGGATGGATAGATAGATAGATAGATAGATAGATAGATAGATAGATAGATAGATAGATAGAGTGTAAGTGGATAGTTACCTTAGAGGACATGTATGGAAGTGTGTGTGTGGATGGGGATGAGAAATATCCTATAAAAGATAGGATTTGAGTCAATCCTTGAGAGGACACAAGAAATCCAGGAGGAGAGACTAAGAAGAACTTTTCAGTCATGGGAGATGACCAGTGACTCATACAGTCTGGAGATGGAGTGTTATGTTTGAAGAATAGAAAGTCAGTACTCCTGGATCTTAGAGTGCATTTGGAGAAGTAAAGTAGCCTGGCAAAGTAATAGGGACTTAGTTTGTGAAGGGTTTTAAATACAAAAGAGAGGATTTTATGTTTAATTCAATGAAGTTTATTACCTAGGGAGGAAGGACATTAATATGCTCAAATTTGTTTTTTAAGAAGTTCACTTTGGCACCTCCATGGAAGATTGATTAGAGTGGGTTCTTCAGGCAGTGTGACCCCTCCCCAACTTGAAGGCTTTTGCAATAATCCGGCACCAGTATTATGAATATATATTTAAAGGATGAGATGTATATGAAAGATGTTGTAAAGAGAGAAAAACAAGATAGGAAAATAGATTGGATTTATAGAATAAGATGAAACTAAAGTTATGGGTCTGAGTAACTGGAGGATGGGAGTACAATCAATAGTCATAAGGAATTTGGGAAGAGGGGAGGGATTTGACACAAATGAGTTCTCTTTGCTCAGGCTGAACTTGAGATGTCAATGAGATATCCACTTTGAAACATCAAAAAAAATATTTGTTACAGGGTTGTTTCATTGTTGTTTTTCCTTGTCAAAGAAAACTAAAATGACATCACTATATTGGGGTCAAAGTACAATGTCTGATTATGGCTGGTCAAAGAAATATAAAGTGAGAGCTCTATCATAGGTTGGTCACAAATAGTCCATATGAACATTTGGAGTGGAGATTTCACTAAATTTGCACATCTCATCTTTCGTTTGAGCTACTGCCATTTTGCTTTACTCATAGAGCGCAGTACTTTCTTTGCTTCAGGTATATCATGCTGGGTGGTCCTATCCCACTGTCTCCCATGTCTCACACTTGATTCCAAAGTTCTTCAGAGAAATGTTAAGTGTCCTTGTATTACTTCTTCTGACCTCCAAGTGAGCAATTGTGTTGTGTGAGTACTCCATAGTCTTTGGGGCAAATGTACATTTGCCATTTGAATAATGTGGCCAATCCATGGGAATTATTCTCTCTGCAGTAGAGTTTGAATGCTTGGAAGTTTAGCTTGAGAAAGAACCTCACTTTCTGGTACCTTATCTTACCAGGTAATCTTCAGAATCTTCCTAAGACAATTCAAATGGAAGTGATTCAGTTTCCTGGCATGGCACTGGTATACTGTACAAGTTTCACAGGAATACAACAATGAGATTAACCCAACAGCTCTGTAGTCCTTCAGTTTGGTAGATAGTTGAATACCTCTTCTCTTGTACATTTTCCTTTGGAGCCTCTCAAATGCTGAGCTAGCCCTGATAATGTGTAAATCAACCTCATCATCTATGCGAATGTCCCTGGAAAAGCAAGTGAACTTATCCACAGGATTCAAAATTTCTCCATTTGCTGTATCCAGTGGTTTTATGTAGGGATGGTATGGTGGTGGCTGGTGGAGAACCTGTGTTTCCTTGGTGTCAATTGTTAGGCCAAAATTAACACAAGCAGACTTTATTGCATCTCATCCTCAAAGGCTTCTTTAAGTGCGCAATCACCTGGGAATAAAAAGTCATGTACCAACTCTCCGGTTTGGTCTTGCCTTGTAGCCTTTTCAAGTTAAATAATTTATAGTCTGTGCAATAGCTACCCTGGATGCTATCCTCATTGAAAGTGTCTGACAACATTACTGAAAACATCATGCTAAAAAGCATGGAAGCAAGCACACAGACATTTTTCACTCCATTGGGGTGAGAAAAACAAAGTGCATGGTGGACAGGGAGGGTCACTTTCTTGAGATATGATGAGTGGTGATATAGAGGAGCAAATTGATATACCCCACCCAAGAACAAAGGCAGAATTGATTTGATCATAGTTGAAGAATTGGGGGTAATAGTGAGAAGCAGCTGCTGAAGGTTGAAGAGATGGGAATAAAGTGAAGTAAGGTTGGGACTTTTAGTGAAATAGTGGTTCAGGAGTGGCAGGCCTTAATCAAGAGTGTGGGGTTAAAGGGCAGAATTTTTTTCCAGAGTAGGAATGTGCTTGATAAACAAGAGGAGAGGACAAACAAAGCAACACATGTTTTGTACATTTCCTGAAATAATGGTTCAAGAGAAGTTCATCACCAATACAGAGAATGTAGTTTCACTGAGGGGAAAAAAAAAACACTCTAAGGTAATTTCTAGTGCTAACCCATTATGATTCAATCATTCTGTGGTAAATTGTCAGCCTCACAGCCATTAACCAGTTTAATTCAGTGATTGAGAGAAATTAAAACCCAAGATCATAATAGGTCAAGATTTGAAATGTAAATAAAAGTGCAAAGGAGAATGCAAAAGGAAACATCATGGGAAGTCCTTAAGTCATTACCTAGGAAGCAGGAAGTGAAATAAATGAGTCAAAGTCAAGAACAACAAGAAAGAGTTTAAGGTAGAATTCACTGACTAGAACAAATGGCTTTAGTGTGGTGGTTTTCAAAGAATATAGTAATATGCTTCAAGTTTTCATTGGGATACTGCTAAACTTCTCACTGCACCTAAGCCTGTCATATTCCCTCCCCACTGTTATGATTTACTGTTTTCTCTTCTTGGTTTGATGTTGGGAAGGTCAAAATAGAAGCTGCCTTTTATGATGCAAAATCTCTCCCTCTTCTCTGACTACTAGAAAACTAAAAAATGAAAAGGATGAGGGAATGAGGTGGAGAGAGGAGGAGATAAAGGAGAGAGAGAAGAATGTTATGACTATGATGGTGCATCTGAAGGGCTCAATGTACAGGGATCTTCATATATCACCAACTTAAACACAAAGAGTACCATGATTACTCATAGTAAAGAATGCTATTTCATAGGCATAGAAACTTCAAGAAACAATGCCATCAAATGTCTTACCTGCTTGGGGGATCCTAGCTCTCTCAATTTTTATCTGATTCTTTTCATTGCTTTATCTTATTATTTCTATACCTATAGCTGCGTGTGGGGCAGCTATGTGATATAGTAGATAGAGTGTTAGGCCTGAAGTCAGGAAGATTAATTTTTCTGGGTCAAATACGGCTTCAGACACTTACTAGCTGTGTGACCATGGACAAGTTATTTAACTCTGTTTGCCTGAGTTTCCTCGTCTGTAAAATGAGACAGAGAAGGAAATGGCAAACCACTCTAGCACCTTTGCCAAAAAACAACAACAACAACAACACACAAATGATGTCATGAAGAGTCAGAACTAAAATCACTGAACAAGAACAGATAGATGTATCCTAAACACATTGTGCATTAATAGAACTCTACTGCCCTGTCTTATAATCACCAGTGTTAATGAATTGTTAACACTGTCTCATACATTGCATGGGATTACTTTTCGGTAATATTGATTTTTTTCATGCCAAATTCCTTAGTACAAGATTGAATGTAGAGACTGCTCCTATGCTAACACTGAGGATATGATTACCCATCCTCCATAACACTGTGTCATCTGCCTATGGAATATGGGAAAGCATGGTTGCAACCCCAGCTTTCCGCTGCTATCATTACAACCAACAAAAAGAATAAACCCCAAATTCCCTTACTCCTCTACATAATGCTGTCCCTATCGAAATGGTGTAGAGAGGAAAAGTAGAGCATAGTGAAATGTTTTTTAGCACAATTTATCTCCATCAGCACCTAACTTAATATTTCCCTTACAGTTTTCCATTGGTGTATTCATTACATACTAAGTGTGTTCATTCTCTCTACACATTCTCTCTACACATAATTCTTGTTCATGTTTTCCTATAAATTATCTATAGATGATTTGTCCATTGGACAAAAGATCTTTCTTTGTGGACAAAGCATAGGACTTGGAGTTGGGAAACCTGGATTGGAAAACTTGGGCTTGACCATGGGCAGGTATTGTCACCTTTCTGAGTCTCAGCTCCTTCATGTGTCAAATGTACTCACAGGTTGTTGTGAGTCAAATATGCTTTGTCACCATTTAAGTGCTTTCCACATGTGAGCAATGGTTTTTTTTTTTTCACTATCTTAAGGCCAGAAAAGTACCAGTCAGACTAACTGTGACTCATTCCTATGATAGGAAACTCTTGATTTCTGCTCATATATTTTAATTGGTTTCTTCAAATATTTTAGAGCTTTAGTACATTTTAAAATGTGTATTTTTCAGGAAGAATAATCTAGCCTTTCAAGGAGAGTCAGAGTAGAATGAGTTCTTACCTTCCACTAGAATGAAAGAACCATAACAAAGTAGGAAAAGAAAACAAACAAAACATTAGTCTGCTAATCAGTTTCCAGGGGCATATACCTCTCCTGTTTGATGATAACAAGTCCATGAATGATACATTTTAGGATGACTCCTTGATCCACCTGGAGAATACCCTAAGACTTTTGTCCACTATTAAAAATGGCTTTTCCAAGAACTGTTAATGAACTATGAAAGCCTTTCTGTTAAAAAAAAATGTATTTTGAAAGTCATGGAGTTAAAGGATGAAGTTGTTCACTATGGGTTATTCATTGAAGCCATCTACACCTTTCTGGGTATTCAGTATAAGATTATACTTAGACAAAGTAATAGAAAAATGATCTGAAGTTAGATTTGTCACTCACTTGGCCTGCATGTTCCAGAGCCATTCATCATTCCCTTCAAAACTGTTCAAAACTCATCTCCTCTATGGATCTTTTCTTGATTAAATCCTACCAAGTGCCAATCACTCACTATCTTCTTTTCCTTCAAGCATAAATGGATTTGAAAGGAAACTTCTTATAGTGAATAGATTGCTGATCTTTGAATCAGAAAGACCACTGTTCAAATCCCATCTCTGGCTTTTATTAGCCATGTTATCCTAGACAAATTATTTGACTTTTATACATTTCAGGTAACTCTCTATGATTTATCTATGACATTATTAAACTGTTTCAAACTCCACACCAGTAACTCCTCGTGTTATTGAGATAGATCTTCTCCAAATTATAGATGTATGTATATGTATATATGTATATATATGCATACATATATAATATATGTGTATATATACATATATACACATATATTATATATGTATACATGTACATATATAATATATGTGTATATATACATGTATATATGTGTATACGCATACATATCTGTGAGTATAGGTATGTATATATGTATGCATGTGTGTATACACACATATACATACATATGTATGGTACATACTTAGATACTTATTTCAGAGTGTATGACTTCTGAAAGCCAGTGAGCCTCAAACTTTGGTAAAAATACACATTTCAGGATAAAGAGGGGCTCAGAACACATACAGGGAATCTACTGACACAGGACTTATCTTCCCGTAATAGTTTCACCTTATAGTGGTAAATGAACTAGTATCTGGACAGCAAGCAAAGAACCCAACCCACAACACCTCAACAAATCCTACAATTTCTAATTCTCTATTCTTCAAGAGAAAACATACGTGAAAGTTCATAAAAAGAGATGTAAAAATCAAATCAACTAATCCAACCTCCAAGGTCTGTAGCATCCCAACTATACAAACTTCACTGGGAAACTCTCTTGCTGTTTCTTCATATAAATATACTGGAGAATGCTCAAAATAATGTCAGCTTTATTCTCATTGCCTTATTTACTATTTCTGCTGATGACATCATTCTCTGAGTTACAGAGGTTTAGACTCTTCCATTATGAAGGTCATTTAGCCTCTCTAAGCTTCAGTTTCTTCATTGTAAAATGGGAATTATAATAACATCTACCTTGCAGAGTTGTTGTGTGAATTGAATGAGATAATATGTGGAAAATGCTTTTCAAACTTTAAAGTTTATCATCATCATCAGCAGCAGCAGCAGCAGCAACAGCAGCAGCAGCTCCTCCCTTACTTTTCACATTCCATCAGTTCAAAATCCCTAGATATTGAGAAGCAATGTGCTAAACAGAAAAGAATTTGGAGTCATAGGACCTGAATTCAAATCCTGACTCTGACATTACTAGTGTTACCTTAGGGAAATCACTTATTCTCTGTATTCCTTATTTTCTTCGAGTTTAATATAGTAGACATGGTAACCTCTAAGTCACTTTCTTATTCTAAATGTAGGATCCTTTTCAATCTCAACATCTATTCACTTTCCTCCTTTCACACTGTTGGCACATTATTTTGGACACTCATGACTTCTCAATTATACTTTTTGCACCAGCCTCCTAAGAAATCTTTTTATCTCAAGATTATTTCTTTATGATCCATGCTACCCACAGATGCCAAAACAATATTGCCAAGATAATGTCACCCTTTTCTTTCTTTATTTATTTATTTATTTATTTGTTTATTTATTCATTAATTTATACATCTGCTTGATCATTTATTTATTTGTTTGTTTGTTTGTTTTTTATCTCTACTCAAAACACTATATAATGAAACACTACCTCTTCACTTTAGTATTTAAGGGCCTCCACAACCTGGCTCTCACCTACCCTTCCAGGTTTATTTCATGATATTTCTCTGTATGCATGCTACACTTCAATCAGAGCAGACTACTCTCATTCCCGCATGTTCACATTACCCTCACATACCTCTATGAATTTATGTAGGCTATTCCCCATGCCCATAATCTATTCCATCTCCATCTCCACTTAATGAAGTCCTATTCTTCATTTAGGGGCCTTCTTAGTTGCTCTCTCCTCCGTGAAGCCCTGCCTGATCCACTACAAATGAAAGTAATCTTTCTTTCCTCAAATTTCTTATAGCAAAAGATATTTGTCTTCCATTCAACTTGATATCATTCAGACATCAAATTTATTTGTGAACGTATTTAACACCATCACCCCACCATCCCACAATTAGACTGAAAGTTGCTATCATTTCATTTTCCATTGTAGTGATGCAAAAATGAATAATAAAATTGCAAAAGCTTACAATATACTGAAGCAGTGAACATAACAATAAATTAATAAACAATAACTAAACTGAATAGAATTGAATTGCCCTGGCCATAATTGCTCAGGATAGAAATCCCAAGGCAATAAGTCAGTTTCATTGTAGATGTACTGCATACCCATACCACAATGGAAGCACCTCCCCCCTAACACTATGCTTCAAGTCCTATTATTAGTTTGCCTCATTTCTACCCTTCTCTCCATGTTTTTCTTTTACTGGAAACAGCTAGGTGGTATAGGAGATAGAGCTCTATACTTCGACCCAAGAAGACACAGGTTAGAATCCAGCCACTGATGTTTACTACAAGACACTGGGTAAGTCATTTAATCTCTTATCATTCTCAGGTTCCTCAACTGTAAAATAGATACAGTAATAATCCCCATCTCCTAGGGTTGTTGTGAGAATCAAATGAGATACTATTTGTACAATGTTTGGAACAGGACCTGTGCACTTAATAGGTATATGATTAATAAATGCATGTTTCCTTCCTTCCTGTAGTAAACTGGCAATAGACATTCATGTTGTTTGCAATGTATTTATTTTAGGTAAATTTGTAGCTATCACTAATAGTCTTTTTATGTGATTTTGCTGCTGAGATTAGAGTTTCTCCAAGGGCAGGGACCATGTGTGATTTGTTTTGTGTCTTATTGTCTTGCTAAGCACAGTATATGGCCCCAGTGGATGAGTGAATAATGTTGATTAGTTATTTGTTGAAAAGCCCCAAATCTACAGTCTTCTGCTGCTTTCAAAATATCATACCATATTTACATACTCCCATCTACCTCTTTGCAATTTCAACATGTTGACCAGCACCTCACACTGAATATGAAGTACTTTGTGTTTTAGAATTTCCTCATGTATACAGATACATGAGACTTTTGAATCAACTATAATTTTCAGCTTCTTTAAAACTTGGTCTCAAATCATATTTCCCAAAGTAGTTTTGACCATCTTCCCCTGTGCCAATCTTCACACTAAGTTTCAGGGTCATGTTTTAATTTAGGTTGTAGGAACGTATAAAGTTATCCATATCATTTCATTCGTTCCCTGCAGCACTCATTCACATATAAGTCTCAATTACTATTGTAGACATTGTTTTTTCTTATGCTCATGACAAATACTGCAAAGTAAGATGACTAAGGGCCCCATGAAATTATATTTCTTATTTTCTTTGGTTTCATAGATATGTCAACTCTTCCACCTTCTTTGTTTCACTGTAGAACCCACAAATTGTCTTTGCATTAAGTTGCAATTTCTTTATGTTTTTTTTGGGGGGGAGAGGGAGGGGTTCCAATTTCTACAAAGAGCATCAGTATGAATGGGATTTTTTTTTATGGTAATAGTCCTTGGATAAATAATACCAAAACTTAAGGTTAGTGGACTATATTTAAATTTGAGATTTTTGCTCCCTCTGTACTCTTTTTTTTCCTACCATGCCACTTCTACTCGGGAAATAGATTGATGTTGCAAAGGACTAAGGGTCATTTTGTATTTTTATTTGTGGCCAACAATTTCATTACCTAGTTGCCAACTTGCTAGTGATGACTCTTTCCCTACTTTTTGGGTTGATGTTCAGGCAGCAGGTATACTCTTTTGTTAGGACAGTACTCAAATCTTTACCCATTTTGTAGAACCCATCTGTGCTTGTGCTGTGCTAAGAGAGTCCTCAAGATACCTGGAATACAACATTTTGTGGAATTTTTGGTGGATTTTGAATAAAACTCTTAACATATCTTTAAAATATCATGAAACATCAAAACAAATAATTAAACTTGCCTTCTGAGTTGCTAAGTGATCACTAACAAAGGTTTTATTATGGGAGGAAATGAGGCTGACTTCAAGAGTTAACCCTAATCATTGTATTTGCTGGTATATATGAACATACTCCTTTGTATTCAATAAAAACAAGAGGAAGGATCTTGTCGTGGGCTATAAAAACAAAATAAACAAATCCAGCCCCACCCAGGGATAATCCAATCAACCAAATCTGGGAACCAATAGTAGAAAATAGTATTCTTTTTTTGAATCCCACAATGACTGGGATGAAAGTTGAAGGACACCCATTTAGAAGGAAGATTTTAAGGAAACAAAGTTGTATTTATCATTGTAAATTGTAAAGGATCCAAATTCCTTTGCTTCATAAGAGGAGTTGCAAATAGATGGCTTTTACTTGCTAAGCCTCACTTTTGAAGTGAAAAGAAATATGACCCTGAAGCCAATTTTGCCTTTTCTTCCTTAGTAACAATTGTACCTTCCCCAGATCCTGGTTCACCACAGGAATTATTTCCTTGGTCTACTCTCCCTATAGAAGCCAATGTTCCCCTAATCATCATTTCACTTTCTCTAGTTCATTAAGCATTCAAGACAATCAGAAGGTTAAATTACACAGAACAAACACCAGTGACTGGTGTACATGTAATAAGAGAAGGAGGTGTCCCTGGTGGGGCCCAGAGTGGCAGGGCTGGTAATTTTGTGAATTGTATCATTAATAAAATATATTTTATTCTATTTGATACTGTCTTTGGAAAGTTCCTCTGTGATGATTACATTTTTAAAGAAGCAGAGTTTTTTTTAACGGTTTTATCCCAAGCAAAAGGGAAATCTAATGCAAAATTCAGAATGGTTTGACAGAAATATCTATTAAAATTTTAACTAGCTTTATTAGGGTGGGGTTCAAAAGGTGTAGATAAAAGATGGTCAATCTAGAAATGATTTAATTATGAGATTAGGGTGACTAGTAATGAGAGAATATTACTAAATTTAATGTTTCCTTCTAATATTGTCAATTTTGTTTTGTTGGTGCTTTAAAAACTTTTAGACTTCAGAAATCCCAATCCATCCTTTAAAATTAGATTGTGTTGAGCAAAATATAAATAATTCTTTGCTGGTAGTTAAAACTTGGCCAGAAAGCTTACTGACCTAAATTATTAAAATGCAGCTTTAGTAACACCTCAACTGTATAAATACACACACATATGTATATATACATACATAAATATATATATATATATATATACATATACATATATATACATATGTATATACACACACACATATATCTGTGTGTATGGATAAATGTATGTATGTATGTATATGTAATTGCATAGAGAAGATACTCAACTACCTCTGATACTCCAGGATAGTTCTGATTGAATGTAAACCTTGCATTTTGAGGGAGGCGAAGAAAATTTGATTTATTCCCAGGATAGTGTTCACTACCAAGATAAAAAGATTGAAAAAGGAAGAGGAAATAGAAAATTTACCTGCTCCTCCTGAATCAAATTTTAGTTCAAGTGAGTACCTTAAAGTAGAAGCATTTTATTTGTCGGGAATTCCAAAAGATATGTTATTCATTGACTCACTCACTCCATAAGCAAACATATTTTGTATAAAGTACAGTGCCAAGAATTTAGAAATCAAAAGATGAATAACACTTGCTCACAAAATAATAAGATCTTTGGAGTTGGAAGGCATCTCAAAGGTTATCTATTGGATTCTGTCAACCAACCAAAAATGGGAAAAATCACTGCAATATATGGAATCTGTGTCATTTGGAGCTGAGCAGAGACAACCCAGAGTTCATAGCCCCCATTTCTGTGAAAAAAAATGTATAGCTAGCCATGACACAAACTTATTTCTCTCTTTTCTACGCTCATAATTAATTGTTTATAACCTTGGCCAGACTTTGGGACTTCTTCCCCCAAATCAACTGCTACTTTCAAATTGAAAGTTTCTCAAGTTTTTAATGTAAATGCAGATCATTTAGGTGATTACAGGTTACACATTGGAGAGCTACAGTGTAAGGAGAATTTAATTCTTTGCTATAATTAGTCTGAGACTGATAATTTATCAAAGTAGGCAGTTTTTTAGTCAGGGAACTCCTACAAATGTAAATCTTCAACCATTAGATCATGCATGCATGCATGCTTTCTTATTCACTATTCACAAGGACTTTATAATTTATGGGACCTAACAGTGAGTATGAAGGTTTTATCTCTTATGGAAATCCTTTCTGGATCTTTTTTAGCTCTCAGCATTCTCAGTCTCCTTGAAGACATCAACCATGGTTTTGTGTCATTTGCGTGTTTATTTGTTCCTTTAGCATGCAAGTTCCAGGAAAGCTAAGAATACTTTGCACATGTTAGTTGCATGATAAACAGGTGTTTATTAAGATTGGATTGTATCCAAATAGACAAAATTATTTTTCCCCTTGACTGAATTTCATTTAATTAATAAAAAATCTTAATAAAATTTGAAGGGAACTGTGGGTCCCATGATACTAGAGCCCTTTTCTCTCTCATAAACACCTGGGGTCTCCAACATCCCCAGAGTGTATGATCATGATTTCCCATCATTATACTCATCTGACAGGACCAATTTTTTTTTGGCAGCCTCCACAACATGCTGCTTGTTTTTTGTGTGACCCTATACTTTAGACTGAGCTCCTATTGATCTCAAGGATGCTGCAGTCAGTTCTGGTTTGCTGTTTGGAGAGAGAGAGAGAGAGAGAGAGAAGAGAGAGAGAGAGAGAGAGAGAGAGAGAGAGAGAAAGCTCTGTGAACAAAAAACAGTCAGCCTAGCAGCTTCACTGTGTCTCCTCACCTACTTTTGTCTCCTCCCACCATGTACACTAGCAACACTTCAAACTAAGCTTTTCCTCTTGCTTTTATTATTCTGCAGTTAAACGGGAACTATATTAAGTTGCTCCCTCATTCACCGCCTCTTCATGCAAGTGAGGGAAAAGTTAATTGTGTTAAAGGCTAAGCATTATCTAATTATATTTTTTCTTAAAATTAAAAAAAACAGTTAATGAAGGTATTGAAAATATTTTTTACCTGGAGGTGAACTTCAGTAAACTGGCAAAATTAGATAGTGTGGATTTCCGATTCAGTGAGCAGCAGAATGAATTGGAAGAGAATATGTGAAAAGTTGAAGAAGCATGATTAAAATGTCAGTTCTGCCAATGGTCAATTACTTTTCTCAAAAAATATACTAATGGAGTTCCAGAAGCAGCTTAATATGTCCTTTTTCAGCTCTGTCACTTCCTTTCTTTGGACAGGCCGAGCCCCTGAAGTAGTTTACTCTGCTTGTACTTTCTATTGAAATAAAGCTCAACCTTTAAAAATGTATACGATTATGATTTAACATCACGGTGCCTGCTTTTGCTGACCTGATTTATTTCCTAAATAGGAATTCCAGCCTTAAGATGTTTAGCACTGCTCTTTTTTCATTCAGGACTTTTAAATGGGGTTGGTTTAGGAGACTGGATCAACTGGGCTAAAGATAATTCACTCATAGCACTTGGGACAAAGTAGTGGAAGTGAAATGATATAGTGATGAGTTTTGGCCCAGGGCTTATAGAGCAGGTGTACATCATCATAAATGCTAATCTAAGGGAGAGAATTGTCCTAACATGAGTTTCTAGCTATACTCTAATCAAGTGGTTTTTAAAATGGGGGCCCTGCTGACCTCAGGTGGCAGGATACCAAAGAGTCTGTGATCAACCAGAGGATGGGAATAAGGATCAGATCCCACCCTCTCAGGAAGATCTAATTACCGAAGCTTATCTCTAATACCACCACATCTACCCTTCACCCATTATCCCCACTCCAATCTGTCTGGCACTTATGTAAGATGTCAATTTGTCCTCTTTGGATATTAGCATGTCAGAGCACTTACAACATAAACACAAACAGATCACTCACAGAATTACCAGCCCAGATGATATTTTGACCCCTCTACTCATTGCTCATAAAATCCACTCTGTGAAACCTGTAACTCCATCAGAAAATCCCTAGAGAACAGCCTATATACTTCAGGGAGTGACTAGTGAGAAAGAATACTACTCTCCTTTTGATTTTAAGTGAAACAGAGTGTGTTTCACAATGAATTGCACTGATGGATTGTAATTTTTAATGGAGATCTCAAGACATTTTCTTTCCTTCTAAATCCATCCCTCCTCCATAATTCCTTATTTCTGTCAAGAACACCATTGTCTTTCCAATCTCCAAGCTTTGAAACTTTGGTGTGTCACCATTTCCTCATTTTTGCTAGCTCCATATATTGCAGCAGCAGTCAGATATTGTGATTTCTATCTCTACAATATTGTTTGCATCCACTCTCCCCTCTACTCACATTGTGTTCTGGCCCTCATTGTTTCTCTCATGGACTGCAGTAATGGCTTTCTAAATGATCCCCCTGATTCAAATCTTCTCTCTAACTTGTCCTCCACATACTTGCCAAAGTTATTTTCCTAAAGTGCAGATCTGACTATATCATTCTCCTATTCAATAAAGACCAATAACTGCCTATTGCTTCTAATATCAAACATAAACCCTTCTTTCTAACATTTAAGACCTTCAATCCTTCTTAAGACGCAACTGAATTATCTGGCAAAATAAAATCAAAAGCATTTCCATCACTTCCACCATCATCATCATCATCATCATCATCATCATCACCATCATCTCTGCAAGCTGAAAATAAATGACTCCATCTGGAAAATGACTTTACATGCTTACTATGTATTATTTGATTGTTTTATTTTGGTGTAGGGTACTGGACCTGGTGTCAGGAAGACCTGAGTTCAAACTCTAACTCAGACGACTATTAACTGTGTAATCCTAGGCTAATCATTATACTCTGTCTGTCTCAGTTTACTCATCTATAAAAACAGGGATTATATCAGTGCCTACATTAGAGGATTGTTGTGTGGATCAAATGAGGTACTGTATGTGAAGTATTTTTCAAAACTTAAATTGATTTATAAATGTTAGCTATTATTTTTATTGATGATTATTGTTGCCATCAGTATCTTTCAATTTTAAAAGTTTCTGTGAAAACAGAAATCAATCTGCTTGCCTAGCTATATCAGTTAATTTAGCTTTGTAAGTAATTACCAATAAATTAACTTCCTTATACAAGTATTTTGTTCCATCAGCCTGTTCTAGTCACTCCCTGCAGAAGTACTTTGAACAAATTCACCTTCTGGCATCTGTTCATATCCTTCAAAAGGAATGTTCTCTGTCCTCCTCTTTACTTATTTAAATGTAACCATTCCAAGACCCGTTTTAGAGTCTCTTCCATGTAGATTTCTAAATCACTTCACTTCACATTCATCTGTTCACCCATTTAACTTATAATATGAATTACTTATTTGATATTCACATATGTCTCTCTGTCTATCTATCTATTGATTGATTGATCTATTTCTCTAACCTATCATCTATCTTTCTATAATGTCTATTAGTCTATTGCATCTATCCATCTCTGCACCTATCTTTAATCTATCTAATCTTTCTATTATATTTGTCTATCATCTCATCTATCCTTTCCATTTATTCATCTATCTTTCCTCTCTATCTGATCATCTACCTATCTAAAATATCTAATCTATCTCTTTCTATGTATTACATATATCAGTCTTACCTATCCTTTCATTCTGTGTATGCATGCATGTATGTATGCATGTATGTATGTATATATGTGTCTGTCTGTCTATCTATCTATCTATCTATCTATCTATCTATCTATCTATCTATCTATCTATCTGTCTATCTATCTTTCCTGGCATTAGATTCATAGTTATGCCTTATCTCCTGATATTGACTATAACTTCTTTGTGAGTGGTTTTCATGTCATCTCCATAGCCCACTCACCCTAGTATAATGCTCTGCACATGGTAGATGTTCAGATGAAGTCTGTCAAATCCTGACTACTTGACATAAGTAGAAGGATGAGGAGAAGGAAGCCAGTGCCAGTGTCATGCTGATTCTGATGTTCCCTACTTGGCACCAGCTTCCCAAGCCTTTCTCTGGAAGATCTTCTTCTAATTGAACATAAAATCTCATTTCCTATCTTTCCTGGAGAAGTATAAATTTACTCTCATAGAATTAATGACAAAGATGTTCTGATGGGGCCAACTACTTTTCTTCAAACTCTCAGTTCCGAGCATCCTAAATATTCCCACTGCTTAGTTTCATTTTAATGGATCAGGGGAGGATGGAAGTCAATAATTTATCTAGAGGCCAGCCTAGGAGGTAAATTCATTTTTCAGTTGTTTTGCCAGCTGCTCACCAGGCCCCAGCATAGTATCATGTTTAGGTGAATGCTTAATAAATGGTACTAATAATAAAAGAAGGCAAAAAGGATATATGCATCTATCCTAGCTGTGCAATTGGGATTGCTTTTTGCCTTCTTAAACAATTGACCCTCATTCTCAGGTCAGTCACAAATGGAACTTTCAGGGAGCCATTTACTTCAACAGGGTCTTATTTGAGCTACTGTTTCACTGCCCTACTTTTGAATGCAGAATCATGGCACTACTGAATTTTAGAGTTTTCTTCCTACTTATATGACTGCTTCTCCCCTGTCTCCTTTGCTGTATCCCCCTCAAGATCACTCCTTTTAACCATAGATGTCACTCAGGGTTAAGTCCTGGGTCTTCTCTTCTCCCTGTATTTTACTTTATTTGGTGATCTCATCAGCCCTCAAGGGTTTAATTATCATCTCTAGGTTTAATTACCATCTCTATGCTGATGATTCTGAAATCTCCCTTTCCTGCCCCAATCTCTTCTGATCTCCAATCTCACAACTCCAACTGTCTTTCAGATATCTTGAACTAGATACATAGTAGACATCTTAAACTCAACATGGCTAAAACAGAACTCATTTTCTTTCCCTCTAAGCCTCCCCCACTCCCTAGTCCTACCTTCCCTAGTACTATAGAGGGGCAACACCATCATCCCAATCCCTAAGGCTTGAAACCTAGATGCCATCCTGGAGTCCTCATTATCTCTCACCCCTTCATGTGTAAGTTGTCAAGCTCTGTTGATTTCACTTTTACAACATCTTCCAAATATGCCCTCTTCTCTCCCTAAATATTGCCACTGGTCTAGTGCAGTCCCTCATCAACCCCATGCCTTGATTACTACAATAACCTGTTAATGAATATGTCTGCTTCAAGTCTCTCCCCATTCCAATCCAACAGGCAACAACTCCAATCCAACAATCCAACTAAAGTGATGTCCCTAAAGTATAGGTCTTATCATGTCACTTATCCCCCAACATGCACAGACACACAGACACATACACACACACACACACACACACACACACACACACACACACACACACAAACACACTTAATAAACCCCAATGGTTTCCTATTGCCTCCAGGAGCAAATACAACATGCTGTTTGTCATTCAAATCCCTTTAAATCTAGCCCCTCCTACTTTTCCAGTCTTTTTACATCTTTCTCCCCCAAATATACTCTTCAATCCAATGAGACCACCTTCCTACCTGTTTTACAAACAAGATACTCCATCTGTTGGCTCTCTCTAGTTGTCCTTTATCCCTTCAATGCTCTCCTTCTTCCATTCTGACTACTGACTTTCCCAGCTTCCTTTCAGTACTAATTACTATTCCACCTTCTCCAGGAATGTTCCTTAGCCCCTCTTGATTCCTGTACTTTGCCGCCTTTTATTTCCTATTCATGATATATAAAATATGTATATATAATATATATGTTTATAGGTGTGCATATCTGTATATGTAGTTTGGATACCTCCCCCTTTACACTGCAAGCTCCTTGAGGACATGGACTGTTTATTTACCTCTTTTCTGTATTCCCAGCATTTAGCACCATGCCTAGCAAAGAACATGTACTTAATAAATATTTATTAAATTTAATTGAAGATCTCAAGGAAGCTGAAACCTACCACATGCAATAAAACCCAATCTATTTTGGAACAGCTGTAATTATTAGGAAGTCCTCCCTACTCTTGACCCCCAAAATCAAGTCTAAGTCTGCATCTTCTCTTTTCCATTCTAAATATCTCCATTTCCTTAACCAAACCTACTATGGGATAAGCACAAGTCTTTCTGATTGCTCTTCCCTGAATGTTTTTGAGCATTTCACTGTCCTTCATTATTCAGTACTAAAAGAAAAAAAAACTAAATCAAACTTTCAGATATAGCATTTGAATTAATTTCTGATCTGAACTGAAGCTTCTGTGGAAGAGTTAAAAAAATGCATGCTCATAGCAATGTTTTCTCATATGGTAAAATAAGAAAGAACTGGAAAGTTAAAAATCATAGCATTGATCCTTAGAAAAGTGAACTTTGAACACTAAATCATTGCCCTTAAGTCCTACAGTTAATAGTAATAAAAAAAAAATTTGATGGTGAGGTTAACTTATATTCAAGGATCATTTTTCCCAAGATGGGAGAGACAGTACATCCACTCTTTATGGGAGACTTCCCAACACTGGTGGTCAATACATCAGTATTTTAGGTCAAATCTCCTAGCACAATTACTCAATTGGAAAAAGGTACCATAATAAAAAAAAAATCTAGAAGTTTATGTACAATGATCAATTGAGATAAAATTGAGAAGCCTTCAATGAATTGAGGCAGAACAAAGTAACCAGAACCAAGATAAGAATTTATATAAGGCCTTTTCCAATAATGGAAAAGGAAATCATTTTGAAAGATAAGAGAACTCTGATCAATATAATAACTAATCTTTATTTAAGGAATCTGAGAATGAAACATAACTCCTTCTTTTCTTTGTTTCAAGGGAGACCTCTACTGTGGGGTCAGGGTAAGGAGTGTTATTAGTTTTGGGATTAGGAATATTAGGAAGGATAGCAGGCCTTGGAGGCTGCTGCATTGGTCGTAGCAGCTTAAGGAGCTCTTAAGCCACAGACTCTTGGAAGGAAGAGGTCAGACAACTGGTCAAAAGGGGAGGGCAAGGGACCCTTTGTTGGCACTGGGTTCACGATCCTGTTGCATTGCCCATACATAGTTCTGGATTGTAGTCCAAGGAACAAAAGGAGCACTAGTACTTGCATCCACAAGGGAGCAGGGGCCCTGGTTATGATACCAGGTTGAAGAATACTACTTGTGGTCATTTATGGGGAAGTAAGGACCCTAGTCTCTTTCCAAGACAGAAGGGAGCACCAGAAATTGGGGTTACAGAAGAGCATAGGATGGGATCACTGTCCCAGGAAGAGGAGCAGTGCTAGTTCTGGTAGCTATAGGGGAACAAAATCCTTTCCTTAGTAAAACCAAAACATAGTCCAGAAGAGCAGTGACCACACCCCTCCTTAAATCATACCTTGGAAGCACCACAAACTAATAAATGCCCAGAGTTTGCTTTGAAAACAACAGCAAGAAAGTCCTGAAGCTTGGGACAGTGCTTCCTTTACTCCAAGAGTAGATTCCAAATTTAAGATAAAGTGAAAAGTAAAAAAATAAATTGGGAAAATGAGAAAACAACAACAACAACAAAGTAACCTGGCTAAAGAAAGTTGGTATGGTGACAAAGAAGACAAAGATACAAACTCAGAGAAAGACAACAAAGTCAAAATAGCTACATGCAAAGCCTCAAAGGAAAATATGAAGCAATGTCAGG
The DNA here is from genome assembly GCF_003287225.1 of Phascolarctos cinereus. Classification (NCBI taxonomy): domain Eukaryota; kingdom Metazoa; phylum Chordata; class Mammalia; order Diprotodontia; family Phascolarctidae; genus Phascolarctos; species Phascolarctos cinereus. The sequence continues at coordinate 126,746,657 of NW_027555625.1, forward strand.
CCCCAAACAAATTCTTGGTATGGTTCAAAAATAATTTAAAAAATAAAATGAGAAACATAGAGAAAAACTAAGAAAACAATTGAAAATGGTGCAATAAAATTATTATAAAAGGTCAACAATTTAGTAAAGGAGGCACACAAAATATGAAAGAAAATAACACCTTCAAAAATAGAATAGCCAAATGGTAAATGGACACAAAAATCCAATGAAAAATAATTAATTTTGGTACAACATCAGCCTGAATATAGGGAATGGAGGCACAGTTCAAGTGCAAACCCCAGAAGCATTTGTTGATGAGTACAGCACACACACATGGACAGCAGTAGAACCTAGTTTACTACTCTGAAGACTGGGGGTTTAAGAAGCAGTTTGTATGGTTTTACAACAAAGGGAGGCCATAGAATAGAAGGAATACAGAGTACTTGGAACCAAGATGTTTGTTAAAACTCTGTTCATTTGGGGTTGATATGAACCAGTTCGAGCCATAACTGTGGTTGCTGGCACAACAGAGGCTTTCTAGGTTCACCCAGTAGACACCATAAAGGATCCCTGGTATGTCAAATTGAGTAACACTCATTCTGCCTCCTGATCAGTGATTTTTGATTCTCAGGTTATTCCATCCTCTTTTGAATAATAAGGGAGCTCAAGAAAATCAATGTGATTAGTAAACTCATAATTCATTCCATTTCTAGAAGAGAAGACCTCCTAAAAAGCAGAATTGGACAAAAGGAAAAAGAAGTACAAAAAATCACTGAAGAGAATATTATGGGATGATGTCTAAAAAATAATAATAAAATTAATGGGGTAAGAAAGAGGAATGCACTGGGAGAAAAGGAAAGGGAGAGGTAGAATGGGGTAAATTAAATCACATAAATCACCAAATTATCACATGAAAGAGGCAAGAAAGAGTTTTTACAATGGAGGGGAAGATGGGGAAAGTGGTGAGGGAAGCACATGAACCTTACTCTCATTGGAATTGGCTCAAAGAGGGGATAAAATATACACTCAGTTGGGTATAGAAATTTATCTTACCCTACAGAAAATTAAGAGGGAAATGGCATAAGAGAAAGGGGGATGCTGATAGAAGGGAGGGTAGATTGGGGGAGGCAGTAGTCAGAACCAAAACACTTTTGAGGAGAAACAAGACGAAAGGAGAAAGAATGGAATAAATGAGGAAGGGGCAAGGTTGGAAGAAAATAAAGTTAAAAATCAAAACTGTGGGGAAAAGATGGGCAGAGCCAAGATGGTGGAGTAAAAACAGTGACTTGCTTGAGCTCTCCTCCAAATACCTATAAAAATGGCTCTAAACAAATTTTAAAGCAGCAGAATCCACAAAAAGACAGAGTGAAACAAATTTACAGCCAAAGACAGCCTGGGTGGTTGATCTGAAAAGTATATCATGCCAAGCAGGAAGAGGAGCTCAGTTCAGCATGGGCACGCAGGCAAGGCAGGCCTCAGCAAACCTGGAGCAGGACTCAGTGGACTGAATCACAGGCAGTGGTGGCAGTTTCCAGATTTCTCAACCCACAAATGCCAGTGACAACTTAGAAGGCCAGTGGGAAAAGTCTCTGTGACTATGGTGAGAGAGAGAGAGAGAAGAATGGCGCCAGCCCCAGTCCCTAAGCTCAGTCCCAGGGCAGTGGCTGCTTCCTGAGCTTCCAGCCCACAGACTGAGGGGGAATCAAGTGGCTGATCAGAGGGGGATTGCAGAGATCTCTCTGCTGGTATGGGAATCTCTTGCTTTGCCAGTGTTTGGATCCAGGTCACAGTTCTAGGGGGTGGTCCTGGGGTGAGAAGGAGTGCTAGTGTGGTGGAGCTTGTAGTGGTGGTAGATAGAAAATCCTCCTCACAGTTCCAAGGCAGAAAAGAGTGCTTGTGGTCACTCATAGATCAGAGCACAGGCCAGGAAAGGAATAAACACCTCACCCCATATCATACCACCTTGGAAGAACTGAAAATTTACAGATCCCTAGAAGTATCTCTGAAAATAGCTGCACAAAACCCCTGAAGCTTGGGCCAGTACATTCTCCACACTAGAAGCAGACCCTTACTTAAAAGAGAGTTTAAAACTCAAGTAATTGGCTGGGATCATGAATAAACAAAGGTCCAAAAAAAATTCAAACAATAAAATCTTTCTTTGATAACAAAGAAGATCAAAACTCACAACCAGAAAAAGACAACAAAGTCAAAGCTCTTACATCAAAAGCCTCTAAGAAAAAATACAAATCAGTGCCAGGCCATGGAAGAGCTCCAAAAGGAGTTTGAGAAACAAGTAAGAGAAGTAGAGGAAAGACTGGGAAGAGAAATGACAGTGATGCAAGAAAATCATGAAAAACAAGTCAACAGCTTGCTAAAGGAGACCCAAAAATACTGAAGAAAAAAACACCTTAAAAAATAGCCTAACCCAAATGGCAAAAGAAGTCCAAAAAGCCAGTGAGTAGAAGAATGCCCTAAAAAGCAAAATGGGCCAAATGGTAAAGGAAGTCCAAAAGCTTACTGAGGAAAATACTTCCTTAAAAATTGGAATGGAGCAATTGGAAGCTAATGACTTTATGAGAAATCAAGACACTGTAAAATAAATCCAAAAGAATGAAAACATAGAAAACAATGTGAAATATCTCATTGGAAAAACAACTGACCTGGAAAATAGATCCAGGAGAGAGAATTTAAAAATTATTGGACTATCTGAAAGACATGATCAAAAAAAAATGGGAGGGGTACTAGACATCATCTTTCAAGAAATTATCGAGGAAAACTACCATGATATTTTAGAACCAGAGGGCAAAATAGAAAAGGAAAGAATCCACTAATCACCCCCTGAAAGAGATCTCCAAAGGAAAACTCCTAGGAATATTGTAGACAAATTCCAGAATTCCCAGGTTAAGGAGAAAAATATTGCAAACAGCCAGAAAGAAACAATTGAAGTTTTGTGGAAACACATTCAGGATACCACAAGATTTAGCAGCTTCTACATTAAGGGATTGAAGCGGTTGGAATCTGATATTCTGGAGGGCAAAGGAGATAGAATCAGAACCAAGAATCACCTACCCAGCAAAACTGAGTATAATCCTTCAGGAGAAAAAATGTTCATTCAGTGAAATATGGGACTTTCAAGCATTCTTGATGAAAAGACCAAAGTTGAATACAAAATTTGACTTTCAATTAAAGACTCAAGTGAAACGTAAAGAGGTAAACGGGAAAGAGAAATCACAAGAGACTTATTAAGGCTGAACTGTTTACATTTTGTGTAGAAAGATGATATTTATAATTCATGAGACCTTTGTCAGTATTAGGGTAGTTGGAGGGAAAAAAATATATGTATGTATGTAGATAGATAGATAGATAGATAGATAGATAGATAGATAGATAGATGGCACAGGGTGAGTTCAAGAAGAAGGGGTGATATCTGGAAAATAAAATTAAGGGGTGAGAAAGGATTATACTGGGAGAAGGAGAAAGGGAGAGGTAGAATGGGGCAAATTATCTCACATAAAACAGACAAGAAAAGGCTTTTATAGTGGAGGGGAAATGGGGGAAGGTGAGAGGGAATGAGTGAATCTTATTCTCATAGGATTTGACTTAAGGAGGGAATGATAGACACACTCAATTGGGTATGGAAATCTATCTTATTCTTCAGGAAAATGGGAGGAGGAAGGGACAAGAGAGCAGGGAGATGATAGAGGGGAGGGCATATTGGGGGAGGGGCATAATCAGAGGCAAACACTTCTGAGGAGGAACAGGGTCAAAAGAGTGAATAGAATAAATGAGGGGTATGGGGTAGGATGAAGGAAAATATACTCACAACATGACTACTATGGAAGTGTTTTGCATGACTACATACATATAACCTGCATTTAGTTGCTTGCCTTTTCAATAAGGGTGGGTGGGGAGGGAGGAAAGGAGAAAATTTGGAACCCAATATTTTATAAACACATGTTTAAAAAATTGTTTTCACATGCATTTGGGAAATAAGAAATACAGGAAATGGGATATAGAAATCTATTGTGCCCTACAGGAACATAGAAAGGGAAAGGGATAAGAGAAGGGGGAGGATAGATAGAAAGGAGGGCAGATTAGGGGAAGGGGTATTCAGAATGCATGCCATCTTGAGGTGGAGGACGGGATGAAATAAGGAGAAAAATTTAGAGCTCAAAATCTTGTGAAAGTGAATGTTGAAAACTAAAAATAAATAAATTGAAAAAAAGAACAACAGAAACTGTGGGAAAAAGTGTTGAAGCAATTTTCTCTCACAAAAGTCTCATTTCTCAAATATATGGAGAAATGATTCAAATTTATTAAAATAAGAGCCATTCTCCTATTTATAAATGATCAAAAGATATGAACAGTCAGTTTTCAGATGAATTAATCAAAGTTGTTTATAATCATATGAAAAAATACTCTAAATATTATTGATTTAAAAATACAAATTAAAATAATTCTAAGGTAATTTGGGTAAAATAAAATATCTCACATTTATTAGATTGGTTAATAGTATCAAAAAGGAAAATGGCAAATGTTGGAGGAATATAGGGAAATTGAGACACTAATTTAGTTATGATCTGATTCAACTATTATGTAGAGCAATTTGAAACCAAACCCAAAGGACTATAAAACCCAGCATAAACCTTCCCTAACAATACCACTACTTAGTCTTTTCCCAAAAGAGATAAGAAGGACCTATATTATGAAAATATGTATAATAGCTTTTTTCTGGTGGCAAAAAAATTGGACATTAAAGAGATGCCCATCAATTGGGAAATGGCAGAACAAGTTGTGGTACATGATTGTAATGGAATACTATGGTGCTATAAGAAATGATGATCCAGATGCTCTCAGAAAATCCTGGAAACACATATATGAACTGATGTTGAGTAAAATGAGCAGAACCAGGAGAACATTGTACACAGTAACAGCAATATTATAAGATGATCAACTGTGAATGACTTCACTATTCTCAGCAATATAATGATCCAAGACAACTCTGAAGGACATGTGATGAAAAATGCTATCCATCTCCAGAGAAAGAACTGATAGAGTCTAAATAAAGATTGAATCATAGTTTTGTTTTGTTTTTTTTTACTTTTTTTTAGGCTTTTTTGGAATTTGAAACTCAGTTTTTAAAATTAATATTAAAATTGTTTTTTCAAGTAATTTGGGTAAAATAAAATACTAATATAAATGCTCTAAGTTACTATTGATTGGAGAAATGTAAACTAAAATAACTTGGAAGCACCACCTCATATAAATGAGAAATACTGTAGGAATTATAGAAAATAGGTACATTAATGAATTGTTAGTAGAGTTGAGAACTGCTCTGACTATTCTGGAGACCAATTTGGAACTATGCCAAAGGGTTATAAAATTGTGCATACCCTTTGACTCAGCAATACCAGCACTAGGTTTTTACCCCAAAGAGATCAAAGAATAATGAAATGATATACAAAGATATTTATGGCAGCACTTCTTTTGCAGTAAATAATTGGAAATTGAGAGGATATCAATCAATTGTGGAATGACTGAACAAATTGTGGCATGTGATTGTGATGGGATACTATTGAGTTATGAGAAATGACACGAGGGATAGGTTCAGGAAAAAAAATACGAAAAGACCTTTTAGAGCTGATGCAAAGAGAAAAGAGTAGAACTAAAAGGTCATTGTACACAGTAACAGCAGTATTGTAATGATGACTAAATTGAGAAAGACTTAGCTACTCTGATCTAAGACAATTCCAGAGAATTCCAGATGAAAAATGTTATCTAATTCAGGGTAGAGAACTGATTAACTCTGAGTGCAAATTGAAGCATAATTTTCTGACTTTATTTTTCTTGTTTTTTGTGATATGACTAATATAAAAATATATTTTGCATGATTTCACATGTAAAAAAAATGACTGAAGAAAAAAAAAAAACTCCTGAAGAAGTAGAATTGGCCAAATAGAGATACAAAAGCTTACTGAAGAAAAAACTTCCTTAAAAATTAGAATTGCGCAAGTGGAAAGTAATGACTTCATGAGACATTAAGAATCAAATAATGTCAAAATAATTTCAAAATAGAAAAAAATGTGAAGTATCTCATTGGGAAAGCAATTGACATGGAAAATAGAGTGAGGAGAGATAAACTAAGAATTATTGGGCTATCAAAAAGCCTCGACATCATATTTCAAGAAATTATCAAGGAAAACTGCTCTCATATAGTAAAGGGTACAATAAAAATTCAAAGAACCCATTTATCACCTCCTGGAAGAGATCCCAAAATGAAAACTCCCAGGGGTATTCTGGGCAAATTACAGAGCTCCCAAGTCAGGGAGAAAATAATCAAATAAAATATCATGGAGTCACAGTCAGGATAACATAAAACTTACAAGCTTTCACATTAAAGGATAAGAGGGCTTGGAATATAATATTCTGGAGGAAGAAGGACTTAAGGTTATAACCAAGAATCATCTGTCTGGCAAAATGGAGTAAAATCCTTCTAAGGAAAAGGTAGATAGTAAATGAAATTAAGGATGTTCAATTATTCTTGATAAAAAAAAAACCAAAGATGAATAGAAAATTTGACTTTCAAATACTAGACTCAAATGAAGCATAAAAAAGTTAAAAATGAATGAGAAATCATAAGGGCTTCAATAAGGTTAAAATGTTTACATATTTATATGGAAAGACAATACTTGTAACTCCTAAAATCTTTGTTACTATTAGAGATAGTTACAATGAGTGTGCATAGCCAGAGGAAATGATTTTGAGTTGACTGAGATGAGATGATTTAAAAAAAATAAAATTGAAAGGTAGGAAAGAAGAATGCACTGGGACAAGGGGAAGGGAAAGGAAAAACATGGAAAATTGTCTCACATGAAAGAAACAGAAAAGGAAGAGCAGTGACAGACAAGCAGTGTTTGAACTTTGCTCTCATCTGAATTGGCTCAAAGAGGGAATAACAAATACATTAAGTTAGGTATGAAAATCTATCTTACTCTATAGGGAAGTAGAATGTGAAGAGGATAAGAGAAAGGAGGTGGCGATGATAAATGGAGAGTGGATTAAAAGAAGAAATGATCAGAAGCAAAACAGACCTTTGAGAAGGACAGGGGAGATAGATAGATAGATAGATAGATAGATAGACAGACAGACAGATAGATAGATAGATAGAGACAGAGACAGAGAGAGACAGAGAGACAGAGTAGGATAAGAAGGGGAAAATGTGATGGAGGGAAATAAACCATTAATAATTGTAACTATGAATATGAATGGGATGAACCTACCCATAAAATAGAAAAGAATAACAAAATAGCTTAAAATCCAGAAACTAAGAATATGTGGTTTACAAGAAAGACGCTTGAAACAGAGAGACACATGCAGAGTAAAAATAAGTGCTGAAGCATAATCTATTTTGCTTCAGTTGAGATTTTAAAAAAGCAGGTACAACAATAGTGGTCTCAAAAAAAGCAAAAGCAAAAATACAACTAATTAAAAAGAGATTATCAGGGAAACTACATTTTGCTAAGCAATATCAAGACTAAACATATATATGCCAAACTGCATAGCATTCAGATTCTTAAAGGAAAAGTTAAATGAGTCATAAGGAAAATAGGCAGTAAAACTGTACTAGTGGGGGAACTCAATCTTCCCCTCTCAGAATGTTTCTGTGATAAAGACTACATTTTTAAAATATATAGACAACTGAGCCAAATGTATAAGAACATAAGTCATTCCTAAATTGAAATATGGTTAAAGAATATGAGCAGGCAGTTTTCTTTCTTTCTTTTCTAAAATATATTTTCACATCAGTCATGCTGTGAAAGAAGAATCAGAACCAAAGGGAGGAAAAACAGGAGAAAGAAAAAAAAGAGAGAGAGACAAAATAGAATGTTTTGATCTTCATTCAGACTCCATAGTTCTTTCTCTGGATATGGATAGCATTTTTTTTTTATCATGAGTCTTCTAGAATTGACTTAGATCATTACATTGCTGAGAAGAGCTAATTCTATCAAATTGGGTCATCACACTGTGTTGCTATTACTTTTTACAATGTTCTGGTTCTGTTCACTTCACTCAAAATCAATTCAGGGAAGTCTTTCCAGGTTTTTCTGAAATCTGCTTGCTTATCATGTCTTATGGGACAATAGCGTTCCATTACATTCATATAACACAATTTGTTCAGCTAATCCATAATTGATGGGCATACCCTCAGTTTCCAATTCTTGGCTACCATAAAAAGAACTACTATAAATATTTTTTACATGTTGGTCCTTTTCCACTAGTATAGTTTTTATTGTTTGTTTCTTCCTGTAACTCATTTAACTTCTCCTCCAAGAATCTGGACGCTATACCACTTGGTACATGTTTGTTTATTATTGATATTACTTCATCGTCTATTGTACCTTTCTGTAGGATGTAGTTTTCTTCCTTATCTCTTTTAATTAGATCTATTTTTGCTTTTTATTTGCCTGACAGCAGGATTGCTACTCCTGTTTTTGTTTGATTGTTTGTTGTTGTTGTTGTTTTACTTCACTTGAAACATAATACAGTTTGTTCCAGCCTTTTTTTTATTAATTTATTTTGATTTATCAATAATCACTTTTAAGTTTAAAATTTTTCTCCCCCTACCTCCCTCCCTTTCCAAGACGGCATACAATCTGATATAGTCTTTACATATACATTCCTTTTATACACACTTTCACATTAGTCATGTTGTAAGGAAGAATTAGAAGCGATAGGAGGAACCACAAGAAAGAGGAAACAAAACACAACAGAAGAAAAAAAAATGGCAAACTGTATGCTTCGATTTGCATTCAAACTCCATAGTTCTTTCTTTGGATGTGGATAGAACTTCCCATCATGAGATTTTTGGAGATATCTTAGATCCTTGCATTGCTGAGAAGGGTAAAGTCTAGGGGGTGGAGCCAAGATGGCAGAGTAAAAGCAGTGACTTGCTTGAGCTGTCCCCCAAACCCCTCCAAATACTCATAAAAAAATGGCTCTAAACAAATTCTGAAGCAGCAGAACCCACAAAGAGACAGAGTGAAACAAATTTCCAGCCCAAGACAACCTGGATGATTGTGCAGAAAGGTGTATCGCGCCGGGCTGGGAGCGCAGTGCAGCCTGGTGTGGGAGCACAGGCCACAGCAAACCTGGAGCAGGCCTCAGAAGACTGAATCGCAGGCAGCTGTGGAGGTTCCCAGACTCCTCAATCCACAAATGCCAGAGACAACTTAGAAGGTCAGTGGGAAAAGTTGGTTTCTGTGGTGGTCAGAGAGGAAGGTGGGGTTTCAACTCCATTCCCCAAGAGCGTGGCCCTGGGGGGCGCAGCTGCTTCCCAAGCTTCTGGCCCACAGACTGAGGGGGAATCCAGTGGCTGATCAGAGAGGGACTGCAGGGATCTCTTTGCCAGTGCTGAGGCAGGAATCTCTTGCTTTGCCTGTGTGTGGATCTGGGTCACAGTTCTGGGCAGCAGTGCTGGGGTGAGGAGGAGCGCTGGCATGGTGGAGCTTGTAGTGGCTGTAGAGAGGAACCCTACCTCACAGTTACAGGACAGAAAGGAATACTTGTGGTCACAGGCCAGGAAAGGAGTAAACACCTCACCCCTTATCATACCACCTTGGAAGAACTGAAAATTTACAGGTCCCTACAAGTATCTCTGAAAACAGCTACACAAACCCCTGAAGCTTGGGACAGTACACTCTCCACATTGGAAGCAGACTCTTACCTTAACAAAGAGTTTAAAACTCAAGTAATTGGCTGGGATCATGAGCAAGCAGCGCAAAAAGAGTCAGACTATATTATCTTACTTTGGTGAAAAGAAGATCAAAATATACAACCAGAAAAAGACAACAAAATCAAAGCTCCTACATCCAAAGCCTCCAAGAAAAATATGAATCAGTCCCAGGCCTTGGAAGAGCTCAAAAGGGATTTTGAGAAGCAAGTAAGGGAAGTAGAGGAAAAACTGGGAAGAGAAATGAGAGTGATGCAAGAAAATCATGAAAAACAAGTCAACAGCTTGCTAAAGGAGACCCAAAAAAATACTGAAGAAAATAACACCTTAAAAAATAGCCTAACCCAAATGGCAAAAGAGGTCCAAAAAGCCAATGAGGAGAAAATGCCCTAAAAAGAAAAATTGGCCAAATGGAAAAGGAAGTCCAAAAGATTACTGAAGAAAATACTTCCTTAAAAATTAGAATAGAGCAATTGGAAGACAGTGACTTTATGAGAAATCAAGACACTGTAAAACAAATCCAAAAGAATGAAAAATTAGAAAACAATGTGAAATATCTCATTGGAAAAACAACTGACCTGGAAAATAGATCCAGGAGAGAGAATTTAAAAATTATTGGACTATCTGAAAGCCATGATCAAAACAAGAGCCTAGACATCATCTTTCAAGAAATTATCAAGGAAAACTGCCCTGATTTTAGAACCAGAGGGCAAAATAGAAATTGAAAGAATCCACAGATCTCCTCCTGAAAGAGATCCCCAAAGGAAAACTCCTAGGAATATTGTAGCCAAATTCCACAGTTCCCAGGTCAAGGAGAAAATATTACAAGCTGCCAGAAAGAACCAATTTGAGTACTGTGGAAACACAATCAGGATAACACAAGATTTAGCAGCTTCTACATTAAAGGACTGCAGGGCATGGAATATAATATTCTGGAGGGCAAAGGAGATAGGATTACAACCAAGAATCACCTACCCTGCAAAACTGAGTATAATCCTTCAGGGAAAAAATGGTCATTCAGTCAAATAGAGAACTTTCAAGCATTCCTAATGAAAAGACCAGAGTTAAACAGAAAATTTGACTTTTAAATACAGTACTCCAGTGGAACATGAAGAGGTAAACAGGAAAGAGAAATTATGAGACACTTATTAAGATTGAACTGTTTACAGTCCTGCATGAAAAGATGATATTTGTAACTCATGAGAACTTTGTCAGTATTAGGGTATTTGAAGGAAATAAATTGTATGTATGTGTATATAGATAGATAGATGGAGGGCACAGTGTGAGTTGAAGTTTAAGGGGTCATATTGGAGAATAAAATTAAGGGATGAGAGAGGATGATACTCAGAGAAAAAAGGGAGAGGTAGAATGGGGTAAATTATCTTACAAAAAAAATCAGAAAAGTCTCTCACAATGGAGGGGAAACAGGGGAAGATGAGAGGGAATGAGGGAATCTTATTCTCATAGGATTTGGCTTAAGGAGAGAATAACATACACATTCAATTGGGTATGGAAATCCGTCTTACCCTACAGGAAAATAGGGGGAGAAGGGGACAAGAGAGCAGGGGGTGATAGAGAGGAGGGCATATTGGGAAAGAGAGTAATCAGAAGCAAATACTTCTGAGGAGGGACAGGGTCAAAAGAAAGAATAGAATAAATGGGAGGGCAGGATAGGATTAAGGGAAATAGAGTTAGTTTTTCACATGTCTACTATGGCTGTGTTTTGCATAACTGCACATGTACAACCTACATTGAGTTGCTTGCCTTTTCAATGAGGGTGGGTGGGAGGGAGGAAGGGAGAAAATTTGGAACTCAAAGTTTTAAAAACACATGTTTAAAAAAATATTTTCACATGCAACTGGGAAATAAGAAATACAGGAAATGGGGTATAGAAGTCTATCCTGCTCTACAGGAAAATAGAAGGGGAAGGAGATACGAGAAGGGAGGGGGTAGAGATAGAAAAGAAGGCAGAACAGGGGAAGGGGTATTCAGAATGCATGCCGTCTTGGGGTGGGGGGAGGGGTAAGAAATTTGGAACTCAAAAACTTGTGGAAGTGAATATTGAAAACTAAAAATAAATAAATTTATATTAAAAAAAAGGTAAAGTCTGTCAAAGTTAGTCATCACACAACATGGCTGGTATTGACTGTGTACAACTTTCTCCTGGTTCTGCTCACTTCACTCAGCATCAGTCCATAAAAGTCTTTCCAGGTTTTTCTAAAATCCACCTGCTCATTTCTGTTCCAGCCTTTTACCCCTTTGTGTATCTTTCTTTGCATCTCTCTGCTTAAAATTTGTTTTTTGTAAACAACATATTGTAGGACTGTGGTTTTTAATCCACTCTGCTATTCACTTCCATTTTATTTGAGAGTTTATCCCATTCATGTTCACAGTTATGATTACTGTGTTTTTCTCTCCATCTTATCCCCACTTTTTCTCTCTCCTTTTTCCCTTTCCCTCCTCACTAGTGTTTTGTTTCTGACCACTACCTCCCTCAATTTGCCCTCACTTCTATCAGCCTCTCCCTTGTTTTTCTGCTTTCCCCTACTACTTCTTTCCTCCCTTCTGCTCTACCTTCTATTCATCCCCTCCCTTTACTCTTCCCTTTCCCCTCCCATTTCCTATGCTCAATTGAGTGTGTAAATTATTCCCTCTTTGATCCAAATTTTATGAGAGTGAGGTTCAAATAATGCTCACCTCCCTTCCTTCTTTCTCTCTATGGTAATAGATCTTTGCACCTCTTCACAATATGTAATTTACCTTTTTCTGCCCCTTCCTTCATCTCCCAATATAATTCTTTCTTTTTACCATTTATTAATTATTTTTATTATCACATCAAAGTCAACATATACCCTCATCTACTGGTTATATACAGCTCTTCCAAATGTCATAATAAATATACAGTTTTTAAGATTTACAATTATCATCTTCCCATGTAAGGATGCAGATAGTTTAACCTCATTGAATACATCTTTTTTTTTTCCTTTTCTGTTTGCTTTTTTCTTTTTTTTCTTTTTAGACAAATACTAAAGCTAAATACATAATAAGAAAAGAAAAAAGAATCATTATAAACTTAAATAATAAACTTCAATATAAAATAAGAGAAGAAAAGTAAAACAAGTGATGTGCACAGCAGAACACAGGAGAGGATTCAGAATTGATAGCAATAACTTTCCATTTCAAGAAAGCCTATATATTAAATACTGTGTGTTATGTTGAAAGTTTTCCATCTTTTCTTTACTTCCTTATAGAATTTCTTTTGTTCTCTGTTGTATACTTTTTTACTTTGTTCTTTTTTCCCCTTCCTCCCCTTTTCCCCTCCCCAAGGCTACAATTAAGCACAGATACATTTATATGTAGATATTGATATGTGCATACATGCATCTATACACATACATACATATATAAACATATACTTTCCCTAAGAGAGTCTACTTCTAATCTTTGTTTTTATGTCTGTGCATATCCCTTTTTTCCTATTTCTCCTACCTCCTTTACTTCTTCCCTCTACCTTGCCCTCCTATTACTTAACCTAACCTCTCTAAGGATCCCTCTCTTATCCTCCCATTCCTCTAAATCTAAACATCCTTTTGTATACCCCTTTGACATGTTCCCTCACCCTCTCCTCTAAAGATCCCTCCCTTATCTTCCCAATTCCCATTGATCTAAACCCTCTTCTATATCTCACTTTTAACCTATTCCCTCATCCCTCCTCTATTCTCCCCCCATCCTCTTAGAGTTTCATTTCTTTCTCATCTTAGAAGACTTTATACTCTTCTAGATATATGTGTATTTTCCCTCTTGAACCCATTTCTCTCCTCTACCTATACTTGTCTCTCATTTGATTTTTAAAATCTTTTTAAGTTCTTTAATTAATTCTTTTTGGGAAGGTGACTATTTGACATTACTCTTTGGGATAGAAGAGGGTTTCTTTGCTTCAGTATCCTACTCTAAAGATAAACCCCAGGCTTCTCTATTTCCATAATAGATCTCTATGGTTGAATTCTTTTTCCTTTGCCTCTGCATTTTTTGGAATAGTTTAGTTTTTATAATCACCTCTAATCCTGGGGTGTAGGAGATGGTGCCTCTGGCCTCACATCCTCTTCAGTTCTGCCCTCTGACCTACATCTAAAACCAAGACCTCCAGCCTCCTCTAAGTGCCCACTGCCAGTGGCTTTCCACCTCACTGCTTTTGCACTCAACAGGAGTGTGTTGGTTTCTTCTCATTCCCACTGGCTTTCCACAGCAAAGTTGCTTCTAACATTCCTTGTCAGCAGAGGGTCCCTAGATCTTCCCCAGGGCAGATGCCCAACTCCCCTCACTGTCCCAGGGGTAAAAATTCCTGTGAATGGTGCCAAGGCAGCCTTCCAACTCAGCTAACCCTAGGGCTTGCCTCATGTTGTTTAAGGTGTCCCTAGCCTGTAGGTGTTTACTGTTTACAGGGAGGAAATCTCATCCTGGGATTTTTCTTCAGATCTTCTCTGATTGTCCCAGGAGGACCCCTGTTCTGTCCCTGCTTTTATTTACTTTAACTGCTCCATGTTCACCCTGAGGCATTATTTTCTGTAGGAAAATCTTGAGAGTTTGACATTTCCTCACCCATTCTGTCATCTTCCCAAAATCCTCTTCCTGTTTACCTTTTTAAGCTTCTCTTAAGTCTTGTATTTGAAGATTTTTCTGCGTAGCTCTGGTATTTTCATCAGGAAAGTTTGGAAGTCCCCTATTTAATTGAATGTCCATCTCCTCCCCTGAAAGGTTATGTTTGGGTTAGCTAGGTGGTAGAGTGAAAAGAGCTCTGGCCTTGGAGTCAGGAGGACAAGAGTTCAAATCTGGCCCAAGAGAATTGACACTTACTAGCTGTGTGACCCTGGGCAATTCGATTAACCCTGATTGCTTCACAAAGAAAAAAAAAGGAAAAGAAAAAGTAGTGCTCAGTTTTGCTGGGTAGTTGATTCTTGCTCATAATCCAAGCTCCTCTGACTTCTAGAACATCGTATTCCAGGCCCTCTGACCCTTTAAGGTAGAAGCTGCTAGGACCTGCATAATACTGATTATGGTTCCACAATCTATGAATTGTTCATTTCTGACTGCTTGCAATATCTTCTTGATCTGATAGTTCTGGAATTTGTCTATAAAGTTCCTTGGAGTTTTCATTTTGGGATCTCTATCAAGAGATTATCAGTGGATTATTTCAATAACTACTTTACTTTCTGGTTCTAGGATGTCAGGGCAGTTTTACTTGATAATTTCTTGAAAGATGCTGTCCAGGCTCTTTTTTTTTTTTTTTTGATCATGGCTGTCAGGTAGCCCAATAATTCTTAAATTATCTCTTGCATATATTTTCCAGATCAGTTGTTTTTCCAATGGGATATTTTACTTTTTCTTTTATTTATTGCTTTTATTCCTTTGGTTTTGCTTGACTGATTCTTGATGTCTCATAGAGTCATTAGTTTCCACTTGCCCAATTTTCCTTTTTTAAGTAGTTCTCTTCAGTGATTTTTTTAATCTCCTCTTTTCCATTTGGCCAGTTCTACTTTTTAAGGAATTGTTTTCTTCAGTCAATTTTTGTCCTTCCATTTCCAATTCATAGTCCCCTTTGAGTTTTCAGGTGTAGACATATTATAATGTTGTCCTCTTCTGAGTTTGTGTTCTGATTTTCCCTGTTCCCATGGACACTGTCAATGGTCAATGTTCAATTTTGCGTTTTGCTCATCCTATTTGCCTATTTCCTGGCTTTGATAATTGAGCTTTCCTATTGGAGCACAGGGGTAACTATCCCAAGCTTCTTGTGTTGGGGGCCATGGGCTTGGTCACTGGTTTTGTGTTCTGGGGCCTCAGGTCCTGGGAATTAGAGATTGTAGGGGCCTGGCAGCTTATCTGTTGCTAATCTGGGGTCCTGGTAGTGGTGTATGGCATGTGGTGAGAGCAGGCAGGGATTTTCTGCATTTCCCCAGAGCTATACTGAAGCACATGGAGGTCTGGCTGCTGGAGGAAGCCTGCTCACCCCGGGCTGTGCTGAAGCACATGGTGGTTCTCCAAGCTGGTGTCTGCTGGTTCCTCTGGCTATACTAAGGCATGTAGGGGGTCCTGGTGTTGGTGTTTGCCTGTTCCACCACACTGGGGCACAGGATATCCCATTGGTTTGCTGAGGTGAGACTTGATGCTGGCTTACTGGGACACTTCCTGCCCTGGAATGCATTTCCCTTTTACCTGAGTGAAACGGAACTTTCTTGTGAAACCTCCAGGTTTCCTGGGCTAAAAATTTGCTTTAACCTATCTTTCCACTGATTCCACTGTTCCAGGATTTTTCCTGTGACACTATATTCAGACATCAGTATGTAAGAGTGACAGCAATTTACTGCTCAGTCCTCCACCTTGGCTCTGGGAATTCACAGGCAGTTTTCTGTATTAGTAATAAAGAAGTACTCTTAATCATTATTAATTAGAGAAAATCAAATTAAAACAACTCTGAGATACCACCTCAAACTTATCCAATTAGTTAATGTGACAGAAAAGGAAACTGATAAATGGAAGGTATGTGGAAAATGAAAGCACTAATGCATTGTTGATGGAGATGTGAAATTATCCAACCATTCGGGAGAGCAATTTGGAAGTGTGACTAAAGGATTATAAAACTATGTATATCCTTTGACTCAAGAATAGCACTACTAGCTCTGTACCCTAAAGACATCAAAGAAAAAAAAATGAACATGCACACACACATACACACACACAAACACACACATACACCCATATGCATATTTTGTTGTGTTTGTCCTTCGTTTTCAAAAAGGACCATGACGTCAAGGAGATGATAACATGACTTGGAATTGACTTTGATTTGAATGATGGAGGGCTGTGCAAGGTCACCAGCCTCACTTTCTCCTTCAAAACCATCTGGATACAGTGGCCAGACATTCATTAGGATGACTGGAGATGGCCCAGGATGCAATGGGAGATCTTGTCGCTTTTAAGCTAAGGTCTTTTCAGGTTCTCACTTTGAGTGAGGTAATGCCCATTCAGTGAATACACCTCTTTACACATACACAGACACACACACACACACACACACACATTATATATACACTCTTATAGTGGCAAAGAATTAGAAATTGAGGTGCTGCCCAACAATTGGGGAATGGCTGAACAAGCTGTGGTACATGATTTTGATGGAATATTATTATGCTACAAAAAGACAAGGAGTATCATTTCAGAAAAACCTGGGAAGATTTATATGAATTGATGCAAAGTGAAGTAAGCAGAACCAGGAGAACAGTGTACACAATAACGACAATAGTGTACAACAATTAACTGTAAATGACTTAGCTATTCTCAGCCAAGCAATAATCCAGGACAATGCTACTCACCTCTGGGGGTGAGGGGAATTGATAGAATCTGAATATAGACTGAAGAACACTTGTTCATCTTTCTTTATCATTCTTAGTTGTTGTCATTCTGTGTTTTTTTTTTTTGCAAAATGATTTATGTGGAAATGTTTCACATGACTGTTCATGTATAATCAGTATCTAATTCCTTGCCTCCTCAAGGAGGGGATAGGAAAGGGATGGAGTGAGAGAATATGAAACTCAAAATCTAAGAAAACTAATCTTAAAAATTTTGTTGACATGTGATTGAGAAAAAGTAGAAATAAAATATAAATAAGAGAAAGATTTCAAAACAGAAATATTTTTTTTAAATCGAATACACACATAGGAAAAGTCTGAGTGAAGTATATTTGTTAGCTCCTGTGTAGTCAACAGGGTGATGAGGGGAGTAATTATTTACTCAGTGCATATGAGAAGACTTTGTGTAGAAATTTTAAAAGATGGGTAGGAGTTCAGAAAGCAAAGAATGAAGTTTTAGGATCATAGTTTTAAAGCTAGAAAGGACCTTAGAGGTCATCAAATCTAACCTCCTCATTTTATACAGATCCAAAAATCTGAGGTCAAGTAAGTGACATAAAGTATGTTGAAAAGAGGATCTCATCATAGAAAATAATGTGAGTAAAGACATTGAGGTTAAAAGTCATGGGAAATGTACAATCCACTTTGGTTGCAGCATATTGGGTGCATATAGGAGTAGTATGAGAAAGCTGGAAGGGTTAATAGGTGTCAGATTGTGTAAAACCTTGAATTCTTGGCCAAGAAATTTGTACTTCATGGACAAAGGATATTTTTGAAGGAGTTTGAATAAAGCAACGATATGATCAGACCTATACACAAACACACACACACACACACACACACACACACACACATATATACACATACACACATACATATGTATGAAGATATCTGGCAAAAGTGTGAAGGAGTTATTTAAAGGAGGAGAGAGTACTTTATAGGCAGTTGGACATGACTAAAAGTTTTCTTTCTTTCACAGTTTCTATATAGGAAAAATGTGTGAGAAGGGTTAGATGAGTGCAATGCAAAAAATGATTTTAGCTAATCGCCTTCAGTTCTTTCCATTATCATCTATAACTTAGGGCCCCCATTTTTATATTAATCTTTCCCTGTCTCATTGCATATATGGTATTTCTCACTATTGTTCAATAAAATTTTGTTTTCCCTTCAGAAAATGGATCTAGAGGTTTTAACTATATGATCATTTTGTGTATATAAGCCAAAAGATTTTCTGTAACTGAGCAATGAATAAAAAGAAGGACCACTATGATGTTATAATCAGCAGGTTCCAACAATTGAATTAGCCTCCTGTACTTCATAAAGTAACTGGCTTCAACGGAGCTCTCCATCACCACCTGAACAGGATTTTGCAAGGTTGCATCTGTAATTGCCCTTTTACCCCTCTGACAAGAGACATCAGGCATGTGGTGAAGTGTATTTAATTCTGATCCACTATGCTAACCACAGCACCTTTGGCTACCTCAAACATGCAATGTTCCTTCAAGAGGAAATACTTAGGACAACTCATGAGTACTGCTAATGCCTATGACAGTCAGCTGTAAGTGGAAGGCAATGTTAAAGAAATTAGGTTTAAAGGGCAAGAGCAAGTAAGAATATGAAAAGGAAATAGCTTAGAGAATAGGTAAGTAACAGAGGAAGCGAGAGATCTCCAGTAGCTAAGGGTTCAGCCTGAGCAGTACTCTCAGGCTCCAAAAATTTAACGTAAAATATCTGCCTCTCAAGAAGATAGCTGGGCTCCTCTTGCCCATTCTGGGCCAAGTGACAGCAAGTAGCTGATGGCAGCTCCAGTGAAGGGGAGGTAAGGAGGAAGCTGAAGCTGAGCTTGCGGCTGTGGATGGCCCAGCCTGGAACATAGCACCACGAGGGGTGGTCCAAGCTGAGGAGGATCCAGAGGAGGAGGAGTAGCTGCAGCCTGGTCCCAGTGCCAGGCCTGCCACCTCATGGAGGCCAGGCCCAGCATGGGCAGCGGGGAGGTAGGAAAGGTTCCTCTGCTGCTGGCTGAGCTGAAGCCAGGGCAAATGCACCAGTTTGATTGGAAATCAAGTTGCTAGATTTGAAGTGTTGCGTTTTCCCTTGGTGGTTCCCAGTTTACCTGGTCTCAAGGACACTATTGTCAGTCTGATTCCATGGCTTCTTGAGGGTCTTTATCCCAAGGGTTTGAGCCCTTAAAGGGGTGAGGCAGTCCAAAGGAAAAGACCCTGGACTGTGACCAGATTGTCTGGGGTTTGGTCTTCAGCCCGTGGCCATCACCATTGTATAGAGAACTCTGGGCATGGGTCTGCCCCCAAACACTAGATTTCTGTTGCTTTATTCTTGCTATGGGACTCAATGATGGCCAGATCAATGACGTGGTGCAGATAGGAGGAGACTGCTTTTGAATCTGTCTGGCAACCAGGATGTGGTGAGATATCTGAGCTTCACATCCAATTGAAACTTGATTTTGCTTTCTGCATCAAGGAATAAAACTGTTTGAATCTGGGACCTAAATAAAGATGGCAAACAGATCCAGTGCCTCTGGCCATCTGCAATGGGTTTATTGCTATTCCATCTCCCCAGACTACAGCAGAAGAGGTCTGTTTTCTGGAGCATGCAGTCCTTTGTATTAATTAAGAAGCTAAAGGGACATCAGAGCAGGGTTGTTTCTTGTGACTTTTCACCTTACTATACACTGCTTGCCACAGCTTCCTGTGACACCAGTGTCATAATGTGGGATCCGTATGTTGGAAAGAAACTGAGGATACTTTTAACACGTGTTAGACTCTCAGTCAGATTATACCTACAATGTCCATACCAGCTCCCTGAGATCAGTGTACTTTCTCCAGAACAGTTATACCTTGCTACAGTGGCAGATGACAGACTGCTTAGGATCTGGGCTTTGGCACAGAGTGCTCCAGTTGCATTTGCTCCTATGATCAATGGTGCTCATTTTTTCCACATGGTAGAATTTTTACCACAAGGACAAGACATGGACATGTCCAGTTTTGGGAAGCACCCAGGGCCCCATCATCATTGAAACACTTATGCTACAAACCCTTCATAGTTTACTTACAACTCACCAAGTCTTAGCACTACCAATACCCAGTAAAATGAAAGTTTCTTATATACAGGACCTTTTGAGCCATGCAACATGGTTTTGCTCAAAAGAAAAAAAGAGAACATGGAGTCCTATACACTCCTAATAATAGGATTAACCTTTCTGCAAAGGTGGAGCTGAACTCAATGAATGGAAACAAAATGGGCTTATACCCTATGATTCCTCTTTAAATAGAATTGTTTTGGATTGTAAAGATGCAGTTTAAATACTGTAGTAGGGGGAAAAAAACTGGTAGACTTGTCATTGACCTTTTTATCTATAATATTCAAAATTCAACAATAGAGGAGGCACTAGGAGGCACTTCCATTTCCATGGCTACAGAGCCTTAGTTTAAATTGTCTACTTATTAACCACACAGTTTAATTCTCTCAGTGTCTTGATTCAAAGTGTGGTTAATAATGTTTTCCTTATAAAAGTAACTGGGCCTTGAGCTCTTGTTAGTGGTAAAGGAAAGAAGCCTTCCCTCACAGGGAAATCCAGCTTCTGCACAACACTTGTCTCAGTTTAGTCCTTAAAGGCAGTGGTAGCTAAATGTTCAAATTGTTCTCTTGCTTTTGGTTCAGAGTATCTGGGAGCATACCTTTGTTTAGCCAAGAGCAAATACTTTAATTTATAAAATGAAGTTTGTAATTGTTTTTTCTCAGCTTTTTACTTTGACAAACAAGACAGAGCTTTAATGGCACTGGGGTGGGTTGAAGGATATGAGTGAAATTCCTAGCTGCATGAACAGTCTATTTAAATCAAAGGGTGTGGAAACATTATAATTGGCTTTTAAAATAATGGTGTGAATGCAAAGGAGGAAACAGTTTAAGATTAGAGTGCATTTCTAATTGTATGACTATTGTCCATGCCACTAATTTTTCAGTGGTTTGCCATTAACATATTTATTTGGGCTTTCTGATCATAAGTTGTTTAAGGTACAATTTTGTTTTTCTCAATGGTAGAAGAAAACCACAAAGTAACTACAACAGCTGTACATGGAACTTCATAACTGTATGGAGTCATTCAGTTTTTCATTGTCTCAACTGGTGTTGTTATAATATATGTATGAGATCGGTCTTTGCTGTTTAACTCAACTTCCAATCCTTCCTCCTAAATGAAAATAATTCTTTAAGATTCAGTTTTTTCCTTCAATCAGTCAATCAATAAACATTTATTAAGTATAAAAAAAAGACATCACAAAATAAATCCTTAGCCCTGCAAAGCAGATGTGATGACAATCTGACATAAGGTATCTAGAAGGGGATATGCAGTTAAGCTGGAAACAAACAGGTAGCAATAGATTCCATCTACATAAACATTTTAAATTTGTAGAGTACCTTCTTTTTTTTCTTGAAAATTAATTTATTTATTTTTAGTTTTCAGCATTCACTTCCATAAGATTTTGAACTTTAAATTTTCTCCCCTTCCCAATCCTCTCCCCCACCCCAAGATGGCATGCAATCTAATATAGGCTCTAATTATACATCCATATTAACCACATTTTTCCATTAGTAATGATGTAAAGAACTATTAGAACTAATGGGAAGAATCACAAGAATGAAGCAAGAAAACAAAACAACAAAGGAAAAGGAGAGCAAATAGTATGCTTCCATCTTCATTCAGACTCTGTAGTTCTTTCTCTGGATGAGGATACCAATTTCTATCATGAGTCTTTTGGAGTTATCTTAGATTCTTGCATTGCTATGAAGAGCCAAGTCTATCAAAGTTAGTCATCACACAATGCAGCTGTTACTGTATACAATATTCTCCTGGGTCTGCTCATTTCACTCTGCAACAGTCCATGTAAGTCTTTCCAATTTTTTTAATTCTCTTGCTCATCATTTCTTATAATACAATAGTATTCCATTCCATTCATATACCACAGCTTGTTCATCCATTTCCCAATTGATGGTCATCCTCTCAATTTCCAATTCTTTGCTACCACAAAAGGAGCTGCTACAAATATTTTTGTACCTGTGGGTCCTTCTCCCATTTTTATGATCTTTTTGGGATACAGACACAGAAGTGGTATTGCTGGGTCAAAGGGTATGCACATTTTTATAGCCCTTTGGGTATAGTTCCAAATTGCTCTCCAAAATGGTTGGATCATTTCACAACTCCACTAACAAAGTATGAGTGTTCCAATTTTCCCACGTCTTCTCCAGCATTTATCATTTTCTTGTTTCATCATGTTGGCCAATCTGATAGGTGTGATGAGGTACCTTAGAGTTGTTTTGGTTTGCATTTATCTAATCAATAGTGATTTAGAACTTTTTTTTTTCATATGACTATAGATAGTTTTAGTTTCTTCCTCTGAAAACTACCTGTTCATATCCTTTGACCATTTGTCAATTGAGGAATGACTTGTATTCTTGTAAATTTCACTCAGTTCTCCAATATATTTTAGAAATGAGGCCTTTATCAGAGACGGTAGTTGTAAAAATTCTTTCCCTTTCTACTTCCCTCCTAATCTTAGATGCATTGGCTTTGTTTGTGTAAAAACTTTTCAATTAAGTATAATTGGAATTATCCATTTTGTATTTTATAATGTTCTCTATCTCTTGTTTGTTCATAAATTCTTCCCTTCTCCATAGATCTGAAAAGTAAACTATTCCTTGCTTTTCTAATTTGCTTATAGTATCAGTCTTTATATCTAAATCCTATACCCATTTGATTTTATTTTGGTGTAGAGTGTAAGATGTTGATCTATGCCCAATTTCTGCCATACATTTTTCCAGTTTTCCCAGCACTTTTTGTTAATAGTGATGTCTTATCCCAGAAGCTAGAGTCTTTGTAGTTATCAAATAGTAGATTAGTAAAGTCATTGACTACTGTGTCTTGCACATTTAACCTATTCCACTGATCCACCACTCTATTTCTTAGCCAGTACCAAGCGGTTTTGATGATTGCTGCTTTATAATACAATTTGTGATCTGGTATAGCTAGCCAACCTTCCCCTGCATTTCTTTTCATTAGTTTCCTTGATATTCTGTACTTTTTGCTCTTCCAGATGAATTTTGTTGTTGTTTTCTTTGTGTCTATAAAATAATTTTTGGTAGATTGGTATGGTGTTGAATAAGTAAATTAATTTAGGTAGAATTGTCATTTTTATTATATTAGCTTAGCCTACCCATGAGTATCTTTTTTAAAACAACTTAGACTAGCCAGTTAGGAGTTCCCCATTTTACAGAAGGTGAAACTAGGGCTTAGAAAGGTGATATGACTTATCTGTCATCTCAGAGCTAGTGAGAACTTAACTTGTAACTTGAAGTCAGGTCTTTTGACCTGACAACTATTTCTCTTGAAAACAGCTCCATTTTTCCAGTCTCCTAGGTTTGTAACCTTGGTATTATCTTTGACTTCCCTCTTTCTGAAAAAGCATTTATTGCCAAATATGATGAGATTTTTCTGTCCTCATTCTTCTTGACCTTGCCGATAAGTGTGGCACATTGGAGTACCTTCATCTGAGTACTTTCTTGTCTCTGGGATTTCATGATATTTCTTTTTCCTGGATACTTTTCTATCAGCCCAGACTCTCCTTTTCAGTATTCTTTGCTGGTTCATCATACAAAGCATTCTCCTGAGCCATTGACAGTCCCCCAAGGAATTGTCTTATTTTTTTTTCTTTTTCTACACTCTTTATCTTGATGACATGATAAGCCAAAAGTTTAATTATCATCTATATGTTGATGACTCTTTGAAAATTGGTCTCTTTCTATATTTCTTTGTCTTATTACATGTTCTTAACTTGTATGTACTCACCATTCTAGCCATATTGGTTTACTTATTGCTCAGTCTCTCATTGCTGTGGTTTTGCATTGGCATATCCTCTGCTGGACTGGTTCTGGCACAATTTCATAGGCTCGATATTGTTAGCCTCATGTCACAGTGGTGGAGTTGGAGGCCCAATAACGGTGTTTTGGTCCTCTTTATTCCTCTGGTGGGTGGGAAAATCTCCTGATTTAGTGTGATATTCATGTATTCCTTCATTACCCACAGGTCATGTATGCAGGTGATCATCAGTTTTATGATCTATAACTTCCTAAAGTCTACAGTTACTGTAATTTCTTCTCTGTAAGTCTTGAGTCCAGGATGGCCTATATTTCACAGTACTTAATATGATATATCTCCTAGGTATGTTGTCCTTAGGATTTTGACATAGGGCAGAAGGGAAAGAGTGGTGTCAAGTTAGATGAGGAATACGAGAAACCCACTATATACAAAATAGATCTTGATGTCTTAGAAGATATGCAATTTATCAGCCACCAAGTTGATTGTCTTCAGAGTCTCCAAGTAACTATGTCATTTCTTAGAGGGTTGAACTTACTGAAGATATAGGATTGGTATTCATATCTAAGCCTTGATCAAAAGGGGGACCCCTCAGAAATTACCCTATTAGTTTGGTCCTTATTTGCTCAAATACAAGAAAAAGAGTAATGTAGAACTACCTCTTGTACTTAATATTGGTAATTCAAATATACTCTGATGTGATTTGTATTCTGCAAGGTATGTACAATTTGATAAAAATTTTTAAAATATACACTGATATCCATTGAATCAATGCATAATTACCTATATGGATAATGTCTTAATATATTCTTGAGAATAAATCCAGGATACTGAGAGTGGCTATGAAATTCTTATCTACCACCAACAATACAGACTAATTTAAGGTAGGATTGACATATTTATACCAGGATGTAGTGCCTTAAGGGTCCAATATAAAATTGATCATGACTATAAGGATGGCATTAACCAAGGAAAAGGGAGTCATGATGGTAGTTGATATTAGTGATTTGTAACAGCCAGAACTAAACCCATTACCAAAGCCTTAGTCCCCTAAAATGAATAAATCTAATATTTATAGAACTGTAAGACAAACCAGGAATATGGGAAAATAGACATTGACAAAACCAGGATAATTTCCTCAAGATCTTAGAACATTTGGAGATAAGCTAAGACCCCCACTGGGTGGTTGCATATGATCTGGCTGAACAATAGATAGTCAGAACAATAAATAAATAAATAAACAAACAAAAATAAATAAATAAATTTAAAGAAAAAACAAAGGACACTACAAACTATATCACACTCAATCTATGCCTACTCAATGATTCAACTCTTTCAAATATTTCTCCCTAATTGTTTAATTCATCAATACTTAAGGATAAATATAAAAGCAACTTATCCTACCCCTAGCTTGAATAATAATAATAATTAATAATTAGCAATCAGCTTGTGATCCAGTAAACCTAGGTCATTCTTTGGGTCTGATTAGTCATTCTTCTCTTGGAATTCTCCACCCCCAAACTTGACCATCATTCTCTGATAGTCAGGGAAAGTTCACAAGTCAGTTGGTTTCCCCTCATTGGAGGTCTTTAAGCACAAACTAAATAACTATTTGTTGGATATGTTATACAGGACATTCTTGTTTAGAGGTAGGTTGGAATAGATGTCCTTTGTGGTCCCTTGCTAACCCCAGGTTCTGTGATTCCAACCCACTGAGAACCTCAGTAAATCCTTAAATAAATATATTTTATCTTCCTATTCCACAAAGTATATTTTGGAGCTTCAGGTATGGAAATTTTCAAATATCCCCCTATTCTATCTGTAAAATGTGGAATATCCTCTACCTCTCAGGGTTATTGGGAGGATCAAATAAGATCCTTTACAATTAGCACAGTGCTTGGTGCATAGCAAGCCCATATAAATGTTAACAATTATAATTGCTATTGCTGCTGCTGCTGGTGTTGTCATTATTGTTATCCCCTGGGGGAAAATTATTATTGTTTTTGTTCAGTTGTTTCAGTTACATAAAACCCTTTGTGACCCCTTTTGGGATTTCCTTGGCCAAAACACTGCAGTGGTTTGCCATTTCCTTTTCCATCTCATTTTTCATAAGAGAAAACTTAGCTAAATAAGGTTAAGTGATTTGCCCAGGTTCACAAAGCTAGTCTGAGGCCACATTTGAACTCAAGTCTTCCTGACTCCAGGCCCAACATTCTATTCACTATGCCTTCTATCTGCCCAGGGGAAAAATAAACAAACAAAAAAACAAAACAAAACCTGTCCGTCTGTCTGTCTGTCTCTCCTCTCTCTCTCTCTCTCTCTCTCTCTCTCTCTCTCTCTCTCTCTCTCTCTCTCTCTCTCTCTTTCTCTCTCTCTCTCTCTCTCTCTCTCTCCTCTCTCTCTGTCTCTGTCTATGTCTCTGTCACACACACACACACACACACACACACACACACACACACGCACACACAAGAAAAAACCCTTTAGAGGTATATTCACCCATAATTGAAGCTACAACTTATGTTTGAGGATTCTGTGCCCTACAGCTGTGGGAATAAAGCTTACCAAAATGTGCAATCTCTGAACTACCCCTTCCCCCCCAAAAAAAAAATACATTCCAGTGATTCCAAAGTGAAGAATTCCAGAATTTGATAGTTTGAAGGGACCTTAGTTGCCAACCAATCTGACCCAAATGAAAAAGGAATTCTCACATTATAATGTCTCTGACAAGGGCTCATCTAACCTTGACCTGCAAAACACCTAGAAATGGAAACCCAATACATAGTCTCTTGAAGTAGCCCATTTCACTTTCAGAGATAGCTCTGATTATTAGGAAAATGTCCCCAGTATCAAGCCTCAATTTGCTTCTTCCAGACTCCTACCTATTGTTCTCAACTGTGCTTTCTAAGGCCTAAAAGAACAAGTCAAATCCCTTCTCCATGTGAGAGTTCTTTACATACTGTGAGATTTTTTTTTCTCTCAGTATCCATAAGCTCTAAGAAAATTCACATAGACGTGTAGCATCCTCACAATGGTCATACAAATTTGATTGAGCAGTTCAGAAATCACTGTAAAGGGGCTGATGGTTATGGATCATAATGGCTCTGAAAGCCTTTTAGTTGTTATGCAACTGCATTTCTTCATTATTCTCTTGTGGCATGGGTTCAAGGTAAGTGAGTGACTAGAGGATTTCCCTGTCAAAAATGACTTCAATGAATTTCTTGAAGGCCTTTTTCTTGTTCTGCTACATAGGCCATTGTCTTTAGTTCAATGGTTATAGTCACATGCAATAAGATCCGTGCTGGACAAATCCAAGCAACTAGTTAAAAATGTGGACCTTACATGTTACTTACCAAAACTCTTTGTCTTACTTGTCAGTGAAAATAGTCCATCCAGGTTTTAGCTCGGTTTTATAGTCAATCACTATCCTCTGTGTATACCTTTCCTTTGGAATCAGAACTAAATCAAAGAAAAAGATAATTTAGGCTGTTGAAGTAAGAAACACTTTAAAGATGGTGTCATTAAAGTCCAATAGGGATTGTTTCCTAATCTTTTTATTTAATATGTATACAATGCCTTCTTTGCTTAAAGCAATCCTTTGCCTTAAAATTTAGTGAGGTGACTAAATGGCAGTACTCTTTAGTTGATGGTCAACGATGAAATCTTGGAATGCAGCTTCCTCCTTCCTTACAGACATTCCCTAGTAGAGCATCATGTCTGATATGAAGCCCTTTTACTACTTTGTGAAAATATGGTGCACTATTGTTTTAAGGTAAATCATTTCTTGTTAAAAGAAGTCTTGTCCCTGAAGTAGGTCTCCTTTTCAGAGTGTCTTTCTTCTACTACTAAGATCGGACAAGCATATTCGTGAGCTGCCCCTATCATACTTTATTCATCATACCACTGAATAATGAGCTATCTCATGCATGGGGTTTTCCTTTTGACTAAATATAGAAATAGGACAAATTCCTCTGTGTATGATATAGACAATGGAACTTTAAATTATATGCTACAGAAACAGAAGTCATGAGGTTCAGAAATTAGTCTTAGAATCATAGTATTACTTACAGCTAGAAGTACCTATGGGGGCATTTGTGAAAAGGAGAAAATGAGAAGGTGAGAACAAGTAAAAGAGATAGTGTGGGCCACTGGGGGGGGGAAATTAACATTGACTCTATAATCAGAAAACCTAAGTTAAAATCCTCACTCTGATATATGTTACTTGTGTGATCTTGGGCAAACACTTAAGTTCCTCAAGCCTCAATTTTACCATCTATTAGAGTTTGTTGGAGTAGCCTCTGACATCTTCTCTAATGATCTAATGATCTACTCCAATCTTGTTTTATAAACACAGCATAGAGAGATCAAATTATTTCTTCACAGGGACATAGTAGTCCCAATGGGGAAGGAGTGAAGGTCTGACTCCTTGTCCAGTTTTTCTTCCACCAAAAGACACTATCTCATATACTGAGGATGCTATGCTTCAGGGGATAAGTTTCTAAGGAAATAATAATAGCTGACATTTATATAGCACTTCACATACCTTCACTTCACATTACATAGCATTTTACATTCTCTTTGGATCCTTATAAAAATCCTGATTATTCCCATTTTGCTAATGAGGAAACTGAGAATGAGAGATAAAGTCTCTTGTCAAGGCAATAATACTGCTTCTAAGTGTCAGTGGTCAGCTTTGCACCCAGGTTTTTCTGACAAGCCCAGCATTCTGTTTACTAGGTCATACTTGAATATTTGTACCCCAACTTAGAGAAATTTTGAATGAAAAACTAGAACAAATGGGTTCCTTGTATTGATGTCTTTACTTTCATACTTTGACGGAGTATTTCCTCCACTAATTCAGATTGTATTCCCTCCATGCTATTTCAATCTCTGTCACACTTGTGTATTTTTTCCGTATAAATTCCATAGAGGATACATCCAATCTGTGGAAGGCCTTCTTTTTCTTTCATTATCTCGAGAGAGCAAATGGAAAACTTAGGTTGTATTCTCTTGTTTCTCATCCTTACTACCTTTTAGTTCTCCTCCTTTTCCAATCATGTATATTCTTGATAATGTCTTTATGTTGATGTACAAGATGGGGGAGAAAAAGAACAGTAAACTTCCTTACCTACAAACATGTCACAATACTTATCCCCTTACTTATGATCCTTTCTTATCTCTAACCAGGCCAATTAGGTTCCCCAGGGAACCATTATGTACCCTCATATATCACCTTATAATTTGAAAAATAGTAAGTTAAGTTCATTATGTACACAATTGCAAGGGATTGGGGTGGAGCAATGAGCAGAAACCAACATGCTCAGATAATTCCATATACCATGTGGAAATGAATGGAGAGTCTGTCTCCAGGCTTTTGTTTGTCTGAATTACACCAGAAGCAGTCCTTTTTTTTTTTTTCATTTAAATCCTAATTGCCTGACTGCATTCAAGTGAGAGAAGAAAGAAAATTATAAGAGACAGCTAGGTGGTGCAGTGGATAGAACACTGAATCTGGAGTCAGGAGCTTGAGTTCAAATCCAGCCTCAGACACAAACACCATAACACATCTAGCTGTGTGACTCTGGGCAAGTCACTTAACCACAATTGCCTCAACAAAAAAAAGAAAGAAAGAAAGAAAGAAAGAAAGAAAGAAAGAAAGAAAGGAAGGAAGGAAGGAAGGAAGGAAGGAAGGAAGGAAGGAAGGAAGGAAGGAAGGAAGGAAGGAAGGAAGGAAGAAGAAAGGAAGGAAGGAAGGAAGGAAGGAAGAAGAAAAAAAGAAAAAAGAAAAAAATAAAGAAAAGATAAAATTATGTAAGGGGATAGGCTTCAGGCTGTACCCATCAGAACCTGTCTGACATGTAGACTGTGAGTATGATCTTCAGTTCCTTCTGTTGGTATTTTTTTTCTTTCTTGTTTTACATCAAAGAGATTAGTAATGGCTATGACCTTGTGAAATTTGGGAGAGAAAGTTATTACCAGGATAACCATAGAATGAAGTCCATTCTAGATTTTCAGCCAGCCATTACAGCATGTAGGACTCAAAAAGTTAGGAGAAACTTTTGGAACATACCCCAGTAGAAGTTGAAATGCATACTCATCCAATTGCTATGGAATATTTGAACTTAAACTTGGTAAGACTGATGTTATGTAGAAATGACATTAAATCTGAACCCTGTCTTTCCAGGTACAAAAGTTATACAGAGGAAAATGCCCCCCCCAGGTGCTGGGAGAAAATATTTGTATTTCTTTCCTGGCTATATCTTTAAATAAATAGAATTTGTAAAAGTTAATTGATAATAATTGGTTAAATGGAACTGGGGATCTAACAACTGGTGGTAAATAGTGTAGGGAACATTTGAGTGGGAGCTTGAGCCCATACCATTAGAAAGAGATTTTCCTAAGACTTCATAGATCATCCTAGACCATGAGGGAGATATGTAACTTTTCCCTTCTAGAGAGAAACCAGATCATTCTTCCCATCTACATTATATGACTACAAATTGACTTGACATTTCTAAAGCCACTCCAAAAAAATTAATCTCTTATTTTATTGTGATACCATGATATATACACACACATTTATATATTTGTATTTACATACATATGTGTACACACACATATATAGAAACACACATATACATACATATGTATGTATGTATACGTAGGTATGTATATATAGTGTGTGTATATGTATGCATATGTGTATATGTGTTAGATACACTTATTGCTGAAACCACTGAGTTTTACCTAAAGTGTAAAAAACATATCATAATTTTAGTTCTAAGGAATGCCAGTGATCATCTAATTCATCCTCATCCTACCTTCCTGTGAAAGAGAAGGGAGCCAGAGCCCAAAAAACCACATTGTCAGAACACTGGAAATAAAGACCATGCCACTTGATTCTCAGAGCAGATCTCCTTTTTTTAGGTTGTAATAGCATAAGGCTGGAAGAACATAGAATTAGACCTGGAAGGAACCACATTGGTCCTCAAATCTATTTCATTGTACAGATGAAAAAATAGAGGCCAAGAAAGACAAAGGGACTTTCCTGAGTTCTATCAAGTAAAAGAGAACAGAGGCAAGATTTGTCAAGTTCTCTGACTCCAAATCCAATGCTGAACACTTCACCATTCTGAACACTGTATCTTCCTTTCTCATTGACAGTACTATTGCCTCCTTCAGTAGCATTGAGGTAAGCATTGAACACAATTATCCCTGCTCTTTTCACTTTTAAAAAGTGGTCAGAGAAGAGGCGGTGCCATGATAGTGGAGTAAAGGCAGGGACTCGCCTGAGCTCTTCCCCAAACCCCTCCAAATGCCATTAAAAATTTACCCTAAACAAATTATAGAGCAGGACAATCCACAAAAAGGTGGAGTGAAACAAAAAATTTCCAGCCTACGACAACTTAGATGGTTGGCTGGAAAGGTCAGTTGCACTAGGGTGAGAGAAGAGTGCAGTCCAGTGCAGGCTATGCCAATGCAGACCTGACTGCAGCAAACCTGAAGCAGGCCTTAGAGCAACTGAATTACTGTCAGCAGCAGTAGTTTCTGTACCTTTCAGCCAACAGACAGCAAAGACAACTTAGAAGGTCAGCAACAAGGGTCTGTTGCTCCTGGGTGAGAGTGGAGCACAGTCCAGAGCAGGCAATGCCAGCACAGCCCCACCCACAACAAAGCAGGAGAAGGCCTGCGGACTGACTGAATGAGCAGCAACAGCAGCAGTGGCAGAGGCTACTTCAGGAACTCTCAGCCCACAAAGTAAGAGGGTTGAACTACTGGACAGAAGGAGGTTACAGGGTTGTTGTTGTTGTTGTTTGTTTGTTTGTTTGTTTTTGCAAGCGCTGAGTCAAAATTCTGTTTGTTTGCCCATACTAGGATCCAAGTGGCAGTACTGGGTGGCAGTCCCAGGCTGAGGGGGAGTACTAGCATGGCAGATCTTGAGGCAGCAGTGGAGGGCAGATCCTCCTCACAGTTCCAGAGTTCTTATAGTCACTTGCAAAGCAGAACACAGGCCAGGAGAGTACTAAACATCTCTCCTTAGATAATACTGCCTGGGAAGAACTGAAAACTTGCAGGTCCCCAGAAATATTCTGAAAACAGCTGCACAAAACCCCTGAAGTTTTGGCCAGTGTACTGTCCACCCTGGAAGCAGACCCCTGCTTTAACAAAGAGTTAAAAATTCAAGTAATAGGCTAGGAAAATGAGCAAATGATAGGAAAAAAAACCTCTCACTATAGAAAGTTACTATGGTGACAAGGAAGATCAAAACATACATTCAGAAGAAGAGAACAAAGTCAAAGTTCCCACTTCCAAAGCCCCCAAGAAAAATGTGAATTATTCTCAAGCCATGTAAAAGTGCAAGAAGGATTTTGAAAATCAAGTAAGAGAGGCAGAGGAAAAATTGGGAAGAGAAATGAGAGTGATGCAAGAAAATCATGAAAAAAATAAGTCAACAACTTGGTAAAGCAGACACTAGAAAATGACACCTTAAAGACCAGACTAAGCCAAATGATAAAAGAGGTCCAAAAAGCCAATGAGGAGAAGAATGTCTTAAAAACAGAATTAGTCAAATGGAACAGGAGATCCAAAAGCTAACTGAGGAAAGTAATCCCTTAAAAATTAGAATGGAGAAAATGGAAGCTAATGACTTTATGAGAAATCAAGGAATGATAAAACAAAACCAAAAGAATGAAATAATAGAAGACAATGTGAAATATCTCATTGGAGAAATGACTGACCTGTAAATTAGATGCAGGAGAGATAATTTAAAAATTATTGTACTATCTGAAAGCTATAATAAAGCAAAAAGAGCCTAGACATCATCTTTCAATAAATTATCAAGGAAAACTGTCTTGATACTCTATAATCAGAAGGTGAAACAGAAATTGAAAGAATCCACCAATCACTTCCTGAAAGAGCTCCCAAAATGAAAACTTCCAGGAAGATTATAGCCAAATTCCAGAGTTGCTAGGTAAAGGAGAAAATATTGCAAGCAGCCAGAAAGAAAGAAAAAAAAAGTCAAGTATAGTGAAGCCACAGTCAGGACAATACAAGATTTTGCAGCTTCTACATTAAAGGATCAGAGGTCTTGGAATATGATATTCCAGAGGGCAAAGGAGCTAGTATTAAAACCAAGAATCACTTACCCAGCAAAACTGACTATAATAGTCTGGGTGGAAAAAATGGACATTAAATGAAATATAAAACTTTCAAGCATTCTTGATGAAAAGACCAGTATTGAATAGAAAATTTGACTTTCAAATACAAGACTCAAGAGAAGCATAAAAAGATAAACAGGAAATATAAATTATAAGGGATTTAATAAATTTAAACTGTTTACATTCCTACATGAGAATGTATTTGTAATTCATAAGAGCTTTCTCATTATTTGGGTAGTTTGAAGGCGTATATATAGACAAAGGGCATAGGGTGTTGAATATGGAGGGATGATATCTAAGAGAATAAAATTAAGGAGTGAGAGAGGAATGTACTGAGAGAAAGAGAAAGGTAGATTGAGGTAAATTATCTCACATAAAAAAGTCAATAAAAAGTGTTTGCAGTAGAGGGGAAGAGGAAGGAGGTAAGGGGAAGTGAGTGAACTTTATTCTCAGAATTGGCTTGTTGAGGGAATAACACACTCAATTGGGTATAAAAATTTATCTTACCCTATAGGGAAGTATGAGGCAAAGGAGATGAGAGAAAGGGGGTGGGTGATAGAAGGGAGGACAGATTGGGGGAGTGGGTAGTCAGAAGGAAAACTCTTTTGAGGGGGGACAGGGAAAAGGAGAGAGAATAGAATAAATAAAAGGGGGGATATGATGGAGGAAATTACAGTCAGAAATAGTAACTAAAAAAATTGAAGCAAGTTTCTCTGGTAAAGACTTTATTTTTTAAACATTTAGAGAACTGAGTCAAATTTATAAAAATTAGGGCCATGCCCCAATTGATAAATGATCAAAGTATATGATCAGTTTCAGATGAAGTAATCAAAGCTGTCTATAGCCATATGAAAAAAAAATATTCTAACTCATTATTATTTGGAGAAAGGGAAATTAAAACAATTCTGAGGTACTACCTCATACCTACTAGAAAAGCTAATAGGACAGAAGGATGAATGAGAAGTGTAGGAGGGGATGCGGGAAAAAATTGAGACATTAATGTATTATTGGTACAGTTGAGAACTAATTCAACTATTCTGTAGAGCAATTTAGAAGTATATGCAAAGGGCCACAAAACGATGCACACTCTATGACCTAGCAATGCCACTACTAGGTCTATATCCCAAAAGAGATTTTTAAAAAAAGGAGAGATAATATTTATATGTACAAAAATATTTATAGCAGCTTTTTTTCTGGGTACAAATAATTGGAAATTAAAGGAATGATATTGGGGAATTGTTGAACAGATTGTGGTATGTGAATGTGATGGATTTTATTGTAATATGAGAAAAGACTAGCAAGATGCTCTTAGAGAAACCTAGAAGGACTTAAATGGGCTGATTCAAAGTGAAATGTACTACGTACAAAGTAATAGCAATATTATAAGGTGATCAACTATGAATGACTTAGCTATTCTCAGTAATAAAACAATCCAAGATAACACTGAAGGATTTATGATAAAAATAAAAATGCTATCCTTCCCCAGAGAAAGAACTGATGGTGTCTGAATACAGACTGAAGCATACTTTCTTTTTACTTTATTTTTCTTGAGTTCTTTTTTGTCTATGTCTTCTTTTACAACATGACTTATGGATATGTTTTGCATGATTACATATGTATAACCTATATTAAATTGCTTACCTTCTCAGTGAGGGGTGTTAGGGAAGAAGAAAAAAAGAGAATTTGGAACTCAGAGTTTTAAAAACAATTTAAAAAAAATTACATGTAGCTGGGGAAAAATAAAATACTAAATAAATTTTAAAAAATTAAAAAGAAACAGTAAAAAAGAATAAAAACTATTAAAAAGAAATGTTGTCAGATAAGTTTATCATATAAAAACCTAAAGTTGAATCATTAGTAGAAAAGCAGTGTCTGCTCTCTCTACACAAAGCTCATGTGATTATCAGGAACTCTATTCAATAGTCCTGATGTGGAAAACAAGTAGAGACAGTGATATTCTAAGTAAAGAATACTAAAACGTGGCTGTTATTGTGTACAAAGTCTTCTTGGTTCTGCTCACTTCAGTCTGCATCAGACCATATAAGTCTTTCCAGGTTTTTCTGAAGTCAGCCTGTTCATCATTTCTTATAGCACAATAGTATTCCATTACATTCATATACCACAACTTGCTCAGCCATTCCCCAATTGATGTGCATTCTCTCAATTTCCAATTCTTTGCCACCACAAAAAGAGCTGCTATGAATATTTTTGTATACGTGGGTCTTTTTCCCATTTCTTTGATCTCTTTGGGATATAGCCCTAGAAGTGCTATTGGTGGATCAAAGGGTATGCACATTTTTATAGCCTTTGGGCATAATTCCAAATTGTTCTCCAAAATGGTTGGATCATTTCATAACTCTACCAACAATGTATTAATGTTCCAATTTTCCCACATCTTCTCCAACATTTATCATTCTCCTGTTTTGTCCTGTTGGCCAATCTGATAGGCCCTGCTTACTTCATTTTGCATCATTTCATGTAGATATTTCCTTGCTTCTTTAGAATTAGTATATTCATTATTTCTTAAAGCACAGTAATGTCTCATTTTACTAATGTATCAGAATGTACTTAGCCATTTTCCAATCTATGGTCATCTTCTTTGTTTCTAATTTTTTGCTCATAAAACATACTACTACAAATATTTTTATTATATGGGGAGTTTGTTCAAATCAATGCCCTTTTTGAGGTATACACCTAGTAATGGAGTCTCTAATTCAACGTATAAGAACATTTTAGTCACTTTTTTGGCATAATTCCAAATTTCTTTCCAAAATGATTATACAATTTCATAGCTCCATCAACTTATCAGTGTGCCTTTCATTCCATAATCCCTCCAACATTAACTAGCATTTTTAATTTTTTTTTTAGCCAATTTGAGGGTATGAGGTAAAACTTCAATATTATTTGTTTTTCATTTATCTTATGTTTAGTAATATGGAATAATTGTTCATGCAGTTGTAATTACTTTGCTAGTCTTAAGAACTATTTGTTAATATATTTGACCATTTATCCATTGCAGAGTGTCTACTACTCTTATGCATATTTATCAGTTGTTTATATGTTTATATATCTTGGATACAAAACCTTTTTCAGAGGAATTTGATACAAATATTTTTTCCAATTTGACTACTTCCTTATTTTTCCTAGGTACATTAATTTTCTCTGTGTAGAAGCTTTTCAATTTCATGTAATCAAAGCTAACTATTTTATCTTTGCAATTGTTTCTGTCCTTTGTTTTTTGTTTGTTTGTTTGTTTGTATTGTTTTTTAGAAACTTATCTTCTACCCATGGCTGTGAGAGGTGTATGATCTGCTTTTCTTCTCATTTTTATAAGTATCATCTTTTTTTTTTTTAAAACAAAGACAAGGTTTATTAGAACATCTATCATATTGGGCAGACTCTTAAGGAGTCTGAACAGTAGTAAGCTATTGGGTAGATTATAAGAATCTGAGCAATGGCTAGATTTTAAGAATCTAGCATCTTAATGGAGACAAGATGGACCTTATGTACAGAAAGATTGTGGGAGAAATATAGGAGCAGCCAAGTAATTTGCAGGCTGGGGGAGGTCGGGGGGAGGGGACAGTGAAGTAATAGAATGCCAGGCACCTGCACCCATGTGGCCAAAGGAGAATGGAGCCTAGCTAGGATTAAGGGTGGGAAGTGGCTGAGGGCCATAGCGAGGTAAGACAATAGAAGGCTAGGCTAGGTTAAGGGTAACAGAGAAGTGGGAGATTGAGTGTAGGCTATAACAAAAGGCCAGTTGATGGGATTATAGCCTCAGACAAAGCCAGAGATTTGGCCATGTGGGAAAGTCCAGAGTTTTTCCTTTCTGGGGTCCATATCCCAACCCCCTCATTCCCCACTCAAACAAATGGGACCCAAATTCATTTGGGGTAATGGGTGAAGGTCTTGGTTTTTGTAACTGCTTCCTACTCGCAAGGGGCATAGAGCTGTCCCTGCTCTGAGGAGTCTCAAAGAGGAGGTTGACTGGAACTGAGCACAAGTTGCATCTAGGGAACAATGGGGAGCATTGGTTGGTACCTGATGTTTGTTGTCAACTGTAAGTGAATGGCCTGTAGTCTGGAAGACGTGAATCTGACAGAAAAGACTGCAGGGCCCAAACATGACAGGATAAAACATCCTTAGCTCTGTCTGGATTCAGATAATTCAGTTTTCCAGTGTCAAAATCCACCTCATAGCCAGACTCAGGAATAGCCAGGTGGGTAACATTCCTTTCAAAAGGAACATAATGGGGAAACTGAGCCAGGAGGATCCCATCTTAAACTGAGACTAAAATTATCCTCTCAGTTTTTCCACATGTTGACTTCCTACCAGTATCACATTCTCTCTTAGTGGTTTGTGGCATTTCTCTCAAATGGTAGATTATTGATTATCAATGGATTATTATGATGCATCAGACAACTCAAAATAAAATCCCATGAGCTTTATTACCTCAAACAACAAGTTTCACTAATCACAGCTTGGGAAAAACTTTTTCCAGGATTTACATCTCAAATTTAAATTTGTCCTCATGTAAAAAGCCAATCATTAGAGATTTATATATACTTGCAAATTCTCAGCAAATCAAAACCCAAACAAGCTTATTGGCAAGTTTACACATTGAAACAATAATCAACAATAGCCAAATTATTTTTAGCAGTAACCAAATCATGAAAAGTTGCTTGAGATAACGGATACAAAAAGTTCACCAATTTTAAACTTGTAACAAACCCATTACCAATCAGGTGACTTCAGTTTTGTTAAATGTATTTCCAAATTACTTTACACAGAAAATCAACATCTCATCATTTA
Organism: Phascolarctos cinereus; assembly: GCF_003287225.1. Taxonomy (NCBI): domain Eukaryota; kingdom Metazoa; phylum Chordata; class Mammalia; order Diprotodontia; family Phascolarctidae; genus Phascolarctos; species Phascolarctos cinereus. The sequence goes on from NW_027555625.1 coordinate 126,784,625, forward strand.
CAGTTAAAACTACAACTTTAAGAAGAGTTTGCTTACCCAAATTCAGAGGCTGGCTTCTTTACCTAGAACAGGGTATGCTGAACCTGGGTAATGCTTCCAGGTAAAAGTTACCCCAGGGCCCAAGGCCATTGCCAATGTGGCCCATGCTATAGGGGCTGCCCACCCCCACTTCTTTTCCACAGGTGGGGGGTGAACACAAAGGTGAGGGGGAAAGGGGGAAATTCTCTTCTATGAGAGGGGTTAACAGATACTCTCTTGACTCAAGGGAAGAGAGTGACCAGGGTTGTAAGGAGGTGTTTCAAAACTCCTTAATGATTAATCACAAACCTCTAAAATCTGCCAAGATATTTTTAGCTTTTCTAGCTTTTCCATGTAACCTCCACAAAGGAGAATTAAGGGGTATAGAGGAAAGGGAGTAAGTAAGCCTCAGGGAACCAAAAAGCAACTGCAGTTTTCCCCAATTCTCTAGCACTAAGAGAATTGACAGAATTGGGCATATGCTTCCAGATAGGGCACTCAGCCTTGTCCTCTATGCTGCAGAAGGTGTACCCAGGTCCATGGCCTCAAACCGACCCAGTGGACCAAGAGTCTGAGAGCATTAAGCCAAGTGTGAGACAGCCTCATAAATATCTGCCAAAAAATCACCTCCAATCCTTGGTGTTTATAGAGCAACCCCAACTGCAGAGCAAGAAAGGAGGGAGGGAGGAGGCTTACACATATTTCAATCTTGGCTAGAAAAGAAATTGGGGTTAGCAGTTTCCCTGTATGACCCACCAAAATGTTGAGGTTTAGGGGTGCTAGAACCCCAAAATCACAACACACAGGTGCTACCTAAAATAATTCGACCCAAGCCTTCTTTCAGCCAAAGACAAACTTTATCAGAACATCCATCATATTGGACAGATTCTTAAGGAGTCTGAACATTAGTAAGCTGTTGGCTAGATTATAAGAATCTGAGCAGTGGCTAGATTTTAAGACTCTGAGCATAAGTATGATCTTTAATATTAAGGTCATGCATCCATTTATGATATATTGTACAATATGGTACAGGGTATCAGGCTAAGGTTAATTTCTGCCAATTGTTTTCTAGTTTTCTTGGTGTTGTTTTAAACCCCTTTCACTTAACAGTCACATGAATCCAAGTTGTCTAAATTTTCCTGCCACTATAGAATTGCAGAGTTGGAAATCACCGTAATTTAATCAATCATTTATCTCATCTGCCCTGGATTCTTCAACTGTAAAATGATAGGAAAGGTTAAATAACCTCTAAATTTCATTTTGTCTCTATATCTATGATCTATAATCTGGTTAACATCCATTACAGATGGTCTTCCAATGTTCACTTGAAGATGCCCTATGACAGGCACCTCAAAGTCACTAAATGAATGCCATTTCATTGTTGCCATCTTTAATTATTAGGAAATATTTCATAAGAAACAGACAGTTCCCATGCAAATAAATTGGGGAAAAAGAGTGAAGAAAAGTAAAGAGAAGAAAAAAAGGAAGTGAGAGGGGCAGAATGGTAGAGTGGAATTTTACTGAACCTGTAATCAGAATTCCAAGAATCAAGTTGAGGTTCCATCACTATTGGACTTTGGGCACTTTGCCTAACCTCTCTTGGACTCCTTCTTTGCTTCCAAGTAAAAAATGCAAAAATAGAGCTGATTGAAGCCAATAGCCCTTATCCCATTGGTGACAAAGGTAACATATACTGTAAGTAAGCAAGTAAAGTAAAAAAAAAAATAGTAAGCTGTTAATAGTATTTACTTAAGATGATCTCTCAGAAGAGCTGGATGTCCCACATCACTCTAAAAACCATTTACTGGTTTCATAACCTCTTTGGTTTTACATTGCTGTCTGTTTTTTATGAGCACAACTTTCACCTGGCCATTGTGAATTAAAACCCACAGCCAAATATCATTTCTGTTTTCCTTCAAGTCAATGCAACATGTCCCCCTTAACCTCATTGTCTTCTCAATGTCCTCTCTAACTCTCCCTTTCACTGGAAAACAACCATGGCGCAATTTACTTCTTTCCCAACCCTACAATGAAATGAAATTGATATTGTAAAGGTATATTTAGATCCAGTGTCTCTGCTAGATCTGGTAACCTTTAACAGGCACCTGGAAAGACATAACATCTTCCTACTGTGCTAAATTTCAATTGAATGGGCTCTTTAATGTTGCTCTTTCACCACTGATAGGCACCCTTGTCTCCAGGATGCTGCCCTTTTGAGACCACTATGGATGAAGCTGGAGGCAAAGTCAAGCATGGGGATAAGGGAGAGAGAATGGCAGTAAGAGAGCAAGGTCCTTGTAGTTCTTAAGGAAAAAGGCACCAGAGATTAGGGAAATGGAACAAAGGTAACAAGGGTAGTTAAGAGATAGAGACAGAAGTGTGTGTGTGTGTGTGTGTGTGTGTGTGTGTGTGTGTGTGTGAGAGAGAGAGAGAGAGAAGAGAGAGAGAGAGAGAGAGAGAGAGAGAGAGAGAGAACATGAAGAGCAAGCAATGGAAGGTAGGAAGACATTTCCTAGATTGACACTATGTTTTGAGTTTTCTTCAAACATGTTTTCAGATGGAGCATTTTGTGAGAAAATTAAAGTTTAACAGCAAAGTGCTTCTTAGTTTCTGGACTTCAGATGATGTCTCAGGTGCAATCTTGCCGTGGAAATTTTCTCATCAACTGGGACTTTCTCACACTTGAATATATATCTTCCATTGTCATCTTCTAACCCTAGAATACCCCTCCTCTAGGATAATCTTCTGTCTTTGTTTCATTCCTATCCTGGTACCTCCCTCAGTGTTTGGAGTCTCCTCACTATGCAACATCCATTCACTCCTGCTGACTTTTCAACATCCCTCTGCCATGCTTCCCCCATTCTCTTGGTGAATGGTTCCTGGGGCCTACATTTGGGGGACAGGCCAAGGTTATTAAACCTAGATTCCCTTCCTGGTTGTGTTTCTGAATTTTGTACTTGAACACTATGTTTCCATGCAGGTATTTCTGCCCCATTCTCCCCGCCCCCCTTTTAGCTCCCATTTGAGTGTTTTTACTACCCATTAGCTTCTCAATTCAGGGACTTTCTATGTTGCTTGTGTTTGTATCCTCACCACTTAGGACAATGCCAGTCAGCTAATAGATATCTAATAATTTTTTTCTTGTATTCCTGCAAGAATTTTTATTTTTAGTTACAAAAATTGCAGCCTTCTAATAGAAGCTTCCTCTCTTTCCCATTCTACATTCTAGTTACTTCAACATCATCCTCCACTTTATCTTTCTTTGTTCTAGTCTTAGGAGGAGAGGTACTCCTCTCTACTTGTGCTTGATCCCATCTCTTTTTATTTCCCCAGCTGTTTCCTACTCACTGAAAACTGTTTAAATCCACAGAAAACCAAATCCAGACTGAAAATGGTCACTAGTTTTATTCTGAGCCTCTGGAATCTGTTCACACAATAAGCAAAGGTGCTATGAGAGAGTATTTCATATCAGAGGTGTTTCTTTGTTGTTGTTTTTTTCCTGGATTGTGACTCTGTGTAATCACATGATATTTATATAAATTCTTAGAAGCATTAATATATCTGTAACATGGAAGCAGCAAAATGGTACTGGCAGGCTATCCATTTTCTCAGTCTAGATGGCTGCAAGACACAAATCTTCAGGTTCTCACTCATTAGTGAGTTATAGTCTCACAGAGAGAGAGAGAGAAAAAATGATTGAAAGGCTACTGTCAGCTCTCAAAGAATGACAAGAAAGTCTCACAAACACACTCTCAGATAAAAGCTTGGTTCTTTCTGTCTGGAGACAGTCCTTATCAGTAACTATCATGTCCAATAAACTGATCAGTTCCAAAGTCCTTGCCAACCATCCATAGTTAAATAAATACTAGTTGGAATTCTAGAGGCATGAAATACCTCTACACTATATGAACTCCCAGGCAAATGATGTAAAAGAAGTCACAAAAGCTCATAAGACTAGCCACTTGGGAAGAAAGATTCCAGATGATAAAGGAGAATATCCTAGATTATCTGGTCCTCTACGTGAACCTCAAATGCCATTTTCACCATTACTTTATTTGATCCTTGAGCACAGAGGTTGTTTTCCCCCTTTTTTTCTATCCTCAGTATCCTTTGTGCCTTTGGCATAGTACCTGGCACATACTATGTACTAAGTAAATTCTTTTTTTTTTCCTGCTTTTTGGTGAGGTAATTGGGGTTAAGTGACCTGCCCACCAGAGTCACATAGCTGGTAATTGTTATGGGTCTGAGGCCAGATTTGAACTCAGTTCCTCCTAACTCAAAGACCATAGCTCTATCCACTGTGCCAACTAGCTGCCCCTAAATAAATTCCTATTGTCTTGATTTAATAGGACTTGAACTTTCTTGGTTTAGTCTTTGGAGAATTATGCTCTATACAGTGTATGCTTTTGTGAGATTCAGAATTGAGAAGCCAAATGTCTATTCTATGTGCCACATATTTTGGGATGAGGTTACAAGCCTGGCATGGAGTGTGAATTTAATCCACAATGAGACATCTGATCACATACATTTTAGCTGATTAAATGGGGGGGGGGGAATGGACCCACTATTGTTGACCAGTTTTTCCATTCTATATTTTCTCAAAGAATGCAGCTTTCTTAAATGTCTGTTCAGTGCTAAATCTTCTGTTCTGAAACCTGCCTAATGTGGAGACTATATCTACTCATAAATGTCACAAAAAGGTAGCAGGTTTCAGTGAACTAAAAGAATTCAACCACTGCTGACAGCAAGCATCCTCTACCCTAATTTTTTCCCAGCCCCATCTCATCTCATGTATTAATTTGGAAAAACTAGAATGACAATATATTTCCACAGGTGGTCAGATTATGCACTCTGCTCTTGGTTACCATTCCAAATCATAGTCTCAGATATTAAAATGGTGACACTAACAACTCACCCAAGACCAAGACTACAGATACCATGATAAACCAAAATCCAAGGGCATGCACTATGTGCAGTGTATTTGCAAAAGGAACTGGCATCAAGTGTGAATTTAGTCAGTCCCTTAGAGATTATGTTGTGATATATTTAGCAAAGGAGAAGCAATCATTTTACAAGTCTTCCAACAATTCATCAGTATCCCAATTTTCCTACATCCCTTCCCACATTTATCATTTTCCTTTTCTCCTGTATTAGCCAATCTGACAGGTGTGAGGTATTACCTTAGAAATGCTTTAATTTGCAAATTTCTAATCAGTAATAATTTAGAGCATTTTTCCACGACTATCAATAGCTTTGATTTCTTCATCTGAAAACTGCCTATTTATATCCTTTGCCAATTTATAAAACAGAATGATTTATCTGCTATCTGCTCCCGTTTATGGGTGAGTTCATCCCTCTTGCATCCATAGTTATTATTACTAACCATATATTTCCTTCCATCCTGCTTTTTCCTCTTTACCTTTTAACAAGTTTTTTTTTCTTCCTTCAGTGAATTTTTGTACCTTCTTTTCTATTTGACCAATTTTACTTTTTAGAGAGTTGTTTACTTCAGTGAATTTCTGTACATTGTTTTCCCATTTTTTATGCTTCCTTATCAAATTATTTACTTTCTTTCATGATCCTGTTGTACAACTCATTTATTTTCCCAATTTTTCTTCCACCTCTCTTATTTGACTTTTAAAATTATTTTTTAGCTCTAACAAGAGTTTTTTGATGGTCTAAGACCAGTTCCTGTCTCTCTTTAAGACTTCACATGCAGGCTCTTTTGAGTTTGTGTTTTAACCTTATCTGTCATCATAGTAGCTTTCTATGATCAAGGTGTTTTGATTTGTTTCTGTTTTTTTTTTTTTTGCTTGCTTGCTTGTTTTTTGCTTATTTTCCAGTCTATCTTGTGACGTTTAAAGTTGAGATTTGCTCCTGAGGTACAGGGGGGCACTGTCCTAGCTTCTTGAGCCAGGAGTTTGGCCTCTGGCTTGATGAACCAGCACATCAGGGTTTGGCAATTTGCCTGCCATGCTAGGGCCTACAGGCCTGGCTGCTGGCTGGCTGAGGTGGGACAAGCAAATATTTACTACAGTCTTTCTACATTGTCTTGGGCTAGAAAATTATTTCACCCCCTCTTGTTGTGGGTTCCCCTGCTCCAAAACTTGTTTTGAGATATTATTTACTATTGTTTTGAGGGGAATTTTGGAGAGCTCTGGTGAATGCCTGCCTTTTCCCCATCATTTGAGCTCTGCCCTCCAGTAAAATGATTCTTCAATTATCCCTGCTCAATATATTTTTGTTTCCAGTTGTTTTCCCAATGAAGTATTTCTCATTTTCTTCATTTTTTTTTCATTCTTTAGATTTAGTTTTATTGTTTCTTGGTGTCTCATGGAGTACTCAGCTTCTACTTATGCAATTCTAATTTTGAAGGACTTATTTTCTTCAGTGAGATTTTGTATCTTTTTCCATTTCACCGGTTATGCTTTTTAAATAATTCTTCTCCTCCTCAGTGGATTTTTGTGACTCTCTTACCATGTGTACTATACATTTTTTTCCAATAATTTTTATGCCTCCTATACCAAGTCATTAAGGCTTTTTTAAAGGATTTTCTTGCATCACTCTTTTCTTTACCCAATTTTACCTTTTCCTCTCCAATCTGACTTTTAAAAATGCTTTTTTTAGGTCTTTCAGGAATTATTTTTAAACCTAAGACCAATTTATATTTTTCTTTCAGGCTTTGCATATAGATGTTTTGACACTGTTTTCTTCCTCTGAGTTTGAATTTTGATCTTTCCTGTCATTTAATGTTTAGGTTCCTTTTTTATTGTTCACTCATTTCTCCAGCCTATTTTTTTAAACTTTTAACTTTATGTTAAAGTTAGGTTCTGCTCCTAGCTTGGAGGGGCACTGCCCCAAACTTTAGGGCTTTTGTACTGATGCCTTCAAAGCTAGTCTGTGGGTCTGTATGGTGGTATGATCTAAGGATACATATGATCATTGCTATCCTAGCCTATGCTGTGGTATGTGATCTACCACAAGCCCTTTCCCTAGCCCTGGAGCTGTGACCTAGGTCTCTACTTTAAAAAAATTATTGTATTTATTTTTAGTTTTTAACATTCACTTTATAATATTTTGAGTTCTAAATTTCTTCTCTCCCTCCTCTTCTCCCTCCCCAAGATGGCATGCAAATGTGATATAGGCTACACATGTACAATCATATTAAACATATTTCCACAATTAGTCATTGTAAAGGAAGAATCAGAACAAAATGTAAAAAACACAAGAAAGAAAAAAAAAAGAGAAAATAATATACTTCAATCTGCATTCAGACTCCATAATTCTTTCTCTGGATGTGGATAGCATTTTCTATTAGAAATCCTATGGAACTGTCTTAGATCATTGCATTGCTGAAATGAGCTAAGCCTTGCAAAGTTAGTCATCACATAATGTTGCTGTTACTGTGTGCAATGTTCTGCTTCTGCTCACTTCACTAAACATCATTTCATGCAATTCTTTCCAGGTTTCTCTGAAATCTGCTTGCTCATCATTTCTTGTGGAATAATAATATTCCATTACATTCATATACCACAACTTGTTCAGCCATTCCACAATTAATGGGCATCCCCTCAGTTTCCAATTCTTGGCCACCACAAAAAGAGCTACTAAAAATAATTTTGTACATGTCAGTTGTTTTTCTTTTTTAGTGATCTCTTACTGTTCTTCACCTTGGAGCTGTGACTGAGATCCCTGTATGGGCAATGCAACAGAGTCCTGCTTCCACTCAGCAAAAGGTCCTCTGTAATCCCTTTCTCCCCAATTGCCTGACTTACCAACTATCTGTGGGCTGAGAGATCTTGCAATTACAGGTGCAGGTTTGGTTGCCCCTTTCCCCACCCTCCCCAACAAGCCTGCTGCTGGCTTGCCAGGTGCTGCTTGTGCTGTATAATCTCCATTAGACTGGGCTGGCCTGTGTTCCACTCTCATTCCAATAAGACAGACTTTTTCCTAATGATGTTCTAAGTTTTCTTGGGCTAGAAAATTATTTCACCTGTCTTTTTATTGGTTCTGCCACTCCAGATTCATTTAGAAATGTTATTTTAACATTGCTTAGAGCGAAATTTAGAAGAGCTCAGGGTCCCTTTACTCCTCTATCTTGGCTCTACTTCAGACCCCCTTGCTGCATTTCCATAATCTCTTGTTCCCATGCAATTTTTCTCTATAACTTTAATTCTGACTCTTCCTTTCTTTAACCAATGTCACATTGTGCCCTTGTTTGACTGATTTTGCCCTTGGCATATTTCTCTCACACTCATTTTAAGACACAATATTTTGCTGAGAGAATTAGACTTAGAGTCAGGAAGACTTGAGGTAAAATACTTATTTAGACAATGACTAGTTATGTAGACCTGTGTAATTTATCTAAATACTCTGGGCCTCAGTTTATTCATTTCTAAACTGAGGGGGTTAGGTTCAATAAACTCAAAGTTCCTTCCCAACCCTAACCCTATTATCTTCTGATTCTACTCATTGAAACCTGACTCTCTCCAATCACTAAAATTTGTGGTCATTTATTCCCTGCCTATGACATAGAGAATCAGATTCTTTCATTCATGCCCCTTAATACATTTCACCAAGAGGACTAAACATAGTCTTTGTTCCTCACTTCCACTCTTCTATCATCAGTTAACAACATTTCCTCCTTTAAAGTTAAGTCAATCTGCCTATCATCCTGTACAACTTCTCATTGCAGTAATCTATGAGACCATACTCACTTCTTTCTCAAAATTAACACCTGCTTCATGGTCTTTTTTTTTCTATTTCAAGCATTACATAAGTGACTTCAATATTGTTGATTCACCCACAAACATCACTGCACAATCAATACAAACTTATAAATATAAATATATATACACACATATATATATACATATATGTATCTATATGTATATATACAAACATGTATGTGTATGTACATTTGTAATATGTATTTAGTAATACCAAATAGTTTTGATGATTGTTTCTTTATTATATGGATTGAGGTCTAGAAGAGAGGGACAGAGAGAAAGAGATAGATAAAAACAGAGACAGAGAGAGAGATGAAAAAGAGGGATTAGGGAAGTGCCATAGATCTTTCAGTGATATCTTCTTTAATATTTATTCAATTCTATATATCTGTCATTCCTATAAAAGTGAACAAGTCTGAGGGAGGAAAACCAAAGTATCTTATTATCATTGTGTTAAAATCTATGTCTTCTTGCAATTCAGTCCATTTTTCCTTTTGGAATTTAGATACAATGCTATTTGAGACATAAAAGTTTAATATTGTTTTTTTTAATTGTATTAATTTATTTTGATTTATCAACAATCACTTCCATATGCTTTTGAGTTGAAAATTTTTCTCGCCCTTCCTTCCCCCCACCCTCCCCAAGGCAGTGCACAATCTGATATAAGCTTTACATGTACATTCCTATTAAAAATAAATTCACATTAGTGAAGTTGTAAGTAAAAATTAAAACCAGTAGAAGGAACCATCAGAAAGATGAAACAAAACTCAACAGAAGGTAAAAATAAGTGATAACGATTCGACTTCTATAGTTCTCTCTTTGGATGTGGACAGCATTTTCTATCCTGAGGCCTCTGGAGATGTCTTAGATCCTTGTAATGCTGAGAAGGGTTCACTTTAACAATATTAGTCATTGCATACCGTGGCTCTTGGTTCTCCTCACTTCAGTCAGCATCAGACCATATAAGTCTTTCCAAGTTTTTCTGAAGTCAGCCTGTTCATAATTTCTTATAGCACAATAGTATTCCATTACATTCATATACCTCAACTTGCTCCCCAATTGATGGACATCCTCTCAATTTCCAATTCTTTGCCACCACAGAGCTGCTATGAATATTTTTGTACATGTGGGTCCTTTTCCCATTTGTTTGATATATTTGGGATATAGCCCTAGAAGTGCTATTGCTGGATCAAAGGGTATGCACATTTTTGTAGCCCTTTGGGCAAGGTTCCAAATTGTTCTCCAAAATGTTTGGATCATTTAACAACTCCACCAACAATGTATTAGTGTTCCAATTTTACATCTTCTCCAACATTTATAATTTTCCTGTTTTGTCATGTTGGCCAATCTGATAGGTATAATGTGGTACCTCAGAGTTGTTTTGGTTTGCATTTCTCTAATCAATAACAGTTTAGAGCATTTTTTTCATGACTATAGATGGCTTTAATTTCTTCATCTGAGAACTGTCTGTTCATATCCTTTGACCATTTATCAGTTGGGGAATGGCTTGTGTTCTTATAAATTTGTCTCAATTCTCTAAATATTTTAAAAATGAGGCCTTTACCAGAGAGACTCGTTGTAAAAATTCTTTCCCAATTTTCTACCTTTCTTCTAATCTTAAAAGTTTAATATTGATATTGTTCCTTGGTCTATAGTTCCTTTACTAATAACACAATTTTTTTTTTTCTTTATGTATTGTGATTTTTGCTTTTTTTTTCTTTTTCTGAAAATATGATTTAATGTGTTTTTTTAATTCACCTAATGAATCAAATAATATGTTGCAGCCACTCATTTCAGAGTGTCTTTTAATCTGTCCCTTCTATCTACTCACATAACCAGGACATTAGTTCAGACTCTTATCATCTCTCATTTATAATACTGCAATAGCTGCCTAATTGTCTCTGCTACAAGTCTTTCCCCTTCATAATCCATCCTACACACAACTGAAAATTTCTTCCTAAAACACAAGCCTGAACAAATCTCTCTACTGTTCAAAAATTTTAACTGGCTCCCTACTTACTTACTCAAGTATAAAATTCAACCTCATTATTTTGGAATTTAAAACCATCTTCTATCTGACTCCAATCTACTGTTGTACCCGCATTTCATATTATTTCACCTCACATTTATCCTAAAGTAACATAGTAGTTCCTTTTCAAATTTTGGCATTCCATATTGTGTTTCTGTACCTTCAAAACTGCTCCTCCCTTTTTTCCTGAAAAGCGCACCTTTCCAGTCTATGACTCTTAGACTCCTTGTGTCTTTTAAGGCTTAAATGAGGTGCTACCTTCTCAATGAAGATATTCTTCCTCCCTCTACTTATTAGTGGTCTCTTCCTTTTTCTTTCATTCTTCTAATACCAGACATATGTCTGTCTCTGCCTTTCTGTCTCTCTGTCTGTCTTTCTGTGTCTGTCTCTGCCTCTCTTTTTCTGTCTCTCTGTATGTATACGTATATTATGTATGTATATATATATAGTATATGTATAGCATATATATATATATAGTATATGTATATGAAATACTGAATATATGTATATGTGTACATATTCAAACTATTTGAGGGCAGGAGCTATTTTGTATATATATACAGTGGGTTTTTTTGGGGGCCTAGTACATTGCCTGTTACACAGCAGTTGTTTAATAAATATTGGGGAAGTGTTGTTCACAACTTGGTTGAAACCCAATTTTTTCAAACTTATGCATTAACCTCATGTATTTTCTGGCTGTTCCTTGGATCTCATTTATTCCTCAGTGTCGACTTACTCTTCTGGTAAACCCATGTCTCACTTATTTTTTTTTCTATAAATTCAATTCAGTAAACATTTATTAAGTGCCTACTATGTGCCAGACACTGTGCTAAATTCTGGGAATACAAAATTTAAAAATAAATAAATAAATAAACAGTCTCTGCCTGTCCTCAAGAAGCTTACAGTATAATGGAGGAAGAGAAAATGAAAAAAGAAACTGGAAGGAAGCGGGGGCACAAAAAGGGTGCTCTGAAGAAGGGTATCTTGTTGCATGGAATTCAGACAAGCAGAGCTGCAGATATAAAATGGAATGATGCCTGGCACTGCCATGCCCAGTAGTTAGATAATGGTGTACTAGGTTGTATTAGCTTTCTCAGTCATCAAACTATTAACATGTATTGACCTTATAAGTCAATAAAATCCCTAGAAATTCCCTAAACAAAGCATTTGTTGCCTAGTCATGATTTACCTACCTTTTACTCAGGAGGTTGATATGTGAACCCAAATCTTTACACTTATCTTTATCAATGGAATCTTAGTAGATTTAACCCAATTTTCTTGTTTGTCAAGGTATTTTAAAATTCTGGATTTTGTCATACAGTGTTCTAGGGTATTTCACCAGGAAACTCTTTCCAAGTCATGTAGATTCTCTTTGGATTCAAGATATTCAACTCATTTCAGACTTAGCAAATTACATTATCTTCATACCTTTGTCTTTTTCACAGGAATAGCATTAAAGAATACATAAGATATGAAAATTTAAGTAGACTATGAAAATTCAGTAGAGTAAGTGGTCTATTTAAGTATACTCTATAGAAAACCTGAATAAGAAGTTATTTATTTATAAAGAAGATTCTTGGACATAACCCTTAACCAGGCCCAGTAACAGACAGAGCTGCAAGAACATCAGTGTTGACTTTTCCTTGTAGGACCATCTTAATTCAAATATTGTCAAAACCATTCATCTTTTCCATATTGATTCTCCCTCCCCTGGCATAGATCAATATCCTTCTGCTCCCTGCTATGCCACCCTCATAAGTTAGTATGACCAAAGCAATTCATCCTCCTGTGGCTATTTCTAGAATGACAAACATCCCTGAACTTAGCTAGTTTTGTCCTTGATGGCCAGATACAGTTCTCCACCCAACTTAAAGTCTTTCCAGCTTTGTTAGACCTAGAAAAACTTAGATATCATTAACAATGACTTTAATAACACAGGACCACTTTTAACTTGTGATGAAGCATCAATGAAACATTTTCAAGGAGAGAACAGATGGGCCATGTTCTCTTCATGCAAGTCTAAAACAAAGTTTTTAAAAATTACATTTATATACATATGCATAGATATGTATATATGCATATGTGCATCTAGTGTTTGCATGTATATAGAGATTGGAGGGAAGTATTTGTGTATCCAGAGAATAGAAGCTTAAAACAAAGAAGAATAGAAAGAAATGTGGTACCTGCTGGAAATGAGACTGAATTAGAGATTCGTTACTCATTTTGATCCAGGTATGTCAAAATATGGAACTATTTGGGGAAGAAGTAAGACAGTATTAACATAGCCTTTGGTATGCACCTACCTAGAGATTTAAAACTGTTCATTTTAGGGCCTATGTATAAGCCTAAAAGTATGTCATCAAAGGCTCCAGATTAGCAGATGTATTCAGAGTCAAAAGATTAGACTTGATGAAATGCGTTGTCTTCACAGAGCACTGCCAAACAGAGCAGTAAGCTTAAGTGAGTCAAGAAGTGTCAGGAGAGGGAAATTCATTTAAATTAAAAGCTGGAACTGGTATTTCTTAAAAGGACACCTGCTCCTGTGTTCCAGAGATCTATGATTATAGTGTCAAGATTTTTTTTCAAAATAATCTATCCTTTTGCCAGTTTGCTATGAGGATCAAACATTATTACACAAAGTTTATTTTTAAGAGGATCATTACTCTCTTTTGGATTTCTATTCAAAAATTCAATTAGATATTGATTAGTTTAGTTGTAAACAATAGAAAAATTGGGTGAAAGAGGGCAAAATACACCCATCCTACCAAGCCATATGGGATTATTTTCATATTACTGGATTCTTCATTTGTCCTAAAATTTTAAGGATTTAAGAAGTGATTAACAGAACAGCACACAGTTGTGTCTTAGTCTGTATGAATGTGCGAAGAACAGCTTTGTGGTGAGTTATTAACCTGTGAATGCTGAATTATCATTAAACCAAAGCTATTTATCTAAAAATTTGTTTTGGTGATTCATTTAGTATGGAAAGCAGTGCAAAATATCTCAATAGAGGTGGCCTTGGTTTCAGAAGACCTGGGTGCATGGATTGGTCAAGTCACTCCATTTGGACACATTCAATAAATCAATTCAATACACATTCATTAAATACGTACTATGCACAAGACATTGTAATAGGCACTGGAATACAGAGGCAGACCCAGATAAAGTACATCTAAATATAGTCCTCCAAACATAAACAAAATGAAAAAGAAAACACAGATTATTTAATTGCTGAGTTTATGCCTATCAACTTTGAAACACCTTGGAGAACTCAAGAGGCATTCACAGAAGAGGTGCAAAGGTTTACTTAATTTTTAAACTGAAAGTCAGGTGGAATCATGAAAACAAAAGCAAATGAACTTGACTGCTTCCTGACAAAATGCTTGGCTGTTTTTAAAGGAATATATGTGACCATCTAAATCAGCCAGCTGTGATCACTAAATGTCAACAAGACTTCATCAAGATAGGTCATGTCAGACTAACTTCATTTCCTGTTTTCGTGGGGTAAATGTTATAGGGGAATTCAGTAGATAAAGGATATTTACAGATTTATGAAGCATTTGACAAAATCTCTTAGCTATGCTTGAGAGAGATATGGAAAGATATCAGCTAGCTGGTAAAAAAAATTGGGGATAATAATATTTGCAACATGTATCTCATAGAGTTGTTTTGGGGGAAATGCTTGAAAAATTTTAAAAGGGTCTATACATGTGAGTTGTTATTTTAGCATATTGAGAAGCACTGTATCATAGTAGACAAAATACAGATCTTGGAGTCAGGGAAATCTAGGTTCAAATCTTGTCCTTGGCATGACTAGCTATGGGACCATGGCAAGGTATTTAACCTCACTTAAGTTTTCTCATCTGTAAAATGAGGATTATCATTCATTATTTCAAATACAGGGAAGGAAGGAAGGAAGCAAGGAAACAAGGAAGGAAGGAATTTACTTTTTGAGTTAGTTCACTTAATTTTTTCAATTAATACTGTCCTCTCAGCATGAAACATCCAATTTATGTCTGTGAATCAGAAGGTAATGCAAGGTTGCAGTTACTTTAAGTGGGACAGAACAATGCTGTATACAGTATAAGGATAAAATGGAAAACCTGTACCTGGAAATCCTTGAGAAAGTGGCAGATTATAATATATCTTTTCACTTGGACTATTGCCTCCTAACTGGACTTTCTGTCCCTATGTACCTCCCCTATGCTATCCATCCTCCACACAACTGCCAAACTCATATACTTAAAGCAGAGTTCATGTTACTCCCTTGCTCAAGAACTCCAGTGGCTCCTTCTTGATTCTAAGATAAAATTACAATTCTCTATATTTTAAAGCAAGGCCATTGTAACTTGGTTCCAACTATACTCCAGAAGCCTTGCCCATCTCCAGATGCATGAACTTTGGGCCTTCTCTTTTATTTGGTGAATCTCTGGCTAGGAGCACAATTTCATTAGAGTCCCTAGTCGTGGTTATTTCACTCCCAACTCAACTCACTCTCTGAAATGATCTGCTTCCTAGCTCTGCTTTTTATTTTCCAGATTTTTCTACCATGCCTCAATTGACATCTCACCCTGATGCTTTGCTGTGTGCCTGGGTCCTCCTTATGGTAAAATATCCTTCTTCTTCTTCAGCTTTATTTTCCTTGAGCCCCACTCTGTCATGCCTACGCTTTTCTCCAATTGGTGTGTTCCTCCCAAAGCCTCGAGACATGACAACCTTCATTTGCCTCTTGGCTCTGATTCAGCCTTTCTGGACCTCAACACCATACTCTTATGTGAGTACCTCTTCTTGCTCCCTCCCCTAGCCACTTACCAGTTTTTCAGATTTCTTTTGTGTTGTCTACCAGTAAATATATATGCTTCTATGCTCATCTATCCTTGAGCTCTGGGATTATCTTTATATATATATACATATATCCCTAGTGCTTAGCACAATGCCTAGAACATAGAAAGTGCTTAATAAATGCTCCTTGCCTTGTCTTGTCTCTACCTCCTAACCAGCAGCTTTGCTTGTAGACAGGTACTACCCATATTCCCTTGATTTTTACTTCCCCTTAATATTTCTTCTTCCCTTATTGGAATATAATGCCTTCAAGAGTAGGGACCAGGTATCCTTGCATTTATATCCCTAGTGCTTAGCACAGTGCCTTCTAACAGTAAGCATTTAATAAATTCTGTCTATCTACCTATCTATCTATCTATCTATCTATCTATCTATCTATCTATCTATCTTTCTATCTATATTTCCCCTGATTTATTGCATGTTACTCTCAGTGCTACAGCCCTAATTGCTTGCTTCCTGATCTCCACATGTAGGAGGCATCTAGCACTTAGAATGTATTTCCTATTACATGATACTTCTGAGAGTACATAATTCCCTTCAAAACTCAAGTTCTACTTCCTAAAAAAACACTATTCCAATCTTCCAGGTGATAGTGCTCTCTCTTTCAAACTACTTAGTCTATATTTTGGATTTAATTTATTTTCAAGGTCCATATTATTTCTTGGCAATAGAATATAAACTCTTTTAGGACAAGAAATATTTCATTATATTTCATTGGATCCCTAGAGCCTAGAACAGTGCTTGGCACATGACAGCAACTTGATAAATGTTTATCGAATTGAAAAGACAGTTATGAACCAATTGCACTCCAGAGATCACTTTCAGTTTTAAGTTTCAGAGTAGATATATCTTGTCACAAATGAGCTGATGTTTTGAACAGTAACTGGAAGTTCTTTGCAAAAGGATGACAATAATGTGGTCAGTGAAGAGGACGTGATAGGAAAGGAGAAAGCAAACACATGTAAGGAATCATAGCATGGACTATTTTGGGGTTCAGCTGAGCCTTTACAGGTTATCACTAGTCCTTTCTGGTAAATGGGACTTTCCATTTTCAGAACATTTATTGCATTTGATCTAATTTTCTAAGCATTGCTAGGAGGCAGTACTACATAGGACATCTACAGTGTCACTTAATATTTGGAAAAAATGTTTTGGGATCTGGTTTATTGAGCCATCAGTGACAGAAATGGAACATTGGAAATTATCATGTGCTCAGAATGCAAAGGGTCAGTTTTGAGCCAAGTCTGCAAAATCTTTGCTTTTCAATCCCCAAGAAAGGGAACTGAGATATATAAAACCACTTTGTATAATAAAATTCATTTAATATCTATTATTGTATCTCACAGTTGATTGAGATCTCTGAATTTATCTAGTCCCACAATGCTTACCCAATTGAGAACTGCCTCCCTAGCATGCTTGACCAATGGTAATCCATTTTCTACTTTCAGACTCTCAGTTATGGACAATGCATTACTTCCTGAGGCATCTAGCCCATTCCACTTCCTAACAGCTTGACTTGTTTGGAAGTCTTGTTTTGTGTTGGGTTTATTTCTTCCTTCCTCATTGCAACATCCGCCCTTTTCCCTGGCATGCCCCACCAAACAGACACACACCTCCCTTACTCTGTCTCTAAGTTTCCTGGTCTGAAACTTCTACACTTTACTCCTTGTTCTGCCTCTAGGGCCAAACACAAGCCTGATTCCTTTTCCATTGATGGTCTTAAATTACCTAAATAATCTAATCATCATTATGTTCACCTAATAATATCCTCACTTAATATTACTTAATATGTACCAATGATGTACCAAATGCTAGAGCTACAAAGACAAAAGCGAAATGATCTCTGCCCTTGAGGAACTTAAATATATCTATTATATTTCCCAAAAATCTTCTTTCTTTCTTTATAGAGCTAAAAATGCCTAGTTTTTTCAAACAAGCCTCACATGGCATAGCTTCCTACCCATTCACTAACCTGTTAGGTGAGGCAGCTAGGCAGTGCATTAAGTAGTGCTCTCGAGATGCATTGGATAGACCTGAGCTCAAAACCTCAGACACTTACTAGCTGTGTGAAATTGGACAAATTACTGAACCTCCATCTCATTTTCCTCGACTTTAAGATGGGAGTAACAATAACACCTAGTTCTTAGGGTTTTTAGGGTGTTTTGTGACAATCAAATGCAATAATATTTGTAAAGTGCTTAGCAAAATACCTGGCATAAAGTAGGTGTTTAATAAATGTTTATATTCATCTTTCTTTCTATTCTTCCCTTGTCAATGTTCTTTCTAAAACTTTGTTAGTACCGTCTGTTAAATATTTAATTTATAGTAAATCCAAAGCAAGCAAATTGTTATATTAAGCATCTGTGCAATAATTTCCTACCTTCTAGGAACTTACAACCTAAGAAGTCATGACACATTCTTTCTAAAAATCATGCATAAGAAATAGCTAAAGATACAATAGTGATTAATGTTATGGAGCAATGGAGAATATTAATATAATTCATTAAGTAACCTTTCATTAAGATTTCAATTCATAGAGAAAACTCTTTTTGCTTAGCTAAGAGGTTTTACCATAATTATAGATCATCAAGACAAATGAATAAATGAACCAGTGTTTGAATTTAACTGATCTTCCCACAGGAAGTCAAACTCAGTAGACAATTTCATACACTGAAACCTCTGACCAAAGCATTAGATTTTATTTAAATATACAAACATTTAGATATTTTTAATGGAAACATTTATTCTTTAGATGCCCAAACTGCATATCTATCTATCTATCTATCTATCTATCTATCTATCTATCTATCTATCTATCTATCTATCTATCTATCTATCGACAGACCTGCACCACTTTTAAATGTTTTGTTTTAAAACTTTTAGTTTTGAAATTCTAATTCTTCTATTATCATACAGCTGATTTTGGCACACATGATAATAATGCTTCATATTCATGCAGGTGTTTGTAATCTAATTTCCTCATAAAAAGCTGTTTGGTAGGTGACACTAGCATTATTATCCATATTTTACAGAAGACGAAAGTGGAATTCAAAGAAAAAAAAGTCATGACTTCTCTAAGCCCCTATATCTGTTAAGTGCCCAAGTAAGGACTACAGTTCTATTCTTCATACTCTAAGTTCAGAGAATTCCTGTCTATCATATAGTCCTCTGTCATATGCTACACTTAGCTATATCCACAAGCCAAGATAACTGAGAAATACACCTAACTAGAAAAAATTAGCACTATCTAAATTGCACAGAATAGAATAAATAGAAAACAAGGAATTAAATAATCTGAAGACCCAGTTTAAAGGTCCTCCAAAATAAATATCACAGTCTTTGTGTACAGTCTACTCCACTGATCGACATTAACAGGGAATATCTATTTATTTTATCTATTAGCTTATTTTAATAGATATAATCAATGGTCTTTTTATGCTATTTATTGTCATAGGCCACTCCAAAATAATCTGTTGTATAATGATCAGACCTGTATTCATAGGTGTTAGGAGACATGGAGCTCTTCCATTGGAGTCAATTGTTTCTTAGAGTAATTTCTTCTCTCCAACTTCCAAGGTCCTGCTGTTTCCCCCAAGACACTTCAGAATGATCCAATTTCATTTGAATTTATGGTTCATATTGGAAAAGTATGGGCTCAGGAAAGCAACTTTTCCAGTGATATTCCTCATGAACAAAAGTAGGATAGGGAACCATGGGACAAATAAAATATTGAAAGAAGGAAAAATACACAGCAGAATACCTTGACTTTAAGTAGGTGCTCTGCTTATAACTTACTCTCATGTTAATAAATTTCATATAATCTCATCTGGATTTGTTTGATTGTCTTTGGGCATAGTTAAGCACAATAACATGATAATGAGATCATCAAGCAGTAAAGCAAGATAGATCGGTCTGCAAAATTAGCAAAGAAATGAGAAATATGTTGGCTGTTGTCCCTCATGCTTGAAGAAGACCAAAATTACATCACTATGTCAAGGCCAAGGTAAAGGGTATCCCACTGTGACTAATCAGACCAATATAAGCTTGGAAGACTTTACCAAAGATTGGGTGCAAATAGTCCATATGAACATTTGAAGTGGAAATGTCTCTAGATTTGTATGTCTCCTGTTTCTTTTGAACTACTTCAATTCTGCTTTGCTCATAGAACATAGTGTATTCTTTGATTGAGGCATGCCATGCTAGGCAGTCCTGTTCTAGTGTCTCAATTTCAATGAAATTTCAAAGTTCTTTAGAGTGTCCCTGTATCACTTCTTCTGATGTTCATTTGAGTAATTGCCTTGAGTTCTCCACAAAACAGTTTCTTAAGGCAAATACATGTGTAGAATTTGAATCGTGTGTCCAGCCCATTTGAGCTGTACTCTCTGCAGCAGAGTTTGAATGTTTGGCAGGTCAGCTTGAGAAAAGACCTCAGTGTCTGGTACCTGTTCTTTCCAGATGGTCTTCAGAATATTCCTCAGACTATTCAAAACAAAGCAATTCAGTTTCTTGGCATGGTGCTGGTATACCATCTAGGTTTCGTTGGCATACAACATTGAAGTCAGCACAGTGGCTCTGTAGGCTTTCAGTTTGGTAGGCAGTCCAACACCTCTTCTCTCCCATATTTTCCTTCAGGGCCTCCCAAACACTGAGCTAGCTCTGGCAATACATGAGTCAGCCTCATCATGTATGTGGGCATCATTGAAAAGTATACTGCCAAGATAAGTAAACTTACCTGCTTTAAATGATGGTTCCATGTATGGATTGTGTGGTGCAGGTTGCTGGAGAAGTTCTGCTTTCTTGGTGTTGGTCATTTGGCCAAAATTAACACAACAGGCAGAAAATCGATCCATACTCTTACGTCTAAGCCTTAGAGGCTCCACAGAGTGCACAATCATCTGCACACAAAAAGTCATGCACAAATTCTCACTTCACTTTAGTCTCAGCTTATAGCCTTTTCAAGTTAAATAATTTATTGTCAGAGCAATAGCTAACCTTGATGCTCTTTTCATGACCTTGTTGAAGGCATCTGACAATATTGCTCAAAACAAGCATACATCCCTGCTTCACTCCACTGGTTACTGGTAAAGTAGGAAAGCATCATCCATTACCTGCATTTTACTTTTGGTAGAGTTAAATTCTGTCGTCTTAGAGACAGACAAACTATCCTGCTAATAAGCCCTGTGGAGTTTTCACTTTTCATTTAGCAAATTCTGAATTTCCCCAGCCTTTTCATCAAACCAATCTTTATATTTGTGAGCATTCTGGCCCAAATGAGTAAATGCAGTCCTATAAACCAAATTTCTGAATCCTTCCCACTCCTTTTATGTTCCACTGTTGCCAACTATGTATTGGCTCAGCTTTCCCTCTATGTTAGTCATAAATTGTTCACGCATGAAGAAGTGCTCTAATATGTTGAGACTAAGTCTTCTGGTAGTAGTCTTGCCTTGAGGCCACCACTTTTTTTGAATGCAAATGTTTAGCTCGGAGGAGGATATGTCTATGATTGGTCCAGCACTAGGCACCACACATCATCATTATTACTCTCACATTCTGTCTTTCTTTGTTCTTTATAATAACATGGTCTATTAAATGCCAATATTTGCTGAGAGGGTGCATCCATGAATTTTTATGTACTTAAGAAAATGGAAAATAATGTTGGTAATGAGGAGATCATGAGTCACACAAGTCTTACAGGTCAGCAGTAAGAACCAGCTTCAGGTACCTTCATGGTTGTTGGAACAATTTGTTCTCATCCACCCATTCTGCTAGGGGAAGTCTTCATGGGTTAGTTGCTCCTCAGTTACCCTCAACCTAGTTTTGCCCATCTTTCTAAATGGTTTACAGGGTTGTGGCTGCTGAACATGCTACAGCTTCTTGGAGCCACAAGTGAGAGTTAGTGGCAAGTGGACTCCAAAGGCAGAAAGCAGTCTTGAAAAGGGGCTTGACATCCTCCTATCAGAAGCACTAAACCCTGATAGGCATGTATATACCTCAGGGGATTGACCTGAAGAATTATTGGGGTGGTTTGGCCATCCCTCAGGATCTAGGAAGAGTTTTTTTGGTAAAAGCTGTTCTACTTCTTTCTACAGAGAATGACTAGGCCACCACCTAACATTCACAACCTAATCACTGCCGCAGACTTGAAGCTAACTCTACCCAGAGCATAGAGGATCACTTTAAAAAAGGCACAAATCTTTCCTCAGGGAGTAAAATATGTCTCTCCACTCAAGTCCAGTTCTTCCTTGATTTTACAAGCGTTTGGAGAAGAAACCACTAACATCTCATATTCAAGGTGAGCTATGACTTGTGGCAGCTCTAGCATTCTCTTTAGAAAGTAAGAAAAACATTTTCTTCAAAGGAACGCATCCTAAATCCCCAGGGATGGTCAAACCACCTCAATAATTCTTTAGGTCAATCACCTGAGGTACACATATCTGTAAGTGCTTTGCTAATTTTGCAGATCAATCTCATCTTGGATTTTTGCTTCATCATCTCCCTACCATGTCAAACTATGCTCAATTATTCCCAAAGCCTATCAAAGCAACCCGGGTGAAGTTATACATAATTTATTGACATAAGAGTAAATTACAGAAGACTACCTACTTAAAGTCAAAGTATTCTTCTGTGTATCTTACCTGTCAGATTCAGAATTTCATATCCTACATGTTCCTTTTCCCACCCCTACTCTAGACAAAGGGTCATAACCAAAGACTATGCTATATGCAGACACCACATTTAATCTTTGCTTAGAATTATTCCTTTACTCTCAGCAGAGTGGACAGACTCCTTAACCACCCCCCCACACATATATACACACGACAAGTATTCTAAGGACTAAGATAACTCTAGGTTAAAAAAAAAAAGAAAAAATCTTTTTTTTTTTCTATAGGGATAAGCCTTCAACAAACAGCTTGCTTTTTTCCCCTCTCTCTCTCCAAGTAGTCAAAACCTGAAGGATGTGGTTTCTACAAAAATATGTTCTTAGGTAAAAGGCAGGCTTTGCTCATCCCTGCTCATTCACTCTAGCCATCCCATTCAGTTAATATCATGGTTATTTTAATAGTTCATATAATCAGAATATGCAAACATATCTCTGAAGCTGAATATGAGCAACCATTTTAAGGGATGAAGAAGTAGAGCATTAGACTATGCAAATTAATTCAACATATCCATTGATACAACCTGAGTTCAGGTCTCACCTCTGACATACATGGCTTTGTGACCCTGCACAATTCACTTAATATCTCTGAGCCACAGATAACTCTCTAAGCCTCTCTAGCATTGATTATGTGCAATTTATCCTGTATATATCTTGTCTGCATATATAATTGTATGTTGTCTTTCTCATTAGACTGTGAATTCCTTGAAAATAGGAGTTGTCTTTCATTTTTTCTTTAGTATCTCCAGTTCCAGCACAATGACATAGTGGGTTTTTAATAAATATTTATTGAGGTCCTTAGCAAATATTCATTAATTGACATGTTGCCTATATGTATTGGTATTAGATATTGCCTCACCAGTGGCTTCCTACACAAATTGAATAACAAGTCCAGACAAAAAGTAAAAATATTTTGAAATTCAATGATTTCAATATGAAAGTAGGTCCACAGAAGAGTGATATTACTTTACTTTGTCATTTTTACAAAATGACTAAAGGCTAATAAAAAACCAAGAAGTTCAGGAAGAAGGAATAAGAAAACCTAAAAAAAAATGTGTAGTCTACTCAGAAGCCTGGTCACTTTATGTTATGAATAACATTTTTGATAAGAGTCAGGAAGTGCTGGACTGGGTAGAATTGAATGACATCATAGAAAAAGACATCAACTGTGTTGTAATGAAGTATACACAGTTATTTCAGACTCAGCTCTCATGCAATCAGTTCCTCACCTGGACTGAGCAAAGATCAAAGTTTTAAGAAAGGATGAGAATGGATAAATGACACTGGCAATAGTTAGAAGAGTTTTAACCTGACCTGTTTTAAAACAAATTTTCAACATAAAATATAGGTAATTGATAAGAGTGAAGACATTGACTATAATGACTCTCTAAAGATTTTAATTGCTGTGAAACAGTGAGAAAGTTTGAAAAAGAACCCAGAAAATCCTAACCTAGGAAATAATTAATCTCCTCACTAAGCAGAGATGCAGAAGCCAAAGGTGATACTAGTTATGCTTACAATCCCACTTGTAAAATATTAAGAGGGAGGATAATGGAAGATTACAATCAGTATCACCTCATAAAATAGTCTACAGATAATTTTCATAAATATTTAAAATATTTTGTTTGTATGTTATATGCACATAAACACTCCATAAATTTTATTGGTTTTTTTAATGCAAAGTCTATGAAGATAAAAATGAGAAAATTGGTAGGTGAAAAAATAATTTACATGAGGGCACATTAGCCAACAAAGGTGGCTAAATTGGGAGGAGGAAACCTAAAGGATCCTTTCTATCACCATTCAGGACATCATTACTGGTGTGCAGGTAGGATAAAGATAGGAGACCATTGAAGGGAGCAAGGGACACAAGCAGTATTTTATTCATGTTCTCGTTGTTGTTCAGTCATTCAGTCATGTCTAACTGGGACCCCATGTACCACAGCACACCAGGCCCTTCTATCCTATTTGGAATTTGGAAATTTGGAAATTCAGTTAACTAAACCTAAATGACTCATTGGATTTTGACTTCTCAATTGGTACAGATTTTCCTCACCTTGACTCTGCTATGAAAACCAATTTTCTCCCTTTTCATGGTCATTTGGATTGGGGGTATTCTTCAGATCCCCCAAATACCAACCCAACCTCACCCTTTGGTTAATTCTTGCTTTCCTATTCAAAAACCCCACCTTGTCTGCCTGAAGGGGGCTTTGTCTTTCCTTTATCTGGAGGTTAATTTTATTTCAGACTCAACTGCTTCAGAAGAAGGCAGTTAGGGTTCAGTAGATGAAGGGAATGAAGAAGATCTGAGTTAAAATTCAGTCTCAGATGCTCACTAACTGTGTGACCCTGGGCAAGTCATTTAATTGTTTTTTTCTTTTCATATGTAAAATGAGGGTAATAACACCTACCTCACAAAGTTGTGAGGATCAAATGAGATAATAGTAAAGAATTTATCACAGTACCTGGCACATAGTAAGTGAAATATAAATATTAGTAATTATTATTAGGAGAGATTCAGTATTTTTAAATAATCTGGGAGAAAAGTACTGTTTAAATCCAAAGTAGCAATAATGTTATATATCAGGGGACCCAGTAGATAGTTACGTAATAATGTTTTGGTGAAATAAGACATGCAGAGTATTTTTTTCAGGGAATACTGAGCATATTGCAGAATAGAATACAATTTGACAGGATGGGAAAACATGAAAGAGATTTTTTTTAATTAGTCCAATACCAAATATTATCTAGAAAGGAAGAACATGTATAAGACAGAAATTTAAAAAAAAAGAAAAGAAAAGAAACAGCAGTGAATTAATCAGAAAACTGTTAGTAAAGGCCCTGGAAACTTTGGAGATACCTGAAACCCCTTACTTTTTTCTTATTCATTTTAAAGCTATGTCTGCATCTGAGTGTGTGTGTGTGTGTGTGTGTGTGTGGTGTGTGTGTGAAGAGAGAGAGAGAGAGAGAGAGAGAGAGAGAGAGAGAGAGAGAGAGAGAGAGAGAAGTGACCCCAGTGCTTATTAGACTTATTAGATTAACCCATTCTGCTCAGGGCTATTTTGTTCTGTCCCATCTGGCCACATCCATTGGTATAGCTGAGAATAGCTTATAATAGCTCCAGCTGGCTAGATGTCATTTTGAATGGTAATGGGCTTTGGACTAGTCATAATCTGCGATGCCAGTGACTGATGAAGTGTTGAGGGGAAGGGGCAAGAGCCTTGTCTAAGGCATGGTGGAGAAGTCTGTGTGGGAATTTAAAAATGTTATTGAAGAAGCCAGAGGCAAAGGACATATCTACGTAATGTGAGTAGAAGAGACAGAGCAGCAACACTTCAGAAAGAAGAGACAAAATCAATTTCAAGGAAATGAGCAAATTGGGAGACAAGGAGGTTCAAAGAGTAGAGTCCAGAGAAGAGTCACAAAGGCAAGAACAGTTTATTTCACCCAAATAGCTGGAAGGAGCCAGCAGGGAGCCAGAAACTAGCCCTGCTTAGCTAATCATCTTGATGGACTGTTGCCCGCCAGGGGTTCAGGCTCATCTCTTCATTCTTCCAAATGGGAAATATCTATTATAGGGCTACATTTAACCTAAGCGGGGGAAAAAAGCTTAAGACTTGCTGCTTTTGGTGCAGTAATTTTGGCTTCTTATGCCCTTTATCTTCTCCGCATCCCCTCCCCAGGAACCCTGTGTTCTAATATGGCTTCTTGTCACAAGATGAGCCTTGACTAATTCATACTAGGGTATTAATGATTGATAACAGATGAATGAGTCTTGTATCCCCAGAGTATTCCTATTATAAAAGAGAAGAATTGGTAAAGTCAGTGCTTAACATCAAAGAAGGATAGTATGATAATGGATCTTCAGGTATTCTGACAGTCAATTGGGGAAAATATACATACACATACATAGTGCCATATATATCTTTTTTCCTAATATCTTTTAAATCATATCACATTTATGAGTTCTACTTATGAGTTCAGCCATGACTGTGATTAACTAGCTCCACACAATTGGCTTTGGAGGCATATGTACTCTTTTTAAAAATATATCTTATTTATTCCATTAAATATTTCCCAATTACATGTAAAAATCCATTTTCTAAAATTTTGACTTCCAAATATTCTCCCTCTCCCACCCCACCTCTACTTGAGGAGGTAAGTAATTTGATATTTATTATACATACGAAATCATACAAAACACATTTCCATATTGGTCATACAGTGAAAGAAAAAGCAAGAAAAATAAAGTGAAAACAAAATTATGCTCCAGTCTACATTCAAACTTCATCAGACCTTTCTCTGGACATGTATAATATTTTTCATCATAAATCCTTTGGAATTTTCCTGGATCATTCTATTAATCAGACTAGTCAAGTCAATTATAGTTAATCATCATACAATATTGCTGTTACTGTATACAATGTTCTCTTAGCTCTGCTCACTTCACTTTGCATCAGTTCTTATAAATCTTACCAGGTTTTTTCTGAAATTGCTCATGTTTCTTATAGAATAATACTATTCATTCACAATCATAGACAAGAATGTGTTCAGTAATTCACCAACTGATGGACACCCCTTATTTTCCAATTATGTGCCACCACAAAAAGATCTGCTATAAATTTATTTGTACATATACCTTCTTTTCCTTTTTCCTTGATCTGTCTTCAGGATACAGACTTGGTAGTGATATTGTGAGATGAAAAAGAATGCAAAGTTTTTTTAGACTTTTGGGTATAGTTCCAAATTATTCTCCAGAATGGTTGGATCAGTTCACAACTTTACCAACAGTGCATTAGTGTCTTAATTTTCCCAACTCTCTTCCAACAGTTGTCATTTTCCTTTTATGTCATATTAGGCAATCTGACAGGGATGAAGTGGTACCACAAATTGTTTAATTTTCATTTCTCTAATCAATAGTATTTAGAGCATTTTTTTTCATATGACTACAGATGGCTTTGATTTCATCTGAAAAGGCACATGTATTTTTAAAATTTTATTTATTTTATTATGACCTTAAGAAATAAAACAAGCATTTCTATAACATGGTAGAATAGTATTAAAAAAAAAATTGCACAAGAAACTACAAATCTATTATGGAAAATTTACTATTTCTTTTAAATATGTAATGAAATTATCATGTAACTTTTTTTTCCTTTCCCTTTTTTTCCTCCTCCACCCACCCTAGAGATGGTTGCCATTATGCACAATTATGTGTATGTATGTGTGTATAAATAATTAGATAGATAGACATAGATATCAGTCTCTCTCACACATGCACACATATAAAACTATTCTATACATACTTCTATGTATCAGTTCTTTCTCTGGATGCAAACAGCTTCTTACTCTATATGTAATTAGTAGGCTATTTGGGTATTTATAACAGTGAAAATGACTTAATCATTCAAAGTTTTTTCTTAAAACTTTGCTGTTACTGCAGGTAACAGCTGTTATGTTCTCCTTGTTCTTCTCATTTCAATCTTCATTATTTCATGCAAGTTTTTCCATGTTTTTCTAAGATCATCAAGTTTATCATTTCTTATAGCATGGTAGTATTCCACCACAATCATATAACACAACTTGTTCAGCCATTCCCCAATTGACACATTTATTAGATATATGTATTCTTAATGGGAAATAAGATACCAATACTTGTATGTTAATACCTTCCAAGATCATCTATCATAAACTGAAGATACAATTGCTAATCTTTCATCTTCTTTTTTTTCTTTTCTGAAAAAAATGAATAAAGTAACATTTCTCAAGAGAGAGTGATGAAGTTTTGCTTTCTTCCCTATCTAGAATTAAGAAATCAGGAAGTTCATTTAATTGTAAAGCTAATGAATTCCCCATCCATTCCTACATTATTACTTTCTTCAACTTCTATCTAAATTGGAGAAGGAATCATTTAGATTTTGATACACTTTTTAGTATGGATGATTCAAGTGTCAGGTCATTTTACCTTATGCAAATAAGTCCAAATATCATTATAATAATGCTCCCCATTTTTTTTGTACTCTAAATGATAAATTTTAAATTGAATAGCAAATGTTGCCACAGCCAGTTAAATTTGTTTTTGCAACTATTTACATTGGAATAAATTAATTTCAAGGCATACAATGTCATAGTGACTTTTCAGTCATTACCTGTATGGTTCCTCCAGGATTGTTTGCTAATCCATTAGCATTCCCTTTCTCTTTTCTATTATATGATTATAATTAATGCATACTCCAATTTCATATTCTGCTTTTCACTTTGTATTTTTCACACACAACTTTTTAGATGTCTTTATATTTCTCATACTCCTTTACATTTAGTTAATTTTCTAGAAAAGTATGTGCCGTTTATGATTAGACATCCATATTCTTCTCAGCTTTTTTTTCAATTACATAAAATACATCATATTAAAAAAAAGATAGCTCTTAATCTCACCTTCCACAGAAAGCTTTTCACAATCCCTCTTAATTCTGGTGCCTTCTTTTTCTTGATTATTTCCAATTTAACCTTTATATATCTTGTTTGTACATGGTGTACACAGTTGATTTCTTTTTTTTCTTATTCTATTTTATTTTTCAACAATCACTTCCACAAGCTTTTGAGTTTTAAATCTGCCCCCCCCACTCCTTCCTCCCCAAGATAGTGTACAATGTGATATAGGCTCTATATATGCATTCCTATTAAACATATTTTCATATTAGTCATGTTATAAAGAAGAATTAGAACCAATAAGAGGAATAACAAGAAGGAAAAAACAAAAAGGAAAA
The DNA here is from genome assembly GCF_003287225.1 of Phascolarctos cinereus. NCBI lineage: Eukaryota > Metazoa > Chordata > Mammalia > Diprotodontia > Phascolarctidae > Phascolarctos > Phascolarctos cinereus. Next base: position 126,813,668 of record NW_027555625.1, read on the forward strand.
AAAAAAGAGCAAATAGTATGCTTCAATCCGCATTCAAATTATATAGTTCTTTCTCTGTATGTGGATAGCATTTTCTATCATGAGACTTTTAGAGATGTCTTAGATCCATGTTTGCTGAGAAGGGTATTCTGCGCAGAAGTCTATCAAAGTTAGTCATGACACAATGTGGCTGTTACTGTGTACAACATTCTGGTTCTGCTCACTTCACTCAGAATCAGTCCATACAAGTCTTTCCAGGTTTTTCTGAAGTCTATTTGCTCATCATTTCTTGTAGCACAATAGTATTCCATTGCATTCATATGTTACAACTTCTGCAGCCATTCCCCAGTTGATGGACATCCCCTCAATTTCCAATTCTTTGCCACCATAGAAAAAGTTGCCATAAATATTTTTGTACATGTGGGTCCTTTACTCATTTTTATGATTTCTTTGGAATATAGCCCTAGAAGTGCTATTGCTGGATCAAAGAATATGCACATTTTTGTAGTCCTTTGGGCATAGTTCCAAATTGCTTTCCAAAATGGTTGGATCAGTTCACAACTCCAGCAACAATGCATTAGCATAATTGATTTCTTGTTGCCTCTTCTATTAGATGATGAACTCTTCAAGGGCTGGCATTGTTTTTGTTTTTGTTTTTGTTTTTTGCCTTTCTTCGCATATTTAGCAATTAGTGCAATGCTTGACACATAATAAGCTCTTAAAATTATTTGTTGATTGACTTTCAACACATCAGATAGTCAACATCTGATTAGAGCAGTTGCTTCATTTAGTAAAACAGATCACGACTACTCTAGTCTTTAGCTGACAGTACTCTTGAATTGTTAGAGCTTTAAAATTCATCACCTTATGTCAACCTGTTGACTGCTCTCAGACTTTAGCTAGGATAGTTCTTGGATCAACGAAGGACTGGAAACTTTTTTCATTTTAACTGGATATTCCAGAAATTGCATTTTGAAGTCATTGTCTTTGAGAATCTACAGTTTCCTCTATGCTATGGGGAGGCATCAGAGTTATATGTTAGTGGGTAACTTTACAAAGATTATAAAAAATTAAAATGCAAAAGTTTCTTTAAAAGCCACATGTTGTCTGGGGCAGCTAGGTGGTGCAGTGAATAGAATACCAGCTCTGGAATCAGGAGGACCTGAGTTCAGATCTGGCCTCAAACATCTAACACTCACTAGCTTTGTGACTCTGGGCAAGTCACTTAACACCAATTGCCTCACCAAAAAAAAAAAAAAGCCATGTGATGTCAACACCCACACTCCTGAGAGAAGATGTGTTGTTACTATTGTTTTGTAACTGATTTTCTTCATTCTTATTTTTTTTTAGCTGATGTAGTAAATTGGGCTTGGTCATGTGATATGCTGGAATATGGGTCTGCCATCCATCTTGATACATCCCAATTCACTGTGCCAGTTGAATTCATTTTCAGAAGCACTGAAACTCCAGAGAAATACAGCTTTTTAAAGTCACATAAAAATAATAATAAAAAAGTTGCAGATTGGATGTTAACTTTCCAAAACACCATGAGAAGTAAAAAGGACCCTGTCAACATAAGCCTCTCTCTACTAGTGACTCATGAGATACAATTTACTAGAGTGGAATTCAGTAAAAGGTTTTTCAACCTGTGACCCCGGACACCCCTAGACTATGGCATACTTTGACCAGGTTCAGTTCTCGACATTGATCCTAAGTCACTAATTTTCAGTTTCTTCCTCACCCCATTCTAGAGTTACTACAGGAATATTTTCAATACATATTTATGGTATAACTCATGTCTAGGTTTTCCAAAATATGGGTAATAGAGTCTCTAGATCCTATACAAAAACTGAAGTTTCCAGTTGCATAAGAGTACAGAACAAGGTTTATGTCATTCTATAGAAAATGCATGACACAAAGTACTTGAGGAAGCCTAAAATCAGATATAAAACCACAAAAGCATTTAAATGGCCTAACAGCTTCCTTGGGAATACAGATGCACTAGTTTACTTTAGGACAATCTTTTTTAAAAAATTTTTTTCCCTGATGGTCCTCTCCTCGTCAATGCCCTATATAGACAGTGAGATACTAATCCCATCATAAGTTGTAGGCTCCCTACAGATGGAGAATTGTCATAAAATAAACACTCCTTTCTGCTGGGCTTACACTACCAAGTAATTCACCATTATGGATTTTGAAGTAGGACACTGCATAGGAATTATGCAGATGATTATCTCATTTTTCTTAAAGGAGGATGTTGCATCACGAAGTCCTCTTTGCTTTCTGGAAAGTTCAGACTTGGGAATTCTTAAACTTGGGGCTATCCATGAGGCAATTCTCACAACTTGTGTTGCTCAAGAAATATCAATTTCCTGAATGGACAGCTAAATGCTAATATCATGGTATATAAGGAATTCAAAATGTTCCTCTCTACCACATAAGATTTAGGATTCCCAAATTTTGTCCATGAACCTCTTGCTTACCCTCTTGGCCCAACTGGATAGATATGAACTGGCATAAATTTGAGCTTTTTTTATTTTTGGTATCCATTTTGTCTTCTTGAACCTATTTATCTTTGTATCCCAAGTATCTAGCACAATGCCTGACATAGAGAAGAAACTTGATATTGATAAATCTGCTACTGCCATGTGTTTCTACAATATATCTATCATTACCATTGTTGCTACCATCTGTTGAGATGGGAAAGTACACCCTCAAGTGCTTCTATCTAAGGTCATATGCAAATTTGCAAGCATATGTCTATCTCTACCATGTGCTACTTATGAAAGTATCTATAGCAGGCCTGCACAATCTGTGGTCCACAGGCTGCTTATGGCCCATGGGCAGCATGAGGCTTGCCAAAGGATTTTTGGCAGCCCACAAAAAATGCAGAGGAAAACATCCTCTACATTTTTCACAGGCTGCCTGAAATCCTTTGGCATGCCTGTATGCTGCTTATGGTCCCCAGGCACAGGTTCTGCAGACCTGATCTACAGTATCCAGAAACTGCTTTTCTATATAGGAAACACACATACACACACACACACACACACACACACACACACACACACACAAAACAACACTTCACATGGACACAGGTACTCCTACTCTTTCCAGAAGTAAGTCTACTCTATTGTGAGAAATGATTCATTTGGATTTCTACTCTATTCTAATCAGTGTTAATCAGTTTGATATTTTATATAAATCATATAAGGATAATTAGATAAGATAGGTTCTTATAGTAGGCCTTTACAGTAGGCCTCAAACATTGATCCAACATTCATTACTTGTTTGTCAGTTATGAAGCTCACTTGTGTAGCCACAAGAATACTAACACATATCTCCAACCTGTTCTGCTCAAATTTCATGCCCAAACCCAGTGTGGATGGGATGTCTTGATTCTTTGGAAAGTCCCTCAACATATTTTTGTACCCTCAAACCACTCTCTCTTGCCCAACATGAGCAATTGACCATCTTATGATCATTTAGTCACCAGAGTTGATTATTGCCTTACCAACTTATGACCACTTAATCAGTGGAAATGACCCTTGCCTATGCCCATCTTGTACTAACTGAAGCTGCATTGTTTCAGGATCCTCTTGAACGGCCAAGATTAAGGTCTATCAACCGATGGGATTTCAAATTTTACTTTATCTCTCCTAAATGTTTGGGTATCAAACCCCGTAAAAGTAAGGCCCTAGGGAAAAGAAGCATCTCAGATCATGAGGAAGATCTGAGGTCCCCTTTATTAGAGGGGGCTGTGAACCCTTTATTAAAGTGCTATTTGGGGGGGGAGCCAAGATGGTGTAGTGAAAATGTAGTGACTCTCACTTTCCCCTATCAACCACTGAAAACCCAGAAAATGTCATCCCAGAAAAAAAACCCTGGAATACCTGAACTAGAAGAAAGACAGGGAGCAGCAGTGCAGCAGACCAGAAAACAGATCTCCCAGTGCCTCAGCAAAAATAAGGGAGGCAGAACTACAAGGGGCCCCAGGCTGATAAGTACCCTGCGGCATTCATCTGAAAGGAGGTGAAGAAAACAACCTAAAGGCTTCCTAAAGCCCTGGCCTTGCTGATTCCAACCCAACACCAGGTGAGCTGTTGGAGCCCTGCAGCCTCCAATTGTGAAGAAATCCTGAAGCCCAGGTGGTAGAGCAGGCAAACACCAACACCTGGACCTCCCAGTGCCTCAGTGAGGGCAGGGGGAACTGGTGGAAAGCAGCTCAGAAAACCATCAGGTGCCTCGGCACTCTACCACAAAGAACTCTCCCAGTGCATTAACAGAAATGAGGGACACAACACTGCAGGGGTCCCCAGGCACATAAACACCCTGCAGCACCCATCTAAAAGGAGCTGAAGAAAGCTAAAGGAAAGGAAAACAGGCAACCTAGAATTGCCTGAAAGTTCCAGCCTTGCTGATTCCAGCCCAACATGAGGTAAGCTGCCAGAAACCTACAGCCTCCAATTCCAGCATAAGAGGCCCCAGCACGCAAAGCCAGTGACCAAGACCTAGGCTCCCAACACAAGAAGCTTGGGTCAGCCCCCTTTGTTCCCCAGCAGGAGAGCTCAATCTCTTTAAAGGCCAGGGAATAAAGAAACACCATGAGTAAAAAGAAATGTACCATAGATTCATATTATGAGAAGAGTGAAGATCAAGACAGAAATTCTGAAGAGGACAACATTGTCAACAAACCCACATCTGCAACAACAAAAGGGAATATGAACTGGTCTGAAGCCCAAAAAGCCTTCTTAGAAGAGCTCAAGAAGGATTTTAATAGTCAAATGAGAGAGGTAGAAGAGTCCTTCAAAAACATAATTGGCCAACTGGAAAAAAAATACACTGAAGAAAACAAGTCCCTAAAAAACACAATTGGCCAATTGAAGAAGGAAGTACAAAAACTAACAGAAGAAAACAATCTGTTAAAAACTAGAATTGGACAAATGGAAACTAATGTCTCTATGAGAGAGCAAGAATCAGTCAAACAGAAACAAAAAATGAAAAAATAGATGAAAATGTAAAATACCTCATCAGTAAAACAACTGACCTGGAAAATCGACTCAGGAGAGACAATTTAAAAATTATTGGACTACCTGAAAATCATGATGAAAAAAAGAGCCTGGACAGTATCTTTCAGGAAATCATAAAGGAAAACTGCCCAGAAGTCCTAGAACCAGAAGGGAAAATAACCATAGAAAGAATCCACCGATCACCACCTGAAAGAAATCCAAATTGACAACTGAACCAAGACAAAAATATAATAGCAAAATTCCAAAATTACCAGATGAAAGAGAAGGTGCTGCAAGCAGCCAGAAAGAAACAATTTAAATATCATGGAACCACAGTCAGGATTACACAGGACCTTGCAGCTTCTACATTAAAAGACTGCAGGGCATGGAACATGATATTCTGTAAGGCAAAGGAGCTTGGAATGCAGCCAAGGATCAATTACCCAGCAAAAATGAGCATCATTTTTCAAGGGAGGAGGTGGATATTCAATGAAATAGGAGACTTCCAAACTTTCCTGATAAAAAGACCAGAGCTCAACAAAAAATTTGATCTTCAAGTACAGGACTCAAGAAGGACTTAAAAAGGTAAATGGGACAGAAGATACAATATGTTGTTAATGGGGGGGGCTGTTTAAACCCCTACAAGGGAATATGAGACTTGCAACCCTTGAGAACTGTATTGTTATTACACCTTGTTAAAGGAGTATACATAAAGAGGGTGGATATTAGTTGACTTTGATGTAATGATAAAAAAAATCTAATCAAGTGGGTTAAATGGATCCAAATAAGTGGATCAATCTGATCTTAGAAAATGTACTGAGAAAGGAGGAGGCAGACAAGGGTAAATTACATTACAGGAAAAGACACAAAATCCTATTACAGCAGAGGGAAAGAAGGGAGGGGGGAGCATTGTTTGAACCTTACTCTCATCAGATTTGGCTCAAGAAGGGCATAACATAATCAGTTAGGTATAGAAATCTAACTTGCCCTATAGGCAGTAGGAGGGAAAAGGGGAAAGAAAAGGGAGGGGGAAAGAAGGGAGGGAAGAAGCAGTAAGAGTAAAGGGGAAGAAAAGGGAAAGGGATAATAAAAGGGGGAGGGACTGAAGGAGGCGTGGTCAAAAGCAAAACACTAGTGAAGGGGGAAAGGAAAAAGGAGAAAGAAAAGCATAAATGGGGGAAAAAGGATGGAGAAAAAGACACAGATAGTAATCATAACTGTGAATGTGAATGGGATGAACTCTCCCATAAAACGGAAAGGATTGCAGAATGGATTAAAAACCATAATCCTACAATATGTTGTTTACAGGAAACACATTTGAAAAAGAGTGACACATACAGGGTAAAGGTAAAAGGCTGGAGCAGAATATATTATGCTCAGCTGAAGTAAAAAAAGCAGGGGTAGCAATCCTGATCTCAGACAAAGCAAAAGCAAAAATAGATCTAATCAAAAGAGATAAGGAAGGAAACTACATCCTGCTAAAAGGCACCATAGACAATGAAGTAATATCATTACTAAACATATATGCACCAAATGGTATAGCATCCAAATTCTTACAAGAGAAGTTCAGGGAGTTACAGGAAGAAATAGACAGCAAAACTATACTAGTGGGGGACCTGAACCTCCCCCTCTCGCACTAGATAAGTCTAACCACAAAATAAACAAGAAAGAAGTTAAGGAGGTGAATAGAACATTAGAAAAGTTAGGTATGATAGACCTCTGGAGAAAACTGAATGGGGATAGAAAGGAATATACTTTTTTCTGCAGTACATGGCACATACACAAAAATTGACCATGTACTAGGGCATAAAAACCTCACAATCCAATGCAGAAAGGCAGAAATATTAAATGCATCCTTTTCAGATCATGATGCAATAAAAATTATATGTAATAAAGGGCCATGGAAAGATAGACTAAAAAATAATTGGAAACTAAATAATCTAATCCTAAAAAATGATTGGGTCAAACAACAAATCATAGAAACAATCAATAATTTCATTCAAGAGAATGACAATAATGAGACAACATACCAAAACCTATGGGATGCAGCGAAAGCAGTTCTTAGGGGAAGTTTTATATCTCTAAATGCTTACATAAATAAAATAGAAAAAGAGGAGATTAATGAATTGGGCATACAACTAAAAAAACTAGAAAAAGAACAAATTAAAAATCCTCAACTAAACACCAAATTAGAAATACTGAAAACCAAAGGAAAAATTAAATAAAATTGAAATTAAGAAAACTATTGAACTAATAAATAAAACTAAGAGCTGGTTTTATGAAAAAAACAATAAAATAGATAAACCTTTGGTTAATTTAATTAAAAAAAAAGAAAGAAGAAAACCAAATTACTAGTATCAAGAATGAAAAGGGAAGCTACCACCAAGGAAGAGGAAATTAAAACAATAATTAGGAATTATTTTGCCCAACTATATGCCAACAAATTTGACAATCTTAGTGAAATGGATACATATTTAAAAAATATAAATTGCCCAGATTAACCAAAGAGGAAGTAAAATACTTAAATAACCCCATCTCAGAAAAAGAAATTGAACAAGCCATTGATGAACTCCCTAGGAAAAAATCTCCAGGGCCAGATGGATTTACATGAATTCTATCAAACATTTAAAGAACAATTAATTCCAATACTATATAGACTATTTGGGAAAATAGGTGAAGAAGGAGTCTTACCAAATTCTTTTTATGATACAAATATGGTGTTGATACCTAAACCAGGAAGAGTCAAAATAGAGAAAGAAAATTATAGACCAATTTCTCTAATGAATATAGATGCAAAAATTTTAAACAAAATAGCAAATAGATTGCAGCAACTTATCACAAGAATAATACACTATGACCAGGTAGGATTTATACCAGGAATGCAGGGTTGGTTCAATATTAGGAAAACTATCAGCATCATTGAGCATATCAACAAAACCAACAGAAACCACATGATCATCTCAATAGATGCAGAAAAAGCTTTTGATAAAATACAACACCCATTCCTATTAAAAACACTAGAAAGCATAGGTATAAATGGAGTCTTCCTTAAAATAATAAATAGCATTATCTAAAACCTTCAGCAAGCATTATATGTAATGGGGACAGGCTAGAAGCATTTCCAATAAGATCGGGGGTGAAACAAGGATGTCCATTATCACCACTGTTATTCAGTATTGTACTGGAAACCTTAGCTTTAGCAATAAGAGAAGAAAAAGAAATTGAAGGCATTAGAATAGGCAAAGAAGAAACAAAGCTATCACTCTTTGCAGATGACATGATGATATACTTAGAGAATCCTAGAGAATCAAGTAAAAAACTACTTGAAATAATAAACAACTTTAGCAAAGTTGCAGGCTATAAAATAAACCCACATAAATCATCAGCATTTCTATATATTACCAACAAAGCCCAACAGCAAGAGATAGAAAGAGAAATCCCATTTAAACTTACTGTAGACATTATAAAATATTTAGGAGTCTACCTCCTGAAACAAACCCAGGAACTCTATGAACACAATTACAAAACACTTTTCACACAAATAAAATCAGATCTAAATAATTGGAAAAACATCAGTTGCTCATGGGTAGGCCGAGCTAATATAATAAAAATGACAATCCTACCTAAGCTAATTTACTTATTCAGTGCCATACCAATCAAACTACCAAAAATTATTTTATAGAGTTAGAAAAAATAATAACAAGATTCATTTGGAAAAACAAAAGGTCCAGAATATCAAAGGAACTAATGAAAAGAAATGCAGGGAAGGTGGCCTAGCAATTCCAGATCTTAAATTGTATTATAAAGCAGCAATCATCAAAACTGCTTGGTACTGGCTAAGAAATAGGGAGGGGATCAGTGGAATAGGTTAAATATGCAAGACACAGTAGTCAATGACTATAGTAATCTATTATTTGATAAACCCAAAGACCCCAGCTTCTGGGATAAGAACCCACTCTTTGAAAAAAACTGCTGGGAAAACTGGAAAAGAGTATGGCAGAAACTAGGCATAGACCCAAATCTCACACCATATACCAAAATAAAGTCAAAATGGGTTCATGACTTAGATATAAAGGCTGATACCATAAGTAAACTGGGAGAACAAGGAATAGTTTACCTATCAGATCTATGGAGAACAGAAGAATTCATGACCAAACAGGAGATAGAGAACATTATGAAAAGCAAAATGGATAATTTTGATTACATTAAATTGAAAAGTTTTTGCACAAACAAAGCCAATGCAACTAAGATTAGAAGGAAGGTAGAAAATTGGGAAAGAATTTTTACAACCAGTCTCTCTGATAAAGGCCTCATTTCTAAAATATATAGAGAATTAAGACAAATTTATAAGAACACAAGCCATTCCCCAATTGATAAATGGTCAAAGGATATGAACAGACAGTTCTCAGATGAAGAAATTAAAGCCATCTATAGTCATATGAAAAAATGCTCTAAATCATTATTGATTAGAGAAATGCAAATCAAAACAACTCTGAGGTACCACATCACACCTATCAGATTGGCCAACATGACAAAACAGGAAAATGATAAATGTTGGAGAAGATGTGGAAAATTGGAACACTAATACATTGTTGGTGGAGTTGTGAAATGATCCAACCATTTTGGAGAACAATTTGGAACTATGCCCAAAGGGCTACAAAATGTGAATACCCTTTGATCCAGCAATAGCACTTCTAGGGCTATATCCCAAAAAGATCAAACAAATGGAAAAGGACCCACATGTACAAAAATACTCATAGCAGCTCTTTTTGTGGTGGCAAAGAATTGGAAATTGAGAGGGTGTCCATCAACTGGGGAATGGCTGACCAAGTTGTGGTATATGAATGTAATGGAATACTATTGTGCCATAAGAAATGATGAACAGGCTGACTTCAGAAAAGCCTGGAAAGACTTATATGGTCTGATTCTGAGTGAAGTGAGGAGAACCAAGAGGACTTTGTACACAATAACAGCCATGTTATACAATGACTAATATTGTTAAACTGAACCCTTCTCAGCATTACAAGGATCTAAAACACTTCCAGAGGCCTGGGATGGAAAATGCTGTCCACATCCAAAAAAGAACTATGGAAGTCGAATCGTTATCACTTATTTTTACCTTCTGTTGAGTTTTGTTTCATCTTTCTGATGATTCCTTCTACTGGTTTTAATTTTTGCTTACAGCTTCACTAATGTGAAAATATGTTTAATGGGTATGTAAATATAAAGCCTGTATGAGATTGTGCGCTGTCTTGGGGAGGGTGGGGGGGAGGAAGGGCGAGAAAAATTTTCAACTCAAAAGCATATGGAAATGATTGTTAATAAATCAAAATAAAAATAAAATTTAAAAAGAATTAAAAAAAATAAAGTGCTATTGGATAGTAGCTCTGCCTCAGTGGTTTTTCTTGCAGACTGGACATTATTGAGCTTTGCTATTTCTTCTCCAAATCAGGACTAGAGAAGAAACAATAAAAGAGATACAATAGCATGTTCCCCTGAATCTTAATCACCTAAATATGTTGGAAGTAGCACCCATTATAGAATGTGGATGTGAACATCAAACAAAATGCTAGGATAAACTGCTAAGACAAGCCTGTGAAAGACTAAGAGAATCACTCCCAAGTTCCACCTTATATCATTACGCCATAGTGCTTAGGGTTGTAGACTTGGAGAAATGTATTTGAATCTTTCTCAGATAGTTAATAGCTGTTTGAACTTGGGTAAGTCACTTACATTCTCAGCCTGTCTCCTCACCTGAAAAATTAGGTGGTTAATTCAATAACCTCTAAGTTTTTTGTTTTTGTTTTTTTTTTCCAGATCAAAATCTAACAAAAAATGTCCTCTGATCCTACAAGTAGCTTTTGATCCTTCTGCACCCCTGGACTGCTAGGATCTTTTGACCTTGATCTCAGTGTGTCAATGAAGCTGAATCCACAAAATAATTTCATGTCAGACCATACCCAGGTCCATAAGCAAGGCAAAGAGGAGACACAAATTTTCCCACACTACAGAAGGAAAAGGAGGAAAAATATGAATACATTAGACTACAACTGTAAGGCTCCTGCTCACTCAATAGCCTATTAGCCATATAGCAAAATTAAGAACAGAGTGACTGGGCTCTTTTTCCTTTCACAACTTCCAGGCAAGTGAGGAAAGGAGAGGATGTCAAAGGCCAGAACTTCAGAGAAGTCTTGCCTACCACTTTTGGACAACTAGGCTGCTTGTCCAGTCTTGTATCTCCTCTCACCCACTTCTTCTCATAGCTGATATAATCCCTATCCAAATTTTAAACTTGCAAATGATGCAACATCTCATTGCGTTGGAAAGTTCTAACAGTAGAAGTTAATATAAAAGGGCATATTAAATGATTAGTTGAATAGAGGTCCATCTTCCTCTTCTAGGTCCAATTTAAGGAATGAAGGCACTTCTTCAACAATTCACAACTTACTAAGGATCATTCCTGTATGGGTAAGAGGTAGGTATGGAAAAGGTAATCTCCTTCCACACTGTCACCTCCATTCAAATACACAGTATTAACTATAACACTGGGAGAGACATCCGGATCTGGGGAAAATAGCTATAAATTGTTAGAAATCATGATATTGCCAAGGAAAATGGGGAGGTTGGGCCAACTCATGAGAACACATATATACTTTATAGCAAGAAGTTCTTCAAAAGTCTCAAATAAAAGCTTTTCATCTTATAAGGTTGAGACAGAAATTCATCAAATTAATCAAGAATCCTCCTGATTACCTTCTTTAACAGTTGGCATATTTTAAAATTCAAGTTCATTTCCTAAAGCAGAAAAATGAAAGGGAGTTGGGGTTTCTTTCTCTCCCATTCCCTGTATATTCTAGCATGATCTGTGAGGTCTGTGCTTTGAGAATTACCTCACAGGGCATATATCTTTACAAAAAGCTAAGTCCTTTTGGATAATGTCCAAATTGTACAAAACTTATCTTCCAGTCACTTTAAAAAAATAACAGTGAGCTGCACTTTTCTTTGTTTAAGTTAAATAATTCAATTTAAGTAAGATAATGAAATAAGATTTCCCTGTGTGATTTTTAGACATCAATATAAGCTCAGTGTCTCTGGAAACTGGGTTGCTTAGAAGAGATGGAGCGATCATGACTTTTTTAAAAATTATAAAAGTTTTTCCAGTATTAATTATGTGACAATTTTGTCTGTGGCCCCTTCCTTCCTTCATTGCTTCCTTCCTTCTTTTGTTCCTTCCTTAATTCATTCTTTCCTTTCTTCTGTCCCTCCTTTTCCCTTTCTCCCTCCCTTCCTTATTTTTTTTCTTTCCTTCTTCCCTTCCTTCCTAAACTTTTGAAAAATGTTTCCTTTGCCTCATTCAAATTAAACCTCAGTTAGGTATAAATGACTAGAAGTATGAGTTCTTTCCATTCTTACTGCCTCCAAAGAGGTGAAAAGTATCTTAATTGTGAGAATCCACAAAGCAAAATGTGGCTTTTGCTGATTTAGTATATTTTAGGAATTAAAAAGTAGCTCTTTAGCTGTGCCCTACATCCTCACCAAGTCATTGTGGTCAATGTGATCCAGAATTCCTCTTAGGAAATTGCTTTCTTTTCATAATGGGACTAAAATGCTTGGATTTCAAAATTTGTTTGGAATGGAGGCTTTGAACATAACTTCAGTAGGGAAAATGTTATCTCTACATGAAGTCATATAGAATGTGACCAATCCGCACAGTGAGAGAGAATTGGGAGTAAATTTCTCATTTGGGTGAGACGTGTTATTTCTTGCCATCAGGGACCTAATTATCTATATTCCTCCCTGCTTCCTAGAGATACTAGGAGGACAAATGAGATAATGTATCAAGGGCGTTAAGCTTGTAGAGTCATAAAATTTTACACAAAACTACAAGGTATTACCAATGTATTAACAGAAGGAAGCCTGGAAGTGTCTACACATACAAAGTGGTTTGAAATAAGTAACACATCTAGATCTAGTACATCAAAATGGAAATGGGTTACTAGCCACTCATTTTCAAACCAACTATTTTTGACTGAACTAAATTAGGTGATTTTATGTTATTTAAAAAAAAAAAACACCTTCACAGATACTCACTGGAAAAGTTATTTAATTTAGTTAAATAAAATCTCTCCAATGGTCTTAATGAATGAACTCCTCAAAATAGACATGAAACTATATTTCTCTAAGTTATCTATTTAAAAATCTTCCACTGAGATGTTTTAGTTTAGTTTCTTTCCCAAATCTCCTATTTCCTTTGGGTGGAAGGTAATTATCAAAGCCTTCTCCCTTTCTACTTTTTAGATTACAGTCATTCTCTTTCTTGTGTCATAACACCTTGAGTCCTACAATTTATTCTTATTAATGGTCTGAGTATGTATGCATATATGTTTTGTGTGGTATTTAATCTGATCCTATGGCATGGAAGCAATGACAGTTTTAGACAATATATAAACATATAATTTGATTTATCTTTAACATTTTTTCCAGTGAATGAAGATGGCATTAAAAATTAAACATATTTTTGAATCTAGAAGACATTTCCCTTCAGAAATAGATACTCCTAACTCAACTTTGGCTTTCTAAGTAGGTGCTTTGTTATCTAGAAATTGCATAATTTACATCAAAATTCTCACCAGGAAAGAAAAAAAAATTACCACCTCTCTTCTACCATAACACTTTTACCTGTGGTAGATGCCATATGGATATGTTGAAATAATATCTAAAATTATATGCATGCAGATGTTCCTCAAATGCTGGATTTAGAGAAATATATTTTCTGTAAATCTGAGAATATCAGGCATGCCCTATCTGTATTTAATGGGATAGCTTAAAGCTGGCTAAAATGATAACTTTCATGATAGATGACATCACTGATCAAACTAAAGCTACTCTGGCATTAGCATCTGTTAATCAACCAGATGTTCTGTTATGGCCCTGCTGCCTAGAGAAGGTTATTCTCCCTACTGTCTGTGAGCTGGTGATGTGTACTTTATGTAAGCAGCTGCTGTCAGCACCAAAAAAGGGAGGTAATATGAATTCTCAAAAAACCTCAGCATGTGATGGCATTCTTAAAATCCATAACCTAGGTCTTCAATACTCCTTAATGTAAAAGAAATGTAAATTGACTTAGGGATAGTACTAAATTCACTTTCTGATTGAAATTCATGTCTTGTTTTAGTGAGCAATAATAGTTATACATCCAGGATATGAGTGTGTGTGTGTGTGTGTGTGTCTGTATTGACTATATGAAACTGAAAAATTTTCACAAGGAAAATATAGTAATGCATTTCAGATAAGGGAAGCATTTGAAAAGGGTGAAATATTTGATCAAATATTTCTGATAAAGGTTTGATATCCAAGATATGCAGACAACTAACAGAAATATAAAAGGACAAAAGTCATTCTCCAAAAGAGAAATAGTCAAAGGATATGAGCATGCAGTCCTCAAAAGAGGAATAAGAAATTATTAACAATCATAGGGAAAGAGTGTTCCGAATCACCAATAATAATCATCCAATCATATCAAATATAAGGTCATAATTCATACCCCCAAAATTGGCAAAGATGACAAAAGATGTGAATATTTTATTTTAAAGGTATTTCAGAAAGACAGAGACATTAATATACTGTTAATGGAGCTGTGGATCAGTACACACATTTTGAAAAGAAATTGGGAATTATGCAAATAAAATGTCTAAATTTCTTAATCTTTTGTCTTAGAGCTTCTATCGTTACATATATGCCCTAAGGAGGTAACTGACAGAAAGACTCTATACACACCGAAATATTTGTAGTGGGATTTGTGTAGATGCTCACTGATTAGAGAATGGCTAAACTATAATAGTTAGCATTTACAGAGAGAGTTTTAAGATTTGCAAAACACTTTACGTATATTGTCTCATTTGATTTTCATAGCAACATTCTGAGGTAGGTTAAATTATTATCCATATTTTATAGATGAGGCAGATAGAGCTTCAGTGACTTGCTCAAGGTCACTCAGTAAACTTCTGAAGCTATATTTGAACTCATTTTACTGACTCCAGTTCCATCACATATGAATTTCTGTCATCACACTGCAATTTGTGCCACAAGGAATAATAAATATGATGAATATAAAGAATCATGGAAAAATATACATGAGGATATATTAATTGGAGCCAAAAAATTTAAAACATACCATGACCAAAACAATGTAAATGTAAAGAACAGTAACCACTAAACAACCAAAAAAGTGAAAGTTGAAAAATTATGAAATATAAACTTGACTCCAAATAAGAGAGATGAAATGGTGTTTTCTTCCTCCTTTTTTGAAGATCTATGTGTGTAGGATATTTCATGTAATATTGAGGTTTGAGAGAGAGAGAGAGAGAGAGAGAGAGAGAGAGAGAGAGAGAGAGAGATTAGCATAGTGCTTGGCATATAATAGAAACTTAGCAAATGTTTGCATTTATTTTTGACTAAAAAGATGGATGTATTGTACTTATTTTTTTCTCTTTTTCTTTTAAAAATCCTTTATTATAAGGGTTGACTTCTGAGAAGAATAGAGACAGAAATATAGCAAAAAACCAAGAAAACCTAAAAACAAAATACAGAGATAAAAATCTATTTTAACAAGATCAACTTTTGTTAAACACCTACTCTGTGCAATGCAACGTGTTAGACACAGGAAGTACATGTTTCCATCATCTTGTCAGATGCGGGAGTTGTTAAGAATATATTTTCAGATGATCCCAGATTCAGGTCATTCAGATGACCCCAGAAATATTTTCTTATATCCCAATACTTTAATTGCAAAAAAAACCCAATCATTTTATTCCCCTGCTTAATAGTCCACAGAACTTTAAAGAACACTTGCAAGAGGGCAGAAATTGTCTTTTGCTTCTCTTTGTATCTTCAACACTTAGCACAGTTCCTGGCACATAGTAGGCACTTAATAAATGTTTATTGACTGACTGACAGTAACCTGTTCCAGGACCATTTCTATCTGAACTCCATCCAACAAATTGAGAATAAGATGATATTAATAATAATTAATGATAATAAATAATAATGATAAAGTCTTGAGTAACTTACAGAATCATTGGTGCAAAGCAGTTAGAGTAAGGCAGTCTCTTCTAACAGTGAAGATATGTAATCCTCTGAAACTTATAGTCTTATCGATTTTTCTGCGGCACTGAGACATTTAGTGACTTGCACTGCATTACAGAATTAGTATGTGGTAGTGGTGGTACTTTATCAGAGAATTTCTTAACTTTGAAGTTAGTTTTCAACACACACTAAAAATGACTATGAAGTTCATATTTGGCCTGGAAAAGGAGCAAAAAACTAAAACATTTCTTATGCATAAAGCTCTCAAACATTCCTCCAGGATTAAAGAACAGGACCTTGGAACAGTGGTTGTGTCAGAGATATAGCCAGGGCTGCATCTTAATAAACTTATCATCATAAAGTCATTTTTCACCTGAAATTGAGCACCCAAATGCAGCCATGGCACACAAGACACCCATAGAAGAAAAAGGCAGATGCAACATACTATCACTCCCCATGTCCCTTTAATGCACATCTGGGGAATCTATAGAAAGAGATATAAACCACATCCTTCCTAAGAGTAAGCATTAGATTTTTAATAAAAAAAATTATATTTATATTCTTTTTCTGCTAATTAGTACTAATGTGACCTTAGGCAAATCATTTAGCCTTCCTGGGCCTCAGTTTCTCCCTGTATAAAAATAGAGGATTGTATCTTTTACTTCCTCTAAGTATACAGTCCTATGATATCTAAGGCTGATCTGGGCCTGATAATCACTAAACATAGCCAGATCTACCCAATGGTAAAAGGATTATGACCACTCTAAAAACTCCATTGCTACTACACACCACTCTTGCTTCTTCATCATCTTCTATCTAAATGACGCTCCTAGAAGCAATATGATTATCAGCAATATAGTCCATTTCCTCCTGGTTCCACTGCTCTCCCTCAATCCTTTGTTAGCAATGTGAAATTTGAACGAAATATATGGAAGTTTGGTGGGGCATCAGAGATGGAGGGAGGAAGAGATAGGGAATCATTTTTCAGTTCATCATGTCCAAGTATCAGGTCATTTTTAGCACTAGCTCCACAGATCTACATTCTTATTCTACCCACACCTTCATCACTATCCACTTTGCTATCTCTTTGAGCCAACAACTTAGGAAAAACTGGGCAGAGTTCTCTCAGGAGATGACTACCTTAAACTAAGAATAGCTCAACAGAATGAGTTTATAAAACAGTTTTAAAAGAACAAAAAAAAAAGGAGGCTCAATAAAATATTAAGAAAGTGACCATTTGAACTACATGAAATATGCTTCAAAAGCTAGAGCAGAGGAATAGTTCTACTATGTACAGCTTGAGAGAGAGGCAGAAACAGATAGAGAGAAAAAAATAGACACAGAAACAGAGACGATACAGAGAAAAGAGATGCAGACACAGATAGAGACAAAGAGACAGAGAAACACAGATAGAGACAGGGAGAAGATACAAAGAAAAAGACAAAGGCAAAAAAAATAAAAAGAGAAAGAAATAAGTGCAGAGAAGGAGAAAGACACAGAAACATAGAGAGGATACAGAGAGAGACGAGACAAAGAAATAGGAACAGAAAGATAAAGAGGAGAGATAGAGAGAGATGGAGATAGAGATAGAAGCAGAGACAGAGAAAGATTAAGAGACCAAGACATAGAAACACAGACAGAAAGCCAGTGAAAATGGAGAGAGAAAAAAATAGTATCCAGGTCCTTGTCCCTAGTAAGAAATCTCCTTACAGTGAGTAACTAGTGAAAGCTGTACATAGCTGGGTCATGTGACAGCTGTTTGTCTGCTGTCTCCATGGTGGGTGAAAGAACAGTGATGAATTTCTGGGGGGAAAAAAAAACTGCTATAAAACTAGGAGCCAAAATTATCCATAATTTTGAGTGATTCCAGGCAGGCAGGGTGATTCTTGTCCCTTCTTCCCGCCACACCTCAGGAGGCCCTGCTCACAACTGCAGTTCACCTTGGAAAATCACCATGTGTACCAATAACAGCTTTCTCAGTCTCAAGAAGGGTGGGAAAGTGGGGGATTTAAGGGGGAGGAGAGGTTGAACCTGTGAATTTCCAGCAGGGAGCTGGCAGTCTGTCATCATTTCTGAACCTCTCATTGTTCCACTACATTGTACTAGTGACACAATGTTCCAGGGTTAGGAAAAGTTGGCTTCTGGGTGAAATATCCAGAGAAAATTTCTCTCCTTCTCAGCTGAATACATTTCCAGCTAGAGCCTCACTAGCGGTAAGGGCACAGCTCTCCCATTTCTTCTCATTGGACATGGAAGTATGTGATCATGGAGCTGGATGGAACATTTAGAAGTTACCTGGTCCCTTTCCCTGCCCTGATAGAAAAAAACTATTTGATCTAGCTTCCACAGGATGCTTCAACACCCTCCTTAAAAAAAAAAAAAAAAAAAAAAGAAAAAAAAAGGAAAGGAAAGGAAAGGAAAGGAAAGGAAAGGAAAGGAAAGGAAAGGAAAGGAAAGGAAAGGAAAGGAAAGGAAAGGAAAGGAAAGGAAAGGAAAGGAAAGGAAAGGAAAGGAAAGGAAAGGAAAGGAAAGGAAAGGAAAGGAAAGGAAAGGAAAGGAAAGGAAAGGAAAGGAAAGGAAAAACAGTTCACAACTAACCTCTCATTTTCTTTCTTTTCCTCCTCCTCCATTCCACTGGGTGGGAGGGCAGAAAAAAATTCTTATAACACTTTCTCATTTATTTTCCAGCCATCTTGAAAACAATAGCATTAATTTCATGGGGGTTTGTGGGTGGGAAGGAATGGAAACTCCATAGCAATTTCCCAAGAAAATTCATCTGCAATTTTTCGCTTGCTCATTGGAATTCTGACTGTCCACAATAGCCTCTGTAGTTTCCTTCTTCTTTTCTCTTTCTAATTGATTTTATCAATACCATCATGCCAAAGGAACAAGAAATAACTGACTGAGTAAAGAAAAGGACTCATTTCATATTAAATAACTCAAATTTTAAAATAATATTTGGTATTTTGTTTTAATGTCACCTGCATTTCCCACTGTATCGCTCCAACAGTACCTTCCCAGAGAGCTAGACTTTATTTTATGTAAAAAAGAAAAAAAAAAGGTCAGCAAAACTAATGAATAGATTAAAAAGTTTGATTTATTACTCATAGTTCCTCACTTCTTAAAGGAACAAAGGAGGAATTTTCTCATTTCTATTCTTTGGGACCAAATTTGCTCATTATAGTCTTCCATTATTTAGTTTATATTGTTTTGTTAAACAAAAAAAAAACACTTATAACATCTGCTATTTAAGGTACTAGGCATAAGAAAGAAAGAAAGAGAAAGGAAGGAAGGAAAGAAGGGAAGAAGGAAGGAAGGAAGGAAGGAAAGAGAGAAGGAAGGAAGGAAGGAGAGAAGGAAGGAAGGAAAGAAGGTAGGAGAGAAGGAAGGAAGGAAGGAAGGAAGGAAGGAAGGAAGGAAGGAAGCAAGGAGGGAGGCAGGGAGGGAGGGAGGGAGGGAAGGAAGGAAGGAAGGAAGGAAGGAAGGAAGGAAGGAAGGAAGGAAGGAAGGAAATAAGGAAAAGAAAAACCTGTGCCTTACCGAAACAAAATGTATAAAATCAAAGAATCATCCCCTATTCAGTTGATGTCTCATAGCCCAGTTGATAAAATGACATAATGGAAAAGGCAGGTAACAGAAACAATAATGTGTTATGGTTTTTTGAAATAAATGTTTATATTGTGTTACTGCTTTCTGAGGTTGAAGAATCTCTTTAATAAAATTTAATGGAATTAGCCATTCAGTGGCCAAAGGACCAGCCATATTCTTGTTAGCTCTTTCAAAACAAGATATGCTCTCTAGGGTAGGGGTCTCCAAAGTTCTTTCATTGGGCACACCTATTAGTAAAATATCTATAAGCTACATTACAAATAGATATAAGTAAATCTCAGGAGGAGAGGTACTACCAATTCTGGGGTGAGAGAGGATATCAAATCTCTTGTACACACTCTTTAAATTGAAAGAAACCCTGGATTATAACAAATGGAGAAATATGTAAGAAAATTGTAAATACACAAACACATAGTAACATTGTATTACAATATAATATTTTAACATACAGGAAAATTGTAAAAATAGAAAGTAATCAGGTTGTGAAGGTCTTTAAATGTCAAACCAAGAAGCTTGAATATTTGAACCTAGAGTAGTAGGAATTCACTAGAGTTTATTGAGTAAGTATAGTAACATGATCAGACCATCACTTTAGCAAAATCATTGTGGCAGCTATGTGGTGTATAGATTGGGGAAGGGAGAGACCGGAAGCAGCGCTACCAATTAGCTGGTTATTATAATGTCTAAGACAGGAGTGATGGAGTATTGAACAAGTATGTTGGCTATGTGAACAAAGCGAAGAAGACAAATACGAGAGCTATCATGGAGGTGCAATTGACAAAACTTAATAATTGAATGATTATGAGGCAGGGGTGAATAAAGAGACAAGTCAAAGATGATTCCCAAGCTACAAACTGGGGTAACTGGGATGATGATGGTACCAATTAACAAAATCAACAGAGTTTGAAAAATGTACAGGTTTGGAGAGAAGTTCATAAATTCATTTGGGAACATATTGACTTTGAAATGCCTAATTGGTATCTAGAAGGAAATAACTAGGATGCAGATGGCAACATGGGATTATAGATCTGAGAGTCATTGTCAGAGCTACCATACTTGAACCACTGGAAGCTCATAAGATCTCAAGGAGAGAGATACTATAGAATATAGACCAGAACAGAGCTCTGAGGGATAACCATGGTACTGGGACAAGAGATGGGTGATTACCCATTCACATGCTTTCTTTTATAGAAATTGAATGGAAAAGACTATTTCCCTTAGTGGCTAATTGGTGCCCAAAATGCAGTCCACAGTTCTGATCTGATTGCAGACGTGGAATATGGTCTCACACTGTCAAGAAAGGGAGCAGAGCTAGAATGAAGTATTCCTTGTTTGGAGTTAATTAAAGTGGTTGCGAAACAGCTCATAAAACACTGTCTGCAGCCAGCTAATTCTACTATACCAAGGACATTGATTTATCTTGCACTGAGTGCACATATTTTTTAAAGAGTATTTTTCTCCTTGAATTAAAGGAGGAAACAATCACGCTATTCAGACAAAAAGAGAAGCACATCTGTTAAGAATCTGTCAGGGTCACCCCACACATGAGGCTCTCTGTGTTCACTGTTGGTCACTTCTGCTGCTATCTAAGCATTGAAATTGCAGTCTTTTCTTCGGGCAATAGCCTTGTAAGTGCAGCATTTGCTTCTTCAATCTCTTCTTCCCCTCTTCAGGAGGAAGACATAAGTAATATCCCACTTAACCAAATGTGCTGAGTATAAAAACAATTTTACCTTAGTTGTAGTGCATTTTGAAAAACATTGGGCTTTCAGAGGAGCTGGGTCTGAGTCCCAGTTTTGACACTTATAGGAAGGGGGGACGCTGGGAAAGTCAATTAAGGTCTTAAAGTTTCTATTTCCACATTAGATTGAGGACATTAATAGCTATGCTGCATACATGATAAAGCTACTGGGAGGAAAGTGATCTATAAATGTTACCTGCATTGTCACCAGTATAATATGAAGCACAGTCTCAGGGTTTATATTACTTATAGATCGACAAATGATCATAACTTCTTAACTACTCCATTTATTCTCCACTATCTTAACGAATGATATCATAGAATCATTGAACCACAATGGGTCATAGAGGTCATCTCTCCCCTTATGTTATAAATGAGGGAATTAAAGTACAGATAAAGTAATCTCCCAAGGTCAAACAACTAATTGGTGATAGATCTGGTACTAGAAAATGGAGGTGCCTGATTCTTAGACAATCAATCACTCAAAAGACCTTTAATAAGGATCTTCTATTTTCCAGGCATTTTGGATAGAGACAAAAGTGAAAGTACCTGCTTAAGGGAGCTCAAGTTAGTCACAGAGGCGACATGTTCATGCTTAAGCATATGAAAATATTGACAAATGCAAGGTAAATATCAGGGAAGGCACCAAGAGCTAGGGGTGTTCAGAAAGGCCTCTGTACTATACGAAGGAGCAAGTTAAAGTGATTTTAAAAGAAAACAAGGTATTCTAAGTAGGAAAGGGGAGGACAGAGTGCATTCCAGGCATGAAGAATCCTTAGGAAAAAAAAATTTAAAAAAATTTAAAAAAAAAAGAATCCTTAGAAAAAAGGCATCTACACCAGAAATGGAGTAATCTTTGTAAGGAACAGCAAGAGCAGTCTGGTTGGACCAAAGAAAGTGTGAAGTTAAATCTACTATATGGTAACATAATGATAAATTCCATGGGTTGGGAAGGAAAAGACCGTGAATAAAATTTTGTTTTTAACAAATTTATAAATGCTTGTTAAATTCTTAAAATATGCTAGATACAGGGCTAGGTTCTGGGAATATACATTCAGAAAAACTTAGAGTTTCTGCCCTCAAGAAACTTGCACTTGCTAGTTATATATCCTTTGATAAACTACTTAACCTGTAGCAGCTTCATTTCCTCATCTCTAAAAGGGACAGAATACTTCCTCTACTTTCTTGCTAATGCAGTGAGGGATATAATAAGGCACAATATATTAGAGGTTATTCATCATATAACATAATCTCTCCATAAAACCTAGACAGCTTTCATTATTCTTTAACCTTTGTTGAAATCTCCTTACATCCATCCAGTCCACAGCAATTCCTTCTAGGTGGCTTAGTGGATAGAGCACTGAACCTGGTGTCAGGAAGACCTGAGTTTAAATCCAGGCTCACTTGTTATGTGACCCTGGGCAAGCCATTTCACCTCTGTTTGCCTTAATACACTGGAGAAGGAAATGATAAACCACTCTAGTATCTTTGTCATGGACAGCATTGGCATGCTTTGGCATATGTGGTCATGAAGAGTCATAAATGACTGAACAACACATAAATTCTCCATAAAAGTTATGTCCAACATGCAAGAGACTTTCTTCTACTTGTATAATGTATGTGTGTGTGTGTGTGTGTGTGTGTGTGTGTGTGTGTGTGTGTGTGTGTATGTGTGGAGATAGATAGATCCAAGGGCAACATTTTAGCTATTCATCCATTATCTTTTGCTCCAGATAAAAATGTTATCTATCTCTTTTTCTGGTCATAAATGACTTTTATGATGAATTTTATAAAATCTCAGAGCAATTTGATTCTGGTAATATACTATGGATTGCTTATATGCTCCATGCATCTTACCAATGGCCCTTTGTGTCACTGGTGATTTTGATTCTCCTGAGAAGATAAACTTCCTTCATCGCTTGTACAGCATCTTGCTTTATGCTTCTCTAATATATTTATTATGTTATAAAACAGTTCTCTGAGTGTTCTTCTCAGAGAAGACTGTAGCTCCTCCAGGGCAGGAAACATATCTCAATATCACCTTCAGCATCTAACATAGTATCCTGCACAATTTGGAACTTAATTGTCTGTTGAATAGGAAAAAAAAAATAATGAATGACTTAATGAGATAATGGTATTCTATAAATCACAATCATACAGCTTTATTGAGAGACTTGGGGTGTCTAAAATGGCATTTTTCTTAGTGAGCAACTTGGGATCATTCAAAACACTAAAATTTTCCAAATGAAAATTGGACTTCTTTCTTCTTTCTACACAACTTTTAACTCAGTTTATTGACCATGCCATAGAACCTGCTGAAAACTGATATACCAATGAACTGGCTTCCATTGGCCCAACTGACTGCCCATTAATTTAATTCATGTCAGTGAATGTTTGCTAATAATTTCCTATGTGAAAGACATTCTATTAGGTTCTGGGGATACAAAGACAAAAAAAGTCGAATAGTTTCTGCTCTCATGGAGCTTACATTTTACCAAAAGGATATAATATGTACACTAATCAGTAAATGTAATATTATTTTAAGAGGGTGAGAGTGCTAAAACTTTGGGTAAAGAAGAATCAGTTTATTTGATTTCATATTCTGAGCAAAATACATTTTTACCTACTCTTTTTTATCCCCTCATTGGTGAAGGGAATCTCTTTTGAATAGCACTGAATTTCACTGATGAATTATTTGATTGTTCTGGGGCTTGATGCCATTAACAAAATCATTTTTTGTGCCTCTTTTACCATTAGATCAATTCTGTTCTTCGTGACCTCTCACTGGATTTTCTTGGCATAGATCTGGAGTGGTTTGCCATTTCTTTCTCCAATTGATTTAGACAAATACTGACATCAGTTGGTATCTGAGGCCAGATTTGAACTCTTGTTTTCTTCACTCCAGACCCAGTACTCTATTCATTGAATCACCTAGTTGCCTCCAAGGCAAACAAAAGTCAATTTACAGCATGATATAAACAGAAATCGTAGGGAAAAAGGGAGAGTAGATGGGTTGTGATCTGCATACTACAAGGGGTATCCATGCTGGTGAGTATCTAGTGTTTAGTCCACTGCCTGGTACATTGCAAGTACTTAATACATGTTTGTGGATTGGATGACTGATTAAACTGAGATTGAGGGTCAGCTGAAGCATTGAGGTTGAAGAGTCATGTTTTTCAACCCATGGATGGAAAACTCAGATCTGGTTCCTTTGTCCTTTTTGTAATCATGTGACCTTGATCACTGCAATTACACAGATTTTTGGTCAATTAGGCCTTTCTATATCTGGTAGAACTGTCTTAAAACTGCCTTTATGAGACATAACATTTTGTTCAGTACTGGAATGACTCCAGACCTCGATACTAATGGTATGGGTTCGAGACAATTCGATAAAGGCAGAGGAAATTGTCAAGAGAATCATCTTTGGAGGTTTTAATAATGGAAGTTGAAATACAAAGTTTGATTCTCTCATACAGTTGCCAGTTGTGATTTTTATGCTTTTGTTATATTCATTTACCATGGTCCAAGGTTGGCATTTTATTTCCTTTCCTTTGAGATTATTTGCCTGTCTCAGATCCTTGACTTTTTAAAAAGTGATTCTTGAAAATGAAAAATCAAATAGGAGGTCAGCACTGGCTCCTCATCATTAATATGTGTGTGTGTGTGTGTGTGTAATCAATATATGCAAATTATCATGAGAATCAAGGTTTCTCTAATGGCTAGAAAGCTGCCTTCATGTACTGAAATTAAGACAATTAAAAATAAAATACTAAAATGGTCCCCTGAGTTTTCACCCAACCCTGTCCTCTTCCACCTCTATCCAGACATAGAACCACCCTTCCCTTTAGTCACTGGGGAGAAAATATACATAAAGAGATAAAAAGCAAGGAAGAGGTTTGCAATGGGTAACTAAAGATGACAAAGTAAAAGGAATGTGTTGATGGTCCAGATGACTGATCAATTATCTTTCAGCCACGGTATTCTCTGTCCTACAATTACAATAATTAGTAACGATAACAATAGCAGAAATATGGTTCTTTAAGGCAGTGCTTCTTAAACTATGGGTCACAACTCTATATGGGATCATCAAAAATTTGACAACAGTAAAAGGTTTTTGAACGTGCGAAGACCAAAACTTAATTCAAAATCTAACACGTAGTGAATCCAAGGTGTTTCTGGCAGTGCTTGCTCTCCTTACATCATGCAACTTCACTGCAGCACTGGTTCTGAAAATAAAGCATGTGCATTTTGCACTGCGCATGCCCTCAGGCTATTCAATGCCAAGGAAAACTGCTGAAATGTGAAAAGGGGTCCTGAGTGGAAAAAGTTTAAGGAGCCCTGCTTTAAGGTTTGCAAAGTGCTTTACAAATAGGACCTCAAGAGGCAGCTGGGTGGTGCAGTGGATAAAGCACCTGCCCTGGAGTCAGAAGGACCTGAGTTCAAATCTGGCCTCAGACACTTGACACTTACTAGCTGTGTGACCCTGGCAAGTCACTTAACTTCATTGCCTACCAACGGAAAAAAAACAAACAAAAACCCCAAATATTAACTCAAATTATCCTCACAAAAGCCCTGAAGGAAACACTTATTATTATCCCATCATTTTATAGATGAGAAAACTGACACAGGCAGAGATTAATTGATCTGCTCATTATCCCATAGCTACTGTCCCAATCAGAATTTGAATTCAAGTCTTCCTTACTCCATCACTTCACAAAGTGTTCAATTCATGGTACTACATTAAGCTATAGATGTTTTTCATCTCTGGCATTCTAGCTATAGATGTTTTTCATCTCTGGCATTCTATATTCTATATTTTAAGGTATGTATTAACTTTAATAGCCTATATTCTTAAGATCTTTTTCAGGTTTAACAGTCTATGTTCTTTTTAAAAGCCCCTAAGAGATCTTACATTATATGGACTAGGGTGCATTTCAACCCCATGAAATGAATTATCTCAGGTTTTACCTGCCCCCACTGCTACCCACCCACCTTTCTCTTCTTCTATTTTAAGACCAACAAATCTAGTTTGGAGTGTTGCATTCAGAAAACAAATTTTTGTCAGTCTTGAATTTTATGCAAAGCAGCTGCCTTCCTAATATCAGTATTGTCAGAACTCCATCTCAGAGATATACTTAGGGAAACCTTTCACTCAGCTGGCAGTGCCCCTGCCCCACAACTTGTGGGTGGAAACTCTAATTTTTTTTTTTTACTGTGATTATGCAAACCCAGTCATCCAGGCCCCTTGATGCCTTAAGCCTTAAAGCCTGCCTGCAGAATAGAATTCATTAATAGGCTGTTCAAAGCTCATTAACTTTAAGGTGGTGCAAACTTCCTCCCCCACAACCAAATGACAGATGGAAAGAAGACAAGGCTTCTGATGGCGATTCCGTCGGGGATCTTATAGACAGACAAACAGATGCTGGGATGAAGACCTTTGTTGATGTTCTTTGGTACTTGCAATCTGAAATTCTCAGACATCATTTCCCTTTATTTACACTGCAGATCTTCCCACTGTTCTTTTGGGGACAATGCAGCTCTTACAGGGGTCATTTCAAGGCTAACATAGAGTGACTATTTTCTATTGATTCAGTACTCTGTGTGTGTGTGCGCGCGCATGCGTGGGAGTGTGTGTGTGTGTGTGTGTGTGTGTGTGTGTATGTGTGTGAGTAGGCTTGTGAAAGTGCATACTTGGATTGATTAATCCAGGTTCTTCTGTTGTCCTGCCCATAGTCAGTGACCCAGAATTCAGTCAATCTTCCTTACAGCTAAACAATTTGCATTCATCTGTCCCCTCCCATTGGTTACCAACAGATGGAGCTGCTGCAAAGCAGATATAGCTGACATTCTATACCACAGTGCTGCATTAAACAGAAACTAACACATATGCTCTCTCTGTAATTGGAGTTAGATACACCTGTCTCAAACTGTCAAATTTTATAGTAATGATTGGAAGATTTATAAAATGTGACAAGGGCTTTTGTGTCAAAAAAAAAAGGAGTAATGACTCTAAAATAAGTGGAATCTATTGCTTTCCGTGTTACATACATGGTCTTTACCAACTGATTCTTTTAAAACTTTTTCTTAGGCCATTCAAATTCCATTTTTTTAAGTCAACATATTACATACCCATGTTATCTTTCTTAAATGAAATTCTGAGGAATAATTCATTCTTCATTATTATTCTCTAAGATGTCTTGTTGATGGGACCATGGAAGCATCTGGTTTATGGAATGAAAAACATGATCTATGCTTCACAAGATCTTTGATGTTCTCTTGCTGCCTGTCCTTAAGTGGCCTTGTCCTCTTCTGTAACACCTGAATCCTTTCATAATGCTACAAGCAGAAACTGGGACTCTCCCTTTATTTATTTGTCCAGCTAAGGAAAAGCAGAAAAAGGAAGAGGGAAACACAGAAAATAGACATGGTAGACAGAAATAGACTTGATTTTTTTTTCTTTTTTTTTGAAGCAACCAGGGTTAAGTGATTTGCTGAGGGTCACACAGCTAGTAAGTGTTAAGTATCTGAGGCCAGATTTGAACTCAGGTCCTCCTAACTCTAAGGCTGGAGCTCTATCCACTGTGCCACCTAGCTGCCCCCATGAAGTTGCTAATAAGTGATTTTATGGGCAAGGCCATCTGCATTTGTTTCACCATGTATTTTGCCATAATCTGATAGGCAAGTGAAAGCAACCAGCCAGAGTTAAATGGCATGGGAAAGAGCATGATAGAAGTCACCAAAAACTAAAGAGCTCCGGACCATGCCTACAATTCTAAGCTGATCTGTGTATCAGCAGAAAAGGGCCTGCAAGGAAGTAAAAGTTAATTAGCTATAAGTCCTTGTTCTCCATATCTGTTCATTGTCTTTTTCTCACCTTGAATAATTCCTAATCAATGGCCCTTGATCACTTCCTGAAAAATAAGCTTCCCATGTGTAAAAAAGTCTGCTTCCAATTAGGTTTAGAGAATACATACATACATACATACATACATACATACATACATACATATATGTGTGTGTGTATATGTATATATGTATGAATATATATGTATATATATGTATATATATGTATATATACACACATAAATATATGTATGTGTATATATGTGTATGTATGTGTATACATATATGTATATATACATGCATATGTATATGTGTATGTATGTGTATATACACATACATACACATATATACACATACATATATTTATGTGTATGCATGTGTATATATATACACACATAAATATATGTATGTGCATATATGTGTATGTATGTGTGTGCATATACATATACATACATATGTGTATATATACATGCATATGTATATGTGTATGCATACACACACACACACACACACACACGTACATATGAATTTGTAAACCTCAAACACTTCAAAGCTTCCAGAATGGTGCTATCACTGAATATGTTGGCAATTTTGTGAATAGTTTTATGTAACTCCATCCATTCCTTCTGACATTCATTCATTGACAGTAATATGTCATTTAGAGCTACTAATGCCCAGACCTGCCACTGTCCACCTTCTCTATTCACTCTCTAAAAATACCCTACAAAACTGATCATAGGTTTCTGTGAAAGGAAGGAAGGAAGGAAAGAAGGAAGGAAGGAAGGAAGGGAAAGGAAGGAAGGAAGGAAGGAAGGAAGGAAGGAAGGAAGGAAGGAAGGAAGGAAGGAAAAGAGAAGGGAATCATTTATTAAGTGCCTACTATGTGTGCCAGGAACTGTGCTAACCTCTTTTCAAATATTATCTCACTTAGATCCATACCAACTTTATGAGGTAGGTGCTATTATCATCCCCATTTTAGAGTTGAGGAAAGTAAGGCACATAATGGTTGAGTGACTTGCCCCAATTTGGAGTCAGAGAACCTAGGTTCAAATATCTGCTTACCAATATAAATATATAATTCTTATGTGACTTCAGGTATAGTTATTTAATGATTTTAAGCCTCAGATTCCTTATCCTTAAGATAAAAGGGTTGTACTAGACGACCTCTAATAATGATACATATTTATATAGAGTTTATCCTTTGCAAATTGATCTTATATATTATTTTATTTAATCCTCACAGCAACCCTGCAAAGTAGAATCCCATTTAACATATGAGGAAACTAAGGATGAGAAGTTAAGAGATTTATTCAAACACCTAGTATCTGGGATCCAAAATTCAGTTCTTTCTTATTTGTAATCCAGAAGTTTATCCACTCTGGCTGCTCTGAATGCCTGATCCTACATCAAAAGCCCATTAGATATTATTCCAAGACCTAGGTTCATTTGCCTATCAAATTAGGATCAAACTAGTAAATATTTAAAAAGTGCTTAGTTCATTGTGGGCACCTAGTAGTTACTATATCAATGTTTATTCCTTCCCCCCTGCTCCCTCCCTGTCGGTGATAGAAGGCTGTGGAGTGTGGGTAGAAAGAAGGTTGTGTTTGTCCTTTGCTCTCGAAGGGGACCATGACATCAGGAAGATGACACGACTTGCAATTGACTTTGATTTGAGTGAGGCAGGGCTGTGCAAGGTCACCAGCCTCACTTTCTCTTCCAGAGCCACCTGGCTCCAGTGGCCAGATATTCCTCAGGACTACTGAAGATGGCCCAAGATGCAATGGGAGACCCTGGCCCTTTTAAGGCAGAAAGCAACTTTCAATACAATGGTAAGGTGAATCAAGTATCAGCAAAAAGATATTGAGCTGTGAATAATAATATGTAAGCCAGTGAGGACGCATTTCAAAAACTATAATCAAACATTTTGTTTACTGAATTTACCTGGAATAAAACATTCACAAAGTATCATTTGTGAGATCCCATGCTGGGAGTTTTAATTCTTCATTTTTCATAAAGTTCTCAGGCAATGGGTTAGGGATTCTTTAAGGCAGTGCTTCTCAAAATTATAGTACACCAGGCACCTCCAAAACAGTCAATCACACAATCAATAAATATGTATTCTGAACTTACAGTGTATAAGGCACTGTGTTGGGCTGGGGCCAATGGGATTTAACATGAAAAATTAGTCAACTGCATAAGGCAGTATATGGTATATGCCAAATGATTACCGCAAACAATAAATTCTGGGGAAGTTCAGAGGAGGGAGAGATCAGTCTAGGCTGGGGTTGTCAGGAAAGTTTTTATGATGGAGAAGGGGCTCAGAATGGATCCCCAAGGACAAATGCAATTTAGGTGGGAAGAGAGGAAGGGGGGAAAGTTCACTGTGAACT
This sequence comes from Phascolarctos cinereus, assembly GCF_003287225.1. Taxonomy (NCBI): domain Eukaryota; kingdom Metazoa; phylum Chordata; class Mammalia; order Diprotodontia; family Phascolarctidae; genus Phascolarctos; species Phascolarctos cinereus. Next base: position 126,844,324 of record NW_027555625.1, read on the forward strand.
GGATGTGGTGGCATATACCTGTAATTTGTCCTACCATCAAGGCTGATGTTGGTGGATTGCTCGCCCATTGCATTGCAGAATGAGCCCCAGGGATGGGGTTGGGGGGAGGTCTTCAAGCTCCCTAAGGAGGGGAAAAGTAGCTCAAGTTTGAAAATGAGCTGGTCAATGTGCCTGTGATGATCAGTGGTGATTATCATTGCTCATACAATGATAAATGAAATTTCAGTCTGCATAAGATAGAGACCCAGTCTAAACAATAAAACAAAACAATGAAATGAACAATTTTTTTTTTACCAACAACAGTAGACCACAGGGCAAAATAAAATTAGAAAAACTGTTTTAAGTCAGTGCTTAAGGAATGTCTAATAGAGAAGTCATCAGAGTATTTGTTGTATAGGTCACACACAACCATGTGCCCCATGTGTAGAGAAATGGAATAAGTCATTTCCCATAATCAATAGAATGTAAGCTTCTTGAAAGTAGAATGATTTTGTTTTGGCTTTTGTATCCCTAGCGTTTAGCAGAGAGAAGAGAAGTGACTTGCCCCAGGGCATATGAATAATTAATAGCAGAACAAGTATTTTTAAATTTATCTTTACTTTTAAAAGTTCACTTCCACAAGATTTTGAGTTCCAAATTTTCTCCCCATCTCATCCCTCCCCTACCTCAAGATGGCACGCATTGTGAATACCCCTCCTCTTAATCTGCCCTCCCTTCTCTCTCTGCCCATCTTCTCTTATCCCCTTCCCCTTCAATTATCCTATAGGGCAGGATAGATTTCTATGCTCCATTTCCTGTATTTCTTATTTTCCAGGTCCATGTGAAAACAATTTTTTAACTTTTGTTTTTAAAACTTTGGGTTCCAAACTTTCTCCCTTTCTCCCTCCCCACCCACCTTCATTGAGAAAGCAAGCAACTTGATGCAGGTTATACATGTGTAGTCATGCAAAACACTTCCATAGTAGTCATGTTGTGAAAAACTAAGTATATTTCCCTTAATCATATCCCACCCCCCATTTATTGTATTCTCTCTTTTGACCCGGTCCCTCCTTAGAAGTGTTTGCTTCTGATTACTCCCTTCCCCAATCTGCCCTGCCTGCTATCATCCTCCTGCTCTCTTTTCCCCTACCAGCCCCCCCTCATTTTCCTGTTGGGTAAGATAGATTTCCATACCGAATTGAGTGTGTATGTTATTCTCTCCTTAAGACAAATCTGACGAGAATAAGATTCACCCCCATTTCCCCTCCACTGTAAAAACCTTTTCTTGTCTGTTTCATGTGAGATAATTTACCCCATTCTACCCCTCCCTTTCACCTTCTCTCCATATAATCCTCTCTCACCCCTTAATTTTATCCTCCAGATATCAACCATTCATCTTCAACTTACTATGTGCCTTCTATCAGTCTATCTTTCTATCTATCTATCTATCTATCTATCTATCTATCTATCTATCTATCTATTTATCTATCTATCTATATACATATAATTTTTCCCTCCAAATACTCTAATACTGACAAAGGACTCATGAGTTACAAATATCATCTTTCCATGCAGGAATATAAACAGTTCAATCTTAATAAGTCTCTTATGATTTCTCTTTCCTGTTTACCTCTTCATGTTTCTCTTGAGTCTTGTATCTTAAAGTCAAATTTTCTATTCATCTCTGGTCTTTCCATTAAAAATGCTTGAAAGTCCTCTATTTCACTAAATATCCATTTTTTTTTTATCCCTAACGGATTATACTCAGTTTTGCTGGGTAGGTGATTCTTGGTTGTAATCCCATCTCCTTTGCCCTCTGGAATATTATATTCCAAACCTTGCGGTCCCTTAATGTAGAAGCTGCTAAATATTGTGTTATCCTGATTGTGTTTCCACAATACTTTAATTGCTTCTTTCTAGCTCCTTGCAATATTTTCTCTTTGACCTGGGAACTCTGGAATTTGGCTACAATATTCATAGGAGTTTTCCTTTGGGGATCTCTTTCAGGAGGTGATGGGTGGATTCTTTCTATTTCTATTTTGTCTCTGGTTCTAAAATATCAGGGCAATTTTCCTTGATAATTTCTTAAAAGATTATGTCTAGGCTCCTTTTTTTTTTTTTGATCATGGCTTTCAGATAGTCCAATAATTTTAAATCATCTCTCCTGAATCTATTTTCCAGGTCAGTTGTTTTACCAATGAAATATTTCACACTGCTTTCTATTTTTTTCATTCTTTTGAACTTGTTTTACACTGTCTTGATTTCTCACAAAGTCACTAGCTTCCAATTGCTCCATTCTAATATGTAAGGAAGTATTTTCTTCAGTAAGCTTTTGGACTTCCTTTTCCATTTTGCCAGTTCTGGTTTTTAAGCCATTCTTCTCCTCATTGGCGTTTTGGACCTCTTTTGCCATTTGGGTTAGGCTATTTTTTAAGGTGTTATTTTCTTCAGTATTTTTTGGGTCTCCTTTAGCAGGCTACTGACTTGTTTTTGGTGATTTTGTTGCATCACTCTCAGTTTTTCTTCTACTTCTCTTACTTGCTTCTCAAAATCCTTTTTTGAGCTCTTCCATGGCCTGGGACCAATTCATATTTTTCTTGGAGGCTTTGGATATGGGAGCTTTGACTTTGTTGTCTTCTGGTTGCATGTTTTGATCTTCTTTGTTACCAAAGTATGATTCTATGGTCTGACTCTTTTTCCACTGCTTGCTCACGATCCCAGTCAATTACTTGAGTTATAAACTTTTTGTTAAGGTATGGGTCTGCTTCTAGTGTGGAGAATGTACTGTCCTAAACTTCTGGGGTTTTGTGCAGCTGTTTTCAGAGATACTACTAGGGACCTGTAAATTTTCAGGTCTTCATGTTTCTTCCAAGGTGGTATGATAAGGGGCAATGTGTTTACTCCTTTCCTGACCTGTGCTCTGGTCTATAAGTGACCACAAGCACTCTTTTCTGTCTTGGAACTGTGAGGAGGATTCTTTCTTCACAGCCACTACAAACTCCACCATGCCAGTGCTCCTGCTCTCCCCAGGATCACCTCCCAGAACTATGGCCCAGATCCAAGCAGGAGCAAAGCAAGAGAATCTTGCACTAGCAAAGAGATCCCTTTAATACCCCTCTGATCAGCCACTCATTTCCCCCTCCGTCTGTGGGCCTGAAGTTCAGGAGGCAGCTGCCACCCCAAAGTCATGCTCCAGGGACTGGGGCTGGGACCACACTTCTCTCTCATGGCAGACACAGACTTTTCCTACTGACCTTCTGAATTGTCTTTGGCGTTCATGGGTTGAGAAGTCTGGAAACTACCACAGCTGCCTGTGGTTAGGTCCTCTGAGGCCTGATCCTGGCTCCCTGTGGCCTGTGTGCCCATGCAGAACTGTATTCCTTTCCCCCCCTGTTGCAATATGACTTTCTGATCAACCATCCAGGTTGAGCTGGAAATTTGTTTCACTCTGTCTTTTTGTGGGTTCTGCTGCTTTAGAATTTGTTTAGAGCCATCTTTTACAGGTATTTGGAGGGGTTTGGGGGAGAGCTCAAGCAAGTCACTGCTTTTACTCTGCCATCCCAGAATAGATATTTTAACTCAATTCTTCTCACACCTGATCCAATGTTCTCTCTATAACACACCTGTCTACAGAAATGACATCAAATCCTTTTGATTCATTGTTCTCTTATGACTGTATTCACTTTTCTTATATTGACTCATCAATGTTTATTACTCCCTAGTTTCAGCTACCTTTCAATCTAATATATTTTTAAATATTCCCCATTTTTCATAAAGAATATGGCAGTTTGTCCACAGCTTGCCATTTAATTAGGGAGACTTGCCCGAATATTCATAATTTTGTTTATGTACTTTGAAGCCCTCATCCCCAGCTAGAATATTTTTCATGCCCCTTAACCCTCTATGCCCACTGTTACCTGACCATATCTTTCCAGTTATTCCACTTTGTGGCCAGAATGTAAAAATTTACCTCTAGGGGGCTAGCATGTTACTTGCTTATAGTGACAGAAATGATAAGAAGGAAAGATTAAACAAAGTAGCTGCAGCTACTTCTCTTCTGACTTTTGGTTCATTGGATGCTAAATACTCACACATACAACATACTCAAAACACAAGCACATGAACAAACACACATGCTACCTTATTCACAGAGAAATCCATCCCAGGGACTGTTTCTGCTTTGAGAGAGGCAAATCCAGCCTTTCTAACTGGTAATGTGACAGATAAAATGTGCCCCTGCAAACTCTCCCTGTCCAAGCAAATTTATCACTGTTTCAGCCAGGGTCTCTCCTGGTTACAAAATGCTGGAAGGAATCAAAACTTTTCCCAGCTTGAGATGAACCAGGACAAAAAAAAAAAAATTCTATTTGCCCCTGATACAGGAAAACTGGATTTGAAAGGGAAGAAGGGGATGGGTCATCTCCAACAGGATGAACCATCCCTGGGGAATATAGTTTTCATTTTGCCCATTTGCCCTCTGACAAGACCCACTTTTAATAACCCCCCTTTTGTCATTGTAGATAATCAAGGATTATTTCAGACAATGTTGCAGATTTGCTCCTACCTGATGATAGGATCTTATCAAGGGGCTTGGCAGGATAGAGCATTTTCTAGGATGCAGATTTAATTAAAATGACAGTCTGGAATAGTTAAGGTTAAAGCCTGTTTCACAGAGCTACTTGATCCAGCTGGAAAAGAACAGTAAAAATAAATAATGTCTTTTATTCTGTGAAAAAAAGTGGGATGTGTATATGCATTTAGTCCCACAGATTGATACCATATAAAGTGACCTAGAGGCCAAAGACGAAGCCTGGGAAAAAGCACCCATGGGATTCATTCCATTGTATATCTTCTGATTGCATATCATGATCCTGACCTGGAATCGCAACATCCTCTTTTGGAGAAGAAAATGTCATCTCCTTCCCCATCTTGGCATTAGTCCCAAGTGCCCTTTGTAGAAGAATCTTTTCATCTTGTGGGCACCTAGGATTACTAGGTGTTGGGTGTTGTGCTGGGAGGGGAGTTGCATGTTGTTATGTCATATTCCTTTCATCTTCCATGGATTTCATTGCTGGGAAGCTTCCCTGTATGTGTTTCCCTAGCCCTCTGCCCCTGACCCCTGTATTCATGGAACATATGCCTAGGACTGCTAAAGACTGAGAAAACAGAGGCTGTAAGACACGGAGACCTTTATTTGGCTGTGACTACTCCTGCTCACTAGTTCTGTTTTGCTTCACCCAGAAAATACTTACTTTCTCTAGTGCCTCTGCTTCTGTTGTTGTAGTTTCCTTTTCTCTGTTCTCTAATTTTCTTTGTTTCTTCCTTCCTTCCTTCCTTCCTTCCTTCCTTCCTTCCTTCCTTCCTTCCTTCCTTCCTTTCTTTCTTTCTTTCTTTCTTTCTTTCTTTCTTTCTTTCTTTCTTTCTTTCTTTCTTCCTCCTCCTCCTTCTCCTCCTCCTTCTTCTTCTTTCTTCTTCTTCTTCTTCTTCTTCTTCTTCTTCTTCTTCTTCTTCTTCTTCTTCTTCTTCTTCTTCTTCTTCTTCTTCTTCTTCTTCTTCTTCTTCTTCTTCTTCTTCTTCTCTTCCTCCTCCTCTGCCTCTTCCTCTTCCTCCTCTTCCTTTTCTTATTTCTCCTCCTCTTGCTTCTCCTCCCCCCTTTGTTTCCCTTACCTTCCATTCCTTTCCCTTCTCTTTGAGAGAAATAACTATTAAATATCCAATAATTGGGGAGATCCAAGGTTTTTTTTTCTTTTTCCTCGAAGTGCAGTCTTTCAAGGAGATTTCTGACCTTGCCCCAAAATTTACTCCACCTAGACTATCTTATCTTTGTGGAGTTGCTCCCCTATCCAACTGGGAAAACTTTACCAAGAATGTAATCTGGGTGAATTTCCACCCATTATGTTCTACCCAGGCTTGGGGTGGTGGTGGTGGGGGGAATAGATCTTTTGTCTAGATTGCCCAAGACTGGCAGTAGTCTGTAATTTAGTGACATAATCTAGCCCTTCATTAGACTAGGTCCACCTTTCATTATAATATTCATTCTTCTCATTAATGATTAAGGAATCAGAGTTGATTGCCATCAGTTGGGAACACCTACTCTTTGAAGGGCATATAAGGATCAAGAAGTTGCCATGATTCATCTTTGGTCACAGAAAGGAAAAAATAAATGAACTCATTTTATTGGTTATTGCTAGCTGTAATTAATAAATTGATTATAATTTACTTAGAAACTTGTCTCTTGGAAATGTACACTCACCATATTTTGTAATTCTATAAGAGATAGTTATCTTCTCTCTCTCTCTCTCTCTCTCTCTCTCTCTCTCTCTCTCTCTCTTCTCTCTCTCTCTCTCTCTCTCTCTCTATCACACACACATACACACACACACAGAGAAAAAAAAAGATTCCCACAGATATTGTTTCTTTCAACATGTGATAAATACAAAGTTATATTTGACAATAAAGATACAGAGTGAACCTGTTCCATTTATCAGGTGATAAGAGGGCTCCCAAAGCTTGTTGATGATTTACTGAAATATTGATTAGGTAAAACCCAATTTCTATTTTTCAGAGAGGAAATGAGTGAGCCTAGACTGTGTTGATATCAATATAGATCCTTTGCATCTAAACAGTCTAACTTGTTGCACTATGCCTTGATGAGATATTGAGGTTTTGTGATCCATCTAGATTTTGGAAATTGTCATGTAAAACAAAAGCTTTAATCACAGACTACTAAAAGTAAAAGGGACTTTGGAGATAATTCAGCTTAACCCTTTTTATTTTAGATGAGGAAGCTGAGGCAAAGGACAGGACATGTCTCAAAGTGTCACTCACTAATCAAGCTTATTCTTGGTTTTCAAGTAGAAACAATGAGGCATTATGGATAAAGTGCTGAACTTAGAATAAGAAAGTCCTATATTCAACTTCAAAAAATTCTTAGCTGTGTAACCCTTAGAAAAACACTGAAGTTTTCGGTAACATTATTTTGGAATCAGCACAATAAAGAAGGTATACTGCCTATGAAGTCAGAGGACATAGATTGAACCCCTACTTCATAAGTGTATTACTGTGTAACCTTATGGAAGTCATTTAATCTTCCTGGTCCTCAGTTTCTTCTGTCTAAGTAGAAGATTTGGCTCAATGATCTTTGAGGTCCCTTACAGTTCTGGTAATTATACTATTCTGATTAATCATGATCTATGATTAATAAAATAATGAGTTCAGAAGTTCAAGGATCCTTCGATTGTCCATCTATATAAAGGAAGATAAAATAAATTGTACTGTGACGATCATAGTTATTGAAGGCAAGATTCTTGCTAGAGTCCTTGCTAGGTCATTCCTTCACCTGGAAGATGGTCTTCTACCCAAGAGCCAGTATAGCTTCAGAAAGGGCCAAGGAGCAGTCAATATGGTATTTACTTCCCAACAAATCCAGCAGAAATGTCATGAGCAGAACAGAGGTCTGTATACAATATCCATCAATCTGACCAAGGTCTTTGATACTGTGGAAGATCATGGCAAAATCTGATTGCCTGCAGAAGTTCAACACTATTGTATATCAGTTTCATGACTGCATACTTGCATAGGTTCTGGATAATGGAGAGTGTTCTTGTGCTTTCCTTGTCATCAGTCGAATGAAGCAAGGCTGTGTGATTGCTCTCATGCTTTTTAGCCTGATCTTATTAGCAATGGCGTTGGACACATTCAACAAGGATGAAAACAGCATAGAGGTTAGTTAGTGTACTAATGATAATTTTTTCTAACATGAAAAGGCTACAAGCCAAAACTAAAGTGGAGGGAGAATTGGTTCATGACTTTTTGTTTATAGATGACTGTGCACTCAGTATAGCCTCTGAGGCTGAGATGCAACAAACTATGGGCAAATTCTCTGCTGCTTGTGCTAATTTTGGCCTACCGATTAACACCAAGAAAATAGAGATTTTCAACCAGTCAGCATTACACCATCCCTACACGGAACCATTGGTTTCAGCAAATGGAGTAATTTTGAATCCTGTGGACTAGTTCACCTTATCCATAGCAGTATATTTTCTAGGAATGTACACATAGATGATGAAGTTGATATACACATTGCCTGACCTAGCTTAGTGTTTGGGAGGCTTCAAAGGAAAGCATGAGAGAGAAGAAGTATCCGACTGCCTACAGAACTTAATTAAGGTCTACCGATGCGCTGACTTCATTGTTGAATGCCTGTGAAACCTGGATAATCTACCAGTGCCATGCCAGGGAACTGAATCACTTCCATTAGAATTGTCTTAGGAAGAGTCTGAAGATCACCTGACAAGATAAGGTCTTGGACGCAGAGGACCTTTCTTGAACTGAACTGCAAAGCATGCAAAGTTAACTGCAGATAATACAACTCCAATGGATTAGTCACATTGTTTGAATGCTAAATGTACATTTGCCTAAAATACTATTTTATATAGAACTCACATAAGGTAATTGCTCACATGGATATTAGAAATGAAACAAGGACACTGTCAAGGTACCTCTGAAGAAATTTGGAATCAATTGTGAGACATGGGACATACTGGCACAAGACTGTCTAGTATGGTGTCCACAAATAAAAGAAGGCACTGTCCACTATGAACAAAGCAGAACTACAGTAGTTCAAAAGAAATTTAAAATGAACAAATTTAGAGACATCTCCACTCTGTGTGTTCATATGGACTCTGTGCCCAACGTGTGGTAGAGCCTTCTGAGCTCATATTGGTCTGATCAGCCACAGTTGGATCCACCGTACTTTGATGCCAACATAGTGATACCATTTCAGTCCTCTTCAAGAATGAAGGACAGCAATCAATCAACCAACCATCCCATTTCCTCTGCTGATTCATTATCCATGTCATGCCATTTAACTTTGAGTGTTCCCCAAAGCTCTGTACTAGTTCTCTTATTTCCTTACACACTCTCACTTGGTGACCTAATCAGCTCCTGTGGGTTTAATTATCTAATCTATGTTGATGATCTTCATATCTGGCATCATCCTTTCCCCTGAATTTCAGTCCTGAATTACAAATATCTTTTAGAATATTTCAAATTAGATGTCCCAAAGATGTGTCCATCTCAACATATTCAAAACTGAACTCATTGTTTCTGCCCAAACCTCTGTCCTTTTTTAAACTCTCCTATTTTAGTAAAAGTCACCATTCTTTCAGACTCTCAGATTTAAAACTTCAGCATTATAATGTACTCCTTACTGTCCTTTACACCGTATGTTTAATTGGTCCCCAAATCTTCCCATTTCTACTTCAACATTATCTTCCTCAATTATGACTTTCTCTACTCATAATGTTACCATATCAGTATAGGCCATCATCACCTTTCACCTAAGTTACTGCAATAGCTACCTCATTGGTTTCCCTGTCTCAATCCTTTCCTCACTTCAGTCCCTCCACTCTAGTGCCATCAAAGTGATTTTTTAAAGTGTAGATATTACCATATCACTCCCCTTCTCAATTAATACAGCTAGTTCAAATATAAACTCCTCTTTACTTTTAAAATTCCACTGCAAGGAAATCTGAAACAACAAGCATTTATCAAGCACATGCTGTGTGCCAGGCATTAAGCTAAACACTGGGGATACAAATAAGATTAAAAAAAAGACATCGCCTTCTTTCAAAAAGTTTACATTCTAATTTAGGAAAATACATAAAAAGGAGCTGAGAACTTGCAGTTGGAAAAAGATCTCTGCACTTTGGCATAGTAGTGAAGTCCAAATAATCAGAACTACAGGCAAGAAGAGAATTAAATATTTGCAGCTTGGCTCCATCCCCAAAATGGAGGTCCTGGAACCTAGGCCCAAACTGTCTCCCCACCCTCGGTGCACACCAGTTCCCTCACACTCTGTGATTCAGCCAAACCAGACTTCTCTCTTTTCCTCACACTGAATATTTGATCTCTCCTACCCATAGTTTTGAACTGGTTCTCTTAAATGTTTTGAATGAATTCCCTCCTTACCTCAGCCTCATAGAATACCAGTTTTCCTAAAAGACAAGGCTCAAGTACCTCCTTCTATCTGAAATCATTCCTTATTCCCTCACTTATTAGTTACTTCCATCCCAAAGCAGCTTAAAATTTAACTATTTTATTTAACACTTACTCTGTATTTATTTATATGACATCAATTTCCTTATTAGAATACAAGCTCCTCGTGTGTTAAGATTATTTCATTCTTAATCTTGTATCTCCAGTGCAGAGGAGCTCTTGTACCATAGATGTGATAAAACCAGGGCTCCCATTTTCCAAACAATAGGAATTAGTTGTTGTTGTTGTTTTGGGTTTTTTTTTGCCAAAAAGGAAACAGAGTTCTATGAAATTTAATTGGTGCCCTCCTCTCTGGCCACAGTTTCACCTAACTACATTGCATAGCTCAGCTACATGGTACAGTGAATAGAGTTCCAGGCCTGGAAGACCTAAGTTCAAATCTGGCCCCAGACACTTACTAGATGTGTGACCCTGAGAAAGTCAGTTAAACCTGTCTGCCTCAGTTCCTCACATGTAAAATGAGCTAGAGAAGGAAATGACAGAACACCCTAGTATCTGTGCCACGAAAACACCAAAGGGGAGTCCAAAGTGTCAAACATGATTGAAAATAACTAAACAAGAATATTAAATGTACTACACATTGGAGTTGGGTCCCTGTGACTTGATGGATTTCTGAAGACCATATGAATTGCCATACCCTGTACCGCTGACCATGTGGATAAATTTCTATATGGAGATGGAGGGGGCATCCAGATGACCTAAATTATTACTATCTTCTTGCTGCATATCCTTGCTGTGTTAAGGCTAAGAAACGGACCTCATCTTAAGTTTTCAATAATTTGAATGTGTCTCATTTTGTCCCATCTGAATTAACAAGGTATTACTGTTGGATTCACCTCTAACACTAGATTTTCATGTCTCATGCATGATGGATGGTGTCTAGATTGCTTTAGTAAAATTAGTCATTTTGTTACATGCTTTTCATAAATTGCCTCCATTATGCTTCAGCATGTATAAGTGGTGTCCTTGGTTGAAGTGCATTTTGTCAAAGATGTTAGCAGTTGATACCAGCTCCAAGTCTAAATAGAAATATATATATATATATATATATATATGTATATGTATATATATATATATATGTATATAAAATCTAGTCTCATCATTTCCTTTGTCAAAAATGTAGTATAAGCTTTGAAATGTGATGATGCTGTTATCTTAATTTATTACAATTACCCCTTAAGTGATCAGTAGTTACTGTCCTTTAACCTTTAGTTCTATGTTAGAAGTGAGTAATTACTTGAAAATATTTCATCTAAAATATTGAGGAAAGTCAGAGGAATGGGTCTTCTTTGTAAATGAAAGGCAATTTATTCTCAAAAGTCCTTATGTTTTTTGTTTTTATCTTTGCCTCTTCTTTTTTTTTTTACTTTTTCCCCTTCCTTTGTACCTTTTTCTCATGAATCTGTTCCTTTTCCTAAATTCTAGTTACCCACGTAACAAAGCACCGTAAAAAGAAAAAAAATAATAATTTCCCAGTGTATGAGAAAATTGTGTTTTAGGAGAAAGAAATGGGTGTGTGAGGATCGGTGAAAAACTATTATTGAGAAATATGATTTAAACAACAACAACAATTGGAAATTCTTCACTTGCTTCTCTCTTCTTTTCTCTGAACTCTAAGGCACCCTGTCTAAATGCCATCTCCTCCATAAAGTTTTCTTTGGCTCATTCTCTACTCCGTAGGTTTTCATGCTCTTCCTCACTAACCTCACTTTGTATATTTCCTATATTCTTATTTTGGGTTATCATTCCTCTGCCAGTCCACACGGGAAAGGATTGTATCTTAGCTGAGCTATACCTCACACAGAAACTAAAATATATACCTATGCAGCTTTTCTACAGTAGGTTTTTAATAGGATTGTTGAATTTTGCTAGAAGAGCAAAATAATGAGAATGGGTTTATTTGAGCATTAGATTTTGAAATTTAATTGGTAAGAACTTTTTTTCTTTTATGAAGAATGAGAATAATTCTGCTATTTTAGTTAATTGGGAGACAGCTAAGTGATGCAGTAGATAGAGCACTGGGCCTGGAGTCAGAAAGATCTGAGTTTAAATCCAGCCTAAGACACTAGCTGTATTACCCTGGACAAGTCACTTACCCTTTGTTTGCCTCTGTTTCCTTATCTATGAGATAATGGTAGCACCTACCTCATAGTTATAAAGTACTTAGCTCAGGGCCTGGCATCTAGTAAGTCCTAAATTAGTATTAGTTATTATTATTATTTGAGGCATCAAGATGTTTCAATAAAAATTAATTACTATTCATTCTAAGGTATTTAGATTATTTACCAATGTGAAATATTGCCATGTAATAGAAATGTTTCTACATGCAACCTGTGTAATCTCCCTGGACAAAGTGCTAGACTCCAAGTCAGAAAAAAACTAGAATTAAAATCCTACCTTGGAAACTTACTAGTTATGGGAGCCCAGGCAAGTCACTTAACCTTTCTCAGACATGTTTTCTTTACCTGTAAAATTAGTCTAATAATAGCACCTCTCTCATAAGGTTGCTGTCAGGTTCAAATGAGATAAAGATATGTAAAGTCTTTTGAAAACCTTAAAACACCATTTAAATTATCCTATGTATGTATGCATATATACATATATATTAATATAAAAGATAAATCCTTTGCATTTTTAAAATTCATCATAAAATAGTTTTTTTTTTCCTTTTTTGGGCATTGCCTAGCATTTCAATCAGATCTAAGAAATGTAGTAAGGCTGAGAGCCAGGAAATCAGTAAAAATAAATGTGAAGCTGGCCCTTTAATTATCCAAGCTTAGTAGAAATTAAACAGTAAATTGTGAATGATGAAAACACAGTTGTCCATTACAAAAAATCAATTTCTTCTTAGTTATGCAAACAAGGGCCACAGTCTAAAAGTCTCAGCTCTATCTTTGTATGAGGTACATAGATCAAAAAGCAAATACTCAGAGAAGAACCAACAAATCAGTGTATGAAAGAAAATCTACCCTTGCACCCTAAAAGAACCCAACTCAATATATTGACACAGTGAATTAAAAATTTGTCTGTGAAGGAGGGGACTTAAGACATTTTTACAATACAACTGTCTTGTAATCTATATCAAAATCAGCCCACAGCATTGAATTGTTCTCTCATTTGGGTGTTTTTTTAAATGTTTTTAACCTATACATCACAAAAATGAGATATCAGAGAAATATTGTAAATACCAGATTCAAATGTAATGGGAAACAACTTAATAAAAAGAGGTCAAGGAAAGGTGTGTATATTGCATATATACATTATTGTCTAAGTGTTAAAAAGTAGGTGTGTGTGTGTGTGTGTGTGTGTGTGTGTGAGAAGTAAAAGGCATCTAACTGACATATCATTGGATTTCTTCTAAATTTGATGATATAAGCAACAGACTTCAAATTCAATAGAATTCCGTAGGTTTCAAAGTAGAAAGATGCATTATAATTCTTCTAATTCAGTTTTTTGTCTGAAATATTGTGGAATTGCATTTATTCCATATAAGAAAATCTTCTATAAATATGAACATATTAGAATAAAAGTACTTGTACTTTTTAATTTTACCATGTCAAGGATCAATGACACCATCATATGAACCCTCCCTCTATTGGCCTAGATTATTAAAACTTTTCCATGACTTGCATCTCTCTTTCTCTCTCCATATATGTATAATATATATATAAAATACACATATACGTATGTATATAGATATAGATATAATTTATATATGCATGTGTTTCTATATTTTCTATATGTATGTGCATATATGTGTGTGTATTTCCATACATGTATTTACCTATATGTGTATGTCTATTTGCCTACATAAAAATATGAATAAACATATGTAACCTGAGTTTTTACCATACTTGGGGAATTTTGGATGACATTTTCCTAACTTGTGAAAAAAAAATGCTGATGAAACCCTATATGACTATATGATAGGAAGAGTTCGTACAAAACCTTGGGAAAAGAGACATTGCTAGTTTTTTTTTTCCTTTGAGAGAAAAGGCACATATGGTTCCAGACCCTCTGTGACCAACTCTAGGCAGACAAGGAGAGAAAAAGACTTTAAAAGCTACAGACATGTAGGTGACACTGGTTCTTCAACAAGCCCCTTATTCCTATCTTGCCTCTCTAGAGACTTTAGGCCATTTCCCCTTGGGAGAGGTTGGAATTTGTATCAGATTCTCATGGTTAAGGTTGAATTATCTCATACTCGATGGGAGAGAGTGTTCAATCTGTGTACTTCTGGTATATTCTAATCTGTTTAACTTCTCTGATTTCTATTTGCTGTTTGTTTGCACTAATGAGTATACTTATTATTATTCTTTTGAGATGGTACTTTCTATAACTAACTTTTTTTTTTTTGTGGGAAAGAGACAAACTGGCCAATGTGAGGAAAGGACTACACTTCCCCTTTTAAAGGACGACAACACAAGAAGCCTGTACCTTTTTATTTGTTTGCTTGTTTTCAGCCCATTGTAACCATAGACTACCAATTTTAGGAGGCAGATGTTGTTCTAATCTATTATTCCTTTCTCAAAAGAAAGCAAGCCAGCCCCATGGTCCCTTGTCCTGCTCCCCTCAAGGGAGAAATTGAAGTCTTCTTTGGAGAGGGATAGACAAGATTTTAGCTATATGAAATACATTTAGATATCTCATGTTTTATGTATGTCTTCAATGGCCCAAAGATATATATTATATGCATACAGATAAACACACATGTGTGCATATATATGCATATATGTGTGTGTTTACCTATGTGCATATGTGTGTATTCATGTGTGCGTGCAGGTATGTGTATACACATAAACATATGTATAATATAAATATTCATTAAAATAATAATATGAAAATAATATATAATTATTATATAAGTATATGTTTTATGTATAGTGCTTTACATTTTAGAAGTGCTTTGCATGTTATCACCTTTGATCCACACAATAATCATGTGGATAGGTGTTTATCCCCATTTTACAAATGAAGAATGAGACTAAATGACTTGCATGGGATCAGCTGACAGTTTCAAGAGTCTGAGAAATAATTTGACTTTAGATCTTCCTGACTACATGTACCATAATCTATCAACTGTTCCACATAGGTGGTGACTAGACATAGATATAAATTTAGATAGATTCATAATACACATCTACCCTACTATATACATACATATATAATATATATAGTAAATATATACATTCACATATACACATATCTATATTTGTATATAAACATACACTTCATAATACTATATCATATACATGCAGGCTTGCAGAGGGAGGGAAAAAGAGAAAGAAAGCGGACAGAGGAGAGGAGGAGAGAGAGAGAAAGAGATAGAGAAAGAGAGACAGAGTAAGGGGGAGGGAGAGACCTGTACTTTTCCTTAGAGGTTTAAAAGCTGAAGCTTAATGTGAAATGGCTTGGACTGGTATAGATGGAATTCCCATTCAAGAACTTGTTGGATCAGATGGACTATAAGCCCTAATTCAGCAACTGGTTCTATTTTTTTTTCCTAGTAGGCAACATATGAGGAGACTGGACAGTTTTAATTCCACTAATATCTAATTGCTTGGATTTAGTCTGTCCTCCCTCATAATGAATATGAGAAATCATTTATGCACTAGGAAGGCCTTATGGAAAAGAGAATTATCTGAGCACTATTTATTTTTTTCAAGTTGAATATCATCTATTAACAAGTTATATATGTTTCTAATTTGCCTTTTAGAAACTTACATGGCTCATGCTAGAGAGAGCTAGTGAAGTATTGTGAAAAGAGCACATAATTTGGGGTTCAGATGATCTAGGTTTGAATCCTGCCTATGATACTCTCTAGTTTTGTGACCATGGACAAGTCAAAGCCTCTCTGAGCCTCAGCTTCCATATTTATAGAACTGACATAATAACAGCTAAAAGCAAGATAATATAACATACAAAAAGTCAGATTCACTATCAGTAAATCCTGGGCTTATTTGGCTATATAGCCCTGGTCAAATTACTTAATCTCCCTCTAACCCTAGGAATCTCTCTCAAAACTATAAATTGCAAAACAGTTGCTGATGAACAGTGGTAGAAAATTTCCTCAACTGAAATTCTTTAAAATGATGAAATCTTAGGTCAGGACCAACCCCATTCTTCCCCTATCCCCTCCACCCAAAAAATAAAAATAAAAATAAAAATAAAAACCTACTGGTGCTGTGAGATTCAAGTAACATAATGTTGCATAATACATTTTATAAACCAAAAGAAAGATATAATTTTGAGCTGTTATTATTTTTAATTATCATTACAGCCAAAGAAATTCCTGGGTGTAAAAGTTAATATAGAAATAGAAATCGTAGGCTTCTAGAAAATTGGATGCTATCTTTATCATCTCTCTGCTCCTTGATGATGTTAAAAAAATTCTGAATTTTTTTTTGTTTCTGTTATTATTTAATCCTTGAAGAGGATCCAATCAGCTGATTAAAGCAAGAAAAAAGGGCTGTTTCATTAGAAGAGGCAGCTGTACTCTTCTTTATGGAAAGAATGATTACAACAATGCTAAATTGGCTGATTCTTTTCTCTGCTGGTAACAGCCCTCCAAAGGGCCTCACTCAGCACAGAAACACCTTCCTAACTTTACCTTGTGAACATGGCCTATGTTAGAATGATGTGTCCTGCCCCATGTTAACATTGACTGTTATTTTCTATTTCCTGCCTTATCTTCTCCCCCCTAAACCCTTCCCACTTCCAGCCAAAGTCACAGCAAGAGATTGTTCCAGTAAATGAGGTAAATTCCTCTTCAAACTGGTTAAATTGCCCACATCAAGTGAAGTGGGTCCCATTGAATTGGGCCTTGAAGCCCTATGATCAGTTAGCAAGTCGCATTTTCAGAGTTGCCTGAAATTATTTTAGAGTAAAGGCTGGCCTCCTTCACTGGAGAAAGGGAACTTACCTTCTCCCTCAGGAATGATTCATATGCACAGCCAGCCCATGCTCTTTGCATGACTACAATGGACATGAAGGTTTTTTCGAGGGTCTTATGGCACCCAAGAGGCCCAGAAAAAAAAGTGCATTTGGATAACTACAATCTCACTAGTGAGATTGCATTGTTTCCCAGAATGTGATTGGGCTAATATTAAAGGGTTCAAGGATTCCCCTCCTATGGGCACTATAACTTGGTTGATTCCAACTCTGAAGAAGTTATTTATAGTTGAAGCAGAGAAAATCAATTCTTCATCTTCAAAGTTAGTGCTTGTTCCTGAATATCTCCGTTCTTATATTCCTTCCTAGTTCATTTGATCATAGATCTAGAGCAGTAATGGACCCCAGAGGCTATCTGGTACAACTTATTCCTTTTACAGATGGTGAAACAGAGTCTAAGAGAGGTTAAGTGACTTGCCCAGGGTTCTACAACTATTTGTATACTCCTTTCCCATGTTGAATTGCAGGTTTCCTAGCAGAAAAGTCTATATTATTTCAATCTTTAAATTCGGGGCTTTGAACTTACTCTATTAGTTGCTTAACAAATGTTGACTTAAAATGAAGGCTTAGAGGTCTCTCACATTTCTTCTTCATCCTGCACACTGATACCAGCTTAATTTTCCTAAGACACCTAAAATTTTTCTATAATTACCATGCTCATAAGCATTTAAATATCCTTCTTTGCCTACAAATTCAAACCCACAATCTTTGGCCTAACATTCAAAGCTCCCATATAAGCTTATTTCCCTCAAGCCCACAACACTGTTAGATTGAAAAGCAACATGACCTAAGGGATAGAGAGTTAGCTTCGGAGTCAGCAAGATGTAGATTCTTATCCTACTTCTGATACATACTAGTTATGTAACTTAGGGAGGCAGCTAGGTGGCAAAAGGGATAGAGCCAGATGTCTGAAATCAGGAAGACCTGAGTTCAAATTCTGGCCTCAGACACTTATTAGCTGCATGACCCTGGGCAAGTCACTTGACCCTGTTTGCCTCAATTTCCTCACCTTTAAATGGCAAACCACTCCAGTATCTTTGCCAAGAAAACCTTAAATGGGGTCATGTAGAGCTGGACATGACCTAAATAACAACCACAATAAAACATATAACCTGGAGAGTTAATCGTCCAGGAAAGCATTGAGTGACAGATCAAGGAATTTGGATTAGAATTTGTAGGCAATGAAGAGAATTAGAAGCATATGATCCTGGTAATGTTGTCTTGGGAAAACTAAGCTGGTTTTTTTGTGGAGGAAGGAGAAGGCTTGAAGATTTCCAAATTTTCAATTCAATTCAACAGCATTTATTTAACATTTGCCATATTTAAATGCCACAGGAAATAAGTGAAGACTACAAAATCCAATACAGTTTCTTATCTGCATTGTAAAAATGCCCTGACACCAATGAAATCACAGGTGAACCCTACTATGCCTCTAAAAAAATAACAACTTTTAATCAGATAGACATACTCTGTTTTCAAAAAACACCTGGAAAGAAAGAAAAAAAATTTTTAGTAAGTTCTGTACAATAAGGAACCAGTAGCTTTCAAAAGCATTGAAGACCCTTTCCCCAGGATTGGAATCAGGATAAAAGAACACAGACATAAATTGAGGAGAGGGGTACAATAAATCCTTCTTTTTTAATATGAGTTGTAAAAATGCACATATTTTAATGTTGGAATATATT
This sequence comes from Phascolarctos cinereus, assembly GCF_003287225.1. Classification (NCBI taxonomy): domain Eukaryota; kingdom Metazoa; phylum Chordata; class Mammalia; order Diprotodontia; family Phascolarctidae; genus Phascolarctos; species Phascolarctos cinereus. The sequence continues at coordinate 126,862,998 of NW_027555625.1, forward strand.
ATGTAGAATATAGAATTTTTTAAAAATTCCATGGGTTGTATAAAAGGAAGACTCAGTGACTTTCTCAGGTGGATAGCAACAGCGATTGCATATGTTTTCACACCTTGCAAGGGAGATACAATGTCTTATTCTTCTACTCTTCTCATTCCTGATGTTTTCTATCTACTTTATACAGAGAAAAGGGCTACTTCTCTGTTCTGATACCTATCAATATTTACTAAGTCTATTCTCTATGCCTAAAGAATCCTCTTTTATCCTTTTTTTCCCTGTTATACATCTATTCATCTTTTAAAGCTCAAGTGAAATGGTACATCCTCCATGAAATCTGCCCCTCTGTTGAGAATGATCTTTTCCCCTAGACTTTAAAAAACACTTTGCTTTAAACGTCTCTAGTATATGTATTATATATTATTGTATGTAGTTCTCTGTGTTTTTGGTTTTGTTGTTTTTGCTTTTTTTCTATATAATTAACAGTAAGCCTCAGGAAGGCAAGTGTCAAAACATGATCATAGAAACTATCTCCTCTAGCAACTAAACCATGCTCTGTTCAGTATAGACCCTTAGTAAATATTTGTCATACAATATTACTTTGTACTTAATTGTTTTAAAATATATACATTGCATTGTGTGTGTCCATGTTGGAGATTGTGTTCAAATTTGCCTGTACATCACTCCATCCAAATATTTCTGAAAACAGTTACACTCTGAATTTAGAATTAGAATATGAAACAAAATACAAATGTTTGATAGAGTATAAAAGTCATGCTTGCTAACACCGGTGGAGGTACAAGGGTTACTGGGAGACTTAGCCAGGATCTAGGAGAAAGGGGTCCTTTTACCCACATCTATAAAGGGAAACTGTATTTGGAGATTTTTATGAGAGTTTACTCTCAGAAAAGTGTGGCTGAGGCATAAAAAAGAAACAGCTGCTGGTATTTTAGAAAAGTCCTAAAGAGAAAGAAGAAACATGGTTCGTGTAAGCCCAGGATTTGGAGATGCTAGGTCATATTTTACCCTTTATACTAAGTTTGTATGTGTTTTGTCTTTATTTAGGTCTCTCCACTACCCCAATAACATTTAAACATTTTGAGGGCAGGGTCTACTTCAGCCTACCATGATAACTTGCACATGGTAGTTGATAAATGAATCCTTGTAAAACTGAATTGATTTTAAAGTACTCTTCAAGTTAGCAGCCTGTCTATACATGTATGTGGACTTCCCCTGGCAGAATGGGTAGATGAGAATACTTTGTTCCAACAGCCATGAAGGCTTCTGGAGTAGGCCTGTGGAGCTCTGAGAGCTTTGTCAGATATTGAAGATGCAAGATCATCCATTGCATCCTAGATAATCATCAGTCATATTCAGTTTTGTCTTTCCACTGGACTTCAACGACTCTGCAAGAGAAAGTGAGGCTGATGACTTTGGGCAATTCTGCCTCGATTAAATCCAATTCACACACAAGTCAAGACATCACCCTGTGATCTTATTAGTCCTCTTAGAAAATGAAAGACACATAACAACAACTTCTCAGGTTAGCAAGCTCTTTGGTTGAAGTACCTATTTGGTACTAAATCTGAGTGTCTGCCTCATTACTCCATGTCATCCTCAAATGATTGGTTCCCATACAGGTAAAAGTCATCTAATTCAACCCCCAAGTTCTGCAGATGAAGACTCTGTGGCCAATAGATATAATAGATACTGCCTAGACTGTAAGCTGTAGAGTTAAGCTTTCAACCCAGATTCTCTAACTTCAAACTCAAGTATCTTTTCACAATAACACACTGTCTCTCCTTAGGATCTCAGTGTCATCTCAAAGACCAGAATATTAATTCTAGTCTTTTATTGACCAAATTATTTATGCAGCTCTTTAAAGAGTTGATCTCAAGCTACATAACCTGGATTCAAGCTTTGTCTTTAGGTCTTTGATTGCTTCCCCTGACTGCTTGCTGGCAAAAGTTTGCTATAGTGCTATTCAGAGGAAGCTTGCTAAAGCTCAGATTAACAATTTGGCAGACCCTGATCTGTACTCTTCTCAAACCAGCATGAATATCAGTTGGTGGTTAAATGACCAGGCTTGAAGAATGATTACTCAGAATTGAACTAACCTGAGGGAACTCTCTAGTGGAATAGTGCAGGCAATTATCCTTTGCCCTTTTCTATTCAACATATTCATCAATGAATTGAAATAAAATAATGATGGCATTTTTATCAAATTTACAAGTGACAGGAAATTGGAAAGGGTGATTTATACGATAAATACAAAATATCAAGACCAAATTATTTTTACCAAATTAGAATATGGGCCAAATCTAATAAAATAGAACTAGGAACATAAATAGATCTGAAAGGGAACATGGAGGCCATTGAGTCTAACCCTCTCATTTTACATAAGAACAAGTTAATGAAGAACAAAACTAATAGGAATCATACACTTCTATCAAACGATTTGGAAAAAACAAAGCTTTGACACAATACGGCGCCAAATCCTATTAAAAACACTACAGAGTATAGGAATAAATGGAGTTTTCCTTAAAGTGATAATTAGTATCTACATAAAATCATCAGCAGGTATATATGTAAAAGGGTTAAGCTAGAAGCATTTCCAATAAGATTGGGGCTGAAACAAGGATGTTCATTATCAAAACTCTTATTCAATATTGTACTAGAAATGATAGTTTTAGCAATAAGAGAAGAAAAATAAATTTGAGGAATTAGAATAGACAACAAGGAAACAAAACTATACTATTTGCAGATGATAGGATGTTATACCTAGAGATCCTAGAGAATCAACTAAAAAACTACTTGAAATAGTTAACAACTTCAGCAAAGTTGGACGTATAAAATAAACTGACATAAATCATCAGCATTTCTATATATTACCAACAAAGTCCAGCAACAAGAGATAGAAAGGAATCCCATTTATAATAACTGTAGACAATATAAAATATTTGGGAATCCACCTGCCAGGATAACACAAATAAAATCAGGTCTAAACAATTGGAAAAAATATCAATTGCTCATGAGTAGCCCAAGCTAATATAATAAAATGACAATTCTACCTAAATAAATTGACTGTTTAATGCCATACCAATCAAACTACCCAAAAATATTTTGTAGAGCTGGAAAAAATAATAAAATTTATCTGGAAGAACAAAAAGTCAGGAATATCAAAAGAATTAATAAAAAATGAAAAGGAAGGTGACCTAGCCATACAAGATCTAAAACTACGTCATAAAGTGGCAATCATCAAACGATTTGTTACTGGCTAAGAAATAGAATGGTAGATCAGTGGTACACAAGACACCGTAATCAATAGCTATAGTAATCTAATGTTTGATAAACCCAAATACTTCAGCTTCCGGATTAAGAACTCACTATTTGACAAAAACTTCTGGGAAACCTGGAAAAAATATTTTAGCAGAAACTAGGCATAAACTAATACCCCAAACCCTATACCAAGATAAGATCAAAATGGGTAGATGCTTAAGACATAACGGGTGATACCATAAACAAATTAGGAAAGCAAGAAATAATTCGCCTGCTAGAATTATGGAGAAGGGAAGAATTTATGAAATGCAAAATGGGTAATTTTAATTACATTAAATTTAAAAGTTTTTTGCAGAAACAAAACAAATGCGATTAAGATGAGAAGGAAAGCAGAAAGCTGGGAAACATTTTTTACAGCCAATGTTTCTGATAAAGGCCTCATTTCTAAAATATATAGAGAACTGAGTCAAATTTATTAGAATATAAGTCATTCCCCCATTAACAAATGGTTAAAAGATATAAAAAGGCAATTTTCAGATGAAGAAATTAAAGCTGTCTATAGTCATATGAAAACCCTTTAAATCACTATTGATTAAAGAATTGTGAATCACTACACCACCTCACATCTATAAGATTGGCTACTATGGCAGAAAAGGAAAATGATAAATGTTGGAGATGTGAGAAAATTTGGATATTAATGCATTGTTATTGGAATTGTGAACTGATCCAACCACTCTAGAGAGCAATGTGCAACTACACCCAAAGGGCAATCAAACTGTACATATCTTTTGATCTAGTAATACTATGACTAGTCTGTATCCCAAAGAGATATAAAACTGAAAAAAAAGTACCCACATGTACAAAAAATATTTATAGCAGCTTTTTTGATGGTGGCAAAGATTTAGACATTGAGGGGATACTCATCAATTGGCTGTACAAGTTGCAGTATATGAATGTAATGGAATAATATTGTGCTATAAGAAATGATGAGCAGACAGATTTCTCAAAAACCTAGAAAGCCTTACGTAAACTGAAGCTTAGTGCAGTGAGCAGAACCAAGAGAACACAGTAGCAGCAACATTGTGTGATGACTGTGTGATGATGGACTTAACTCTTCTTAGCAATACAATTATCTAAGATAATTCCAAAAGATTCATGATGGAAAATGCTAACCACATCCAGAGAAAGAACTATGGAGTTTGAATGCAGATCAACACATACTATTCATTTCTTTTGTTTTTTCTTCCTCATGTTTTTCCCCTTTTGTTCTGGTTCTTCTTTCACAACATGACTAATATGGAAATATGTTTAATATGATTGTACAAATACAACTTTTATCAAATTGCTTGTTCTCTTGGGGTAAAGGGAGTGAAAGGAGGGAGAAAAATTTGGAACTCACAATCTTCTAAAAAATGGATGTTAGGGGCAGAGCCAAGATGGCGAGTGAAAGCAGTGACTTGCTTGAGCTCTCCCCCAAAGCCCTCCAAATACTCATAAAAAATGGCTCTAAACAAATTCTGAAGCAGCAGAAGCCACAAAAAGACAGAGTGAAACAAATTTCCAGCCCAAGACAACCTGGATGATTGTGCAGAAAGGTATATGGCCCCGGGCTGGGAGCACAGCACAGTGTGAGCACACAGGCCACAGCAAATCTGGAGCAGGCCTCAGAGGACTGAATCATGGGCAGCTGTGGAGGTTTCCAGACTCCTCAATCCACAAATGCCAAAGACAACTTAGAAGGTCAGTGGGAAAAGTCTGTTTCTGTCAGTGGTCAGAGAGGAAGGCGGGGTTTCAGCTCCATTCCCCAAGAGCGTGGCCCTGGGGGGGCAGCTGCTTCCCGAGCTTCTGGCCCACAGACTGAGGGGGAATCCAGTGGCTGATCAGAGAGGGATGCAGGGATCTCTTTGCCAGTGCTGAGGCAGGAATCTCTTGCTTTGCCTGTGTGTGGATCTGGGTCACAGTTCTGGGCAGCAGTGCTGGGGTGAGGAGGAACGCTGGCATGGTGGAGCTTGGAGTGGCTGTGGAGAGGAACCCCTCCTCACAGTTACAGGACAGAAAGGAATACTTGTGGTCACAGGCCAGGAAAGGAGTAAACACCTCGCCCCTTATCATACCACCTTGGAAGAACTGAAAATTTACAGGTCCCTACAAGTATCTCTGAAAACAGCTACACAAACCCCTGAAGCTTGGGACAGTACACTCTCCACATTGGAAGCAGACTCTTACCTTAACAAAGAGTTTAAAACTCAAGTAATTGGCTGGGATCATGAGCAAGCAGTGCAAAAAGATCAGACTATATTATTTTACTTTGGTGACAAAGAAGATCAAAATATACAACCAGAAGACAACAAAATCAAAGCTCCTACATCCAAAGCCTCCAAGAAAAATATGAATCAGTCCCAGGCCTTGGAAGAGCTCAAAAGGGATTTTGAGAAGCAAGTAAGGGAAGCAGAGGAAAAACTGGAAGAGAAATGAGAGTGATGCAAGAAAATCATGAAAAACAAGTCAACAGCTTGCTAAAGGAGACCCAAAAAAATACTGAAGAAAATAACACCTTAAAAAACAGCCTAACCCAAATGGCAAAAGAGGTCCAAAAAGCCAATGAGAAGAAAATGCCCTAAAAAGAAAATGGGCCAAATGGAAAAGGAAGTCCAAAAGATTACTGAAGAAAATACTTCCTTAAAAATTAGAATAGAGCAATTGAAGACAGTGACTTTATGAGAAATCAAGACACTGTAAAATAAATCCAAAAGAATGAAAAATTAGAAAAAATGTGAAATATCTCATTGGAAAAACAACTGACCTGGAAAAAGATCCAGGAGAGAGAATTTAAAAATTATTGGACTATCTGAAAGCCATGATCAAAACAAGAGCCTAGACATCATCTTTCAAGAAATTATCAAGGAAAACTGCCCTGATATTTTAGAACCAGAGGGCAAAATAGAAATTGAAAGAATCCACAGATCTCCTCCTGAAAGAGATCCCCAAAGGAAAACTCCTAGGAATATTGTAGCCAAATTCCAGAGTTCCCAGGTCAAGGAGAAAATATTACAAGCAGCCAGAAGAAACAATTCAAGTACTGTGGAAACACAATCAGGATAACACAAGATTTAGCAGCTTCTACATTAAAGGACCGCAGGGCATGGAATATATTCCAGAGGGCAAAGGAGATAGGATTACAACCAAGAATCACCTACCCAGCAAAACTGAGTATAATCCTTCAGGGGAAAAAATGGTCATTCAGTGAAATAGAGGACTTTCAAGCATTCCTGATGAAAAGACCAGAGCTAAAGAGAAAATTTGACTTTCAAATACAGGACTCCAGTGGAACATGAAGAGGTAAACAGGAAAGAGAAATCATAAGAGACTTATTAAGATTGAACTGTTTACATTCCTGCATGGAAAGATGATATTTGTAACTCATGAGAACTTTGTCAGTATTAGGGTAGTTGAAGGAAAAAAATTGTATGTATGTATATATAGATAGATAGATAGATAGAGGGCACAGGGTGAGTTGAAGATTAAGGGGTCATATCTGGAGAATAAAATTAAGGATGAGAGAGGATGATACTCAGAGAAGAAAGGGAGAGGTAGAATGGGGTAAATTATCTCACAAAAAAAACAGAAAAGAAAAGTCTCTCAGTGTGGAGGGGAACAGGGGAAGGTGAGAGGGAATGAGGGAATCTTATTCTCATAGGATTTGGCTTAAGGAGAGAATAACATACACATTCAATTGGGTATGGAAATATGTCTTACCCTACAGGAAAATAGGGGGAGAAGGGGACAAGAGAGCAGGGGGTGATAGAGAGGAGGGCAGATTAGGAAAGGGGGTAATCAGAAGTAAATACTTCTGAGGAGGGACAGGGTCAAAAGAAAGAATAGAATAAATGGGAGGACAGCATAGGATTAAGGGAAATAGAGTTAGTTTTTCACAACATGTCTACTAAGGAAGTGTTTTGCATAATTGCACATGTACAACCCATATTGAGTTGCTTGCCATTTCAATGAGGGTGGGTGGGTAGGAGGAAGGGAGAAAATTTGGAACTCAAAGTTTTAAAAACACATGTCTTAAAAAAAATGTTTTCACATGCAACTGGGAAATAAGAAATACGGGAAATGGGGGTACAGAAGTCTATCCTGCTCTACAGGAAAATAGAAGGGGAATGGGGATAAAAGAAGGGAGGGGGGAGAGATAGAAGAGAAGGCAGACCACGGGAAGGGGTATTCAGAATGCATGCCATCTTGGGGTGGGGGAGGGTGAGAAATTTGGAACTCAAAAACTTGTGGAAGTGAATATTGAAAACTAAAAATAAATAAATTTATTTTTAAAAAAATAAAATAAAAAATGAATGTTAAAGACTACATGTAATTCTAAAAATTCAATATTATTAGTTAAAGAAAAAAGAGGAAGCTGAGGCACAGAAAGTTGAAGTGATGTGCACAGTGTTAAATGGTCCTTAAGTGTCTGGTGTAGGATTTGAATTCAGGTCATCCTCTCTGCAAATTCATTGCCTTCTCCATTATAACACATTGTTTCTCAAAAATGCATTAGGGATAAATGTTAATTCCTACACAGGCTCAAAAAGACAATTAGAATAAGTGAAATAAAGTAAGGTATTGTATGAAATGACCTTGGAATTTTAATGAACTACAAGCTTAATATGAGTCAACAACATAACAAGGATTATTTGTGTCTTGGACCTAATTTATAGAAGCATAACATCCAGAAAGAGGGAGATGGTTGCCTAGGTATAAGGTACTATAGTTAAACTAAATTTTAAATATTGTGTTAAGTGCTAGGATTCACATTTCAGGAAGAATATTGAAAAAACTGGAACCTGCCCAGAAGTGGAAGGAGGTGATCAGGATAACTTAAGAGTCTTAAAACCCTGTTATTTGAGGATCAGTTGAAGGAAATAGAGATGCTTAACCTGAAGAAAAACAAACAAAAAGTTAAGGGTTACAGAACTGCATTCAGATATTTAAAGGATAGTCATATGAAACTAGGATTAAGCTCTTTTTTTTCTTCCTTTCTCTAAGAGAGAAAAATTAGAAATAATGAATAGAACTTGTTTAGAGAGAGATTTCATGGGAGAGGGAAAAAATTACCAACAATGAGAGTTGTCCCAAAGTTGCTCAACAGGTGATGAGTGCCATTATTGAAGGGCTTCAAGTAGAGGCCTCTTATTGTACAGAGAATACTGGCTCAGGAATGCCTTGGATTCTTTCATCTCTGAGCCACCTTAGGAGTCATGATTCCATCATCCAGCATGACTTCCACAACCTTGCCTTAGGGTTCAAGATTACAGACTGTGGATTTGATAACTTTTGAGTACTCCTAGAGCCTGTCTAAAGATTCCAATGTCTAGAGACCATCCAAAAGGGGGAAAAGAAAGGCTCTGCCATTTGGAGAAGAGATCCTCTGAGTTCTCATCTGCCCTGGGGAAAGGAAGTCAGTGGGATGCAACAAACATTCTGCCCAAATTGCTGAGCATTTCACGTGTCTTTGGGATTGCCCTCAGAGTACATGGCAAGAAGATATCTCTGCATTCAAAACAGTCATGCTGTCAGATGTCAGACCCTGTCTTGCTGCTCCTGTGCATAAAACAACAGGAATCAGCCTCTTTGTAAGAAACTAGATGGGGGCGATAGTGATAGCTAACTCTCTTTTCTTTAAATTCAGAGAAATGGGGTCCCAGAACATTGCCCTCCTTATCAGCAAACATTTTTGAATAGCTATGACTATTCAATTCAATGACAGATATGACTGTATGTTGGACACTAAGCTGGGAGGAGGATGGAGAAGGGAATAAAGGTTTAGGAATTGCCCTCTACTACGCTAAGCACTCTACAAACAGTATCTCATTTGATCTTCATAAGAATACTGGGAAGTAGGTACTATTAATACCGACATTTTATGGTTGTGGAAACTGAGGCAGGGAGAGATTAATTGCTTCCCCAGGGTCACACAAGTGGTAAATGACTAAGGCAGGATTTGAAGTCAGGTTTTCTGGACTTCAGGTGTAGCACTCTATCTACTGTGCCACATATTTGCTAAAGTAGCTACGAGCCACTTTAGTTTTAACAGGTTAGTATTTCCCATCATGGCAAAATAACTGTGTTGCCTTGAGTTACCGGTAATTAATATCATAGATCTCAGCAATACAGTGTTTTTTAAGTCCTCCTTTTTCAATTAGGGAAACTGAGGCTCAAAGAGATTAAGTCACTTCCTGAAGGTTAGATGGTAGTGAGTGACAGGATATGAACTCAAGTCCTCTGAATCCATAGCTTACTCTGTTTCTACTACACAAAGGTGAAAACTAGCAACTGCTATTACCTTCTGATTGCCTCACATTCCCTATTAGCTCACTATCCCTAGCAGTAAATCAACTTACTCTCCATTACGATAGATGGCATTAGCGCCTTACTTGTCAGCAACACACTGCAATAATAAGGTTCTTTCAGACAGCATCCCAAATACAGATATTGATGTCTGTGGAGAAATAGAATTTGCTTTTAAAGAGTCCAACAGCACCAGCCTATAAGTCAAGTCAGAATCATGGTTTCAGCTGGAAGGGCCCTGTCTTGTTTTGCCTCAATAAAAGGAGCTTATTACACAAGGGATGAATTATTTAACTGAAAATTAATTAGGAAATGGAGGAACTAAAACAAATTAGCAGCAGAAATAACACATCAAGGCTCTGAAGTCAAGAAAGCAGCAAAGTGATTGAGACACAGAAGCCACAATTTCTAATATTTTGGAGGCAGGCACTCTATTGGAATAGAATTGGTACTCTTCTTAGCTGCATACCCCCATCTCCCATTTTTATCCTCAGAGAAGATTCTAAGGGGAATGAATTTGGAACGTCCCAAAGGAGGAAATGAAGAGACTAAAGTCAGATTGTCCCCACTGAGTTGGCATGTGACAAAGAAGATTTGAATTGGCTCTGAGTAGGACTCAAATTGCATTGTCAGACTAAATTGTATCAAAGCTATTTGTTGTCTTGGAGCACCCTGGGGAAAGGCCTCATTCAGTTCAACTCTGGCAGGATGATTCGAGGCCCTGGCAGAGCTGGGACTACCTTTCCATCCCATATGGTACCCCATTTATAGTTTATGCTTCATAAAAAAGAAACAATAACAGTAGGATCTCTTCCTCATGCATAAACCATACATAGCTATTGGTTTCTGCTAGGACTTGTCCACAATACTTAAAATAACGTTTATCTTATTTAAGCTACATGAAGCATTGCCTCATCTCCAATGGGAATAATAACCTTTTACTCCTTGATCTTTATATAGGACTTTCTTTGTACCATTTTTAATTTAATCATCAAGGAACATATGCATTACGATCATTTTTGCTTATATATAATAGGAAAAAGAGGACTGAACTTGGATTCAGGTGAACTTGGATTCAGGTAATCTTGGGTTCAAATCTTAACCTCTGACACAAGCAGCATGTGTGTGGTACTAATAAATCACTTAACTTCTTAGTGGACAGTTATAGCCATAGATGAGCTGGTAAATGTTTAACAACTGGCTCTTAGGGGCAGCATGGGGAGGAGGGGGGATCAGGAAGTGTATACATTATTAACATTTTTCCATCACTTTCTTAAGTTTAGAAAATCAACAAAATAATAAGTCAATCTCTGATTTGCATCATTTACTGATTTCAAAGATGTAAATGATCACACTGAAAATTAAACAATTGGCTCTCGAAAGAGGGTTCCAGCTAGCTCTAGCACATTACGGCTTAGTTTCATTTGTGGAGAAAATTTCCACATTGTGAATATACTTACATCAAGGAAGGTACAGGTCTAGACCACAACAAACAATCTTTCATTTTCCTTCCTGGGCTAAGATCAATGAAGATACCATATCTTGTGTAAATTCCAAGTCTCCACCAATGCCTAAAAGTAGATGCTGCTTCTAATAAACAATATTCATGATTTTTTTTTTGTTATTGTTCGATTGAATTGAATCAAATTGAATCGAATTGCATCGGAACATCCTGGTGTAATGGAAATAGCCTTGGATTTGGAGTCAAAGTACCTGTGTTTAAATCTGTACCTATGTAACCTTAAACAAATCATTTCCTATTTCTGAGCTTCAGTTATTTCACCTTAAAAAATTAGGGCACTCTTCTATTTTCTTTCCAAGTTTCGTTAAGTCTATAAAACTAATATCTTATGAATTGAACTAAATGTTCTGACCTTGAAGATATGATCATACTCTATATATCTAGTGGTGTGATGGAACAAGTGTTGGAGCTACAGTCAGAAAACCAGGGTGCAAATCCTGACTATAAGTGCTAGTTGTATGACTTTGGGCATGCCACTTAACATCTAATCTGTAAAACAGGAGCTAATAATACTAGCATTTGTCTACCTTAGAGTGTTGTTGTGAAGAAAACATTCTTTAAATGTATGAGTGCTATTGTTGTTGTTGTTGTTGTTGTTGTTATTATTATTATTATTATTTAGTTAATCAGGACAGGTCTTATTAAAAATTAAGAGTGAGGGTGGAGGCCAATATTAAGGAGCATACTTGGTCCTTTTGCCTATGGGTGAGTTGACACTGAGGAAGGAGAATCCTAAGAAATCCACTTTGATTTCTTATTCTGCTGCTTAATTCCACTTCATTAGTCAAAGCCTTCCCAGCATCTTAATATTTCAGAGATTCATTGACACCTTGACTTTCCCTCTTGGGTGGTGATTAATGGGTCTTTTCATAGTGTGGGAAAAGACCCTGTAACCTCTGGAAGGACATTGCTACTGTATGAGCGGTGACTGTGTTCTTGCTCTGGCTACATCAAACTCTTCTTCTTATATATGTCACACTAATCTTGAATAATTCAGGTGCTTAGTGACCAAAGGGATGTGGTGTTCTTTTGCTAGTGATTAAAGAGAAAACCTCGAGTTAAAAAAAATAATGAAGTATGCTTAAAAGGTACAGGTATTTTGTAGCCATAATGCAAGCCCAAGGAAGTGAATTTGTAACTGTCACTGATGCATTTTCGCTACTATTAGATGTGCCAATGTAGGGGGGAGAGGTAGAATTGTCAAAATTTAGGCCAAGTGAAAAAAAGAAACACTTAATTTTAGGCCCTACTTTACTCTATCATCTCTTATTTCCTTTCCCTCTTTCTTCCATATAAATAAATATGTACGTATACACATATGTGTATATATGTACACGTACGTTTATTTAGCATTTATATAGTGTCTTTAAATTTGCAAAGCACTTTACAAATACTATGTCATTTGATTCTTACAAGAATCCTGGGAGGTAGATGCCTAAGACATACAGCTTGAAAATATTTGAGGCAGGATTTTAATTCTTCTTGCTGACTTCAGGTCCTGCTCTCTAGATGTCTAGCTGCGTCACTTAGATAGATGATTAGCTGTTACACACACACACACACACACACACACACACACACACACACATATGCATATGGTGTACGTGAGAGACAGAGCAAGAGCAGGAGAGGGAGAAAGAGAGAAAGAGACAGAGAGAGAGAGAAAGAGAGGATATTAGTTCCTTAAACAGGCCAAAACTCAGAAACAGAAATACACACAATTATAAAATTATATGTGTGTACGTATGTATATGTGTATATAAATATATAGAAGTATATATAACAACATATACACTTTGTTTCATTTTTTTTTAAAGTTGAACACAATTTTTACCCCCACCCATTGTCAAATTCTTACTTTTTTGGTAAAGGTTTTGAGATTCCCATATTTCTAGTTAATTTGGTTTTCAAGACTTTTCAAGGTCGTCACTTGTCATCACTCCTTCAAATCCACATTTTTCAGTTGTTCGTTTTTATGGGTTTTTTTTTTCTTATGCTTCAGTAGAATTTCTGAGATCCTAAAGTTCAAGCCACCTGGATAGCAGGATGAAACACCTGTGTTCTATTCTTAATTGCATACTTGCCATTTGGAAATTTCCAAAATTAGATTTTTAAAATTTATTAATTTATTAATTTTTAGTTTTCAACATTCCCTTCCACAAGATTTTGAGTTCCAAATTTTCTCCTCATTTCTCCCCTCCCCCAAGTCAAGACAGTATGCTGAGGCCTGGTCTTTCCCTGGGTAGTCTACTCTGAACTGTGCTCCTCTACCAGTCCAGGAATGATAAACCTTTCCCATCAAGCATCCAGGCTGTTTTGGGCTAGAAATAAGTTTCACTGTGTCTTTTTGTGTGTTCTGCTGCTCTAGAATTTGTTTAGAGCCATTTTTACAGGTATTTGGAAGGGGTTTGGGGGAAAGCTCAAGCAAGTAACTGCTTTTACTCCACTATCTTGGCTCTACCCCCTTTCCCAAAATTAGATTTTTTTAAAAAATTGTCATATTGAAAATGGTTCCAGCACTCTTCACTCAACCATATTCCTATAGCATTTGCCATTGGTTTAGTGTATCTGTAAAGCAAGGATTTTAGAAATCTGGAAGCAAGAAAAGTCATTGCTCTTACTTACAGCATCACAGCCATGGCCAAATCTTCTTGATAAATACTTTACAACACCTGAGATGCATTTTGCCAGACAAGCAGTGCCAGCCACGTTCAATGGTGATTTGCAAAGAACCAGAAAGCCCAGCCTTATTCCTGCTTGTAATGGGGCTGCTACAGAGACTTCCTGGAATGTGAGCAATGAGAGGCTTCCCACACGGTGGGTCTTTTCCAGCAGATTCAGCACATTTTCAAGCTGCCAAACTGCCAACCTATGTCAATAGCCATGGGCCACATGCACTGGAATCCTGAAGAAGAGACGGGGTGAGTGAAGCATACCCTCTGTGCTCCATTTTGCTAGCTTTCTTAGGTTTGTGGTTCAGAGTAAATACTGTCGTTTTAATTTGGCTTTCGATTATCATTTCAGATAAGCTAAATCGGAGGCTAAGAGAGCGAACAAAGGTAGCTGAACCAAACCATTTTGTGGTTATTTCTCCCCATTTTCCCTGGGTACCTGTCCTCAAAAGAAAATGAGACTTCCCCCCCCCATTTTTCTTTATCTGCTAATGTCTTCTGACACCCAATTTTTGCAATGATTAGCTAACACTTGAAGTGCTTCTTTTCACAAGTGCAATCCGACACATTTATGAGGACTGCTCAGCCTCCCCTGGTGCTTTTCTTTCTTTTTTTTTTAATTAATTTATTTTGATTTATCAACAATCACTTCCATATGCTTTTGAGTTTAAAATTTTTCTCCCCCTTCCTCCTCACCACCCTCCCCAAGACAGTGCACAATCTGATATACATTGCTATTAAACATATTTTCACATTAGTGATGTTGTAAGTAAGAATTAGAACCAATAGGAGGAAGCACTAGAAAGAGGAAACAAAACTCAACAGAAGAGAAAAAAAAAACAGCAAATGATATGCTTCCATCCGCATTCAAATCCCCTGTTGCTTTTCCAGAGAACTTCAATCCAACTTTCTTTGTCAGTGCTGTTGAGCACACAGCAAAAATTTCCTGCTTAATACAACCAACTTTCCATTTGAGCTAAGCTATTTGAAATTGGTAACTTGTTTTTTTAGGTTATTGTTCTTTCTCATAGCTAAGAGATTCCCTAGCTGTTCCTTAAAATGTGTAGTGGCCCTCCATTAGGATTTGATTGTAGGACGGAGGTGGCAGGCATCTGCTTTTATTATGGGCTGTGTGTTTTCCACCCAAGGGCTAGTCTGGTTATGAACTAAGACACTCAGCAGAAGGCTGACAACCAAGTGATCTCATGAAAACTCTCTACTAAAATTCGGGGGTAATTGTAATCTCTATCAGCAGAGAGAGTATCCACATGGGTGAAATCATAGTTGTTGGAAATAATATTGTTCTACCTCACAGTAACAATCTGAAATCACCCCAGAATAGTTCTCTTAGCTCTTCTGTTCCTATATTTCCTTTATTTCCTTGAGTTCAGAGATTTAATACCAGAAGGAATAAGAGCTCATCTAGCCCAGCCCTCTCACTTTATAGATGAAGACCCTGAGCTCCCAGAGTTGTGACTCTTCCAAGGTCACAGAAATTGTAAATTGCCAAGCTTGGATTTCAATCCGTTCTCCCACTCTACTGCCATTGCCCTTTTCATTACATCATGTCTCTCCACTTCTGTTAAAGCTTTAAACATACCCTAATCCACAGAGTGGATTGCAACATCATGGCATTGAGATGACCCTGACATATGTTTTCTTTTTTAATATATTTGTTATCAATCTATTTTATATCAGGGCTGTGTGGTGTATTCAGGGAAGACTAGTAGCTTTAATGTGAGGGCTGCCAAGCCCTTATCAGTGCTGCTTTCCATCTTTGGTGTCCACCTAATCCACCCAACTTTCATCTGTGGCTCCAAAAAGCTGTAGCATGCACAATGACCACACCTTGGTAAACAATTTTGGCAGACAGGTTAAACCAGGTTAAGGGTAAATGAGGTGTCTCAAACTCTTTGGTGAGTTGTGTGTGCATGTGTTGGGGAGTGTCTACCCCATATATTTGAACATTTCCTCCAGGTGGAATGAGTAGATGAGAACAATTTGTGCCAACAGCCATGAAGGCAGATGCAGCAGGTGCTGTGGAGTAATTAAAACTTGCTTAGATATCAAAGAAGCAAAGATCATCCACTGTATCCCAGGCCATCACCATTCATATTGACTTTTGTCTTGCCACTGGACTTTGATGATTCTGGAAGACAGAGTTAGGACCATTACTACCACAACTCTGCCTGTGGTTTAAATGCAATTAAACCACAAATCAAAAGACATCAACTATACCATTTTACCATTTTTATCTATCTCAAAGTCCTGTGGCAACAGGCAAGTGTCAAAGCATCAGATGTGAATACAATGGGAGCTGTAATCACAACCTTGCAAACAGGTGTCCCAAGTTATAAGGTTGTCTTCTCACTGGACTGAAGCAGCAGAGTGATTTGGCAGTTCCCTGGCTATCTGAGCAAGCCTTTTGAAGGATCACACTATTTACCTCCTTGCATGAGGAAGTAGCTAGAAAAGTTGCCTGAAACCTGTCAGCTTCATCCAACTCTGGCCTGCTTACCACAGTAAGTGAATCCCACCCTATGGTCAAAACACAAAAATATATACTAACATTTTTGCAAAAATAATTTCACTCATTATCAGTACATGGAATGTACTCATGCTTATGGACAACACAAAATCCAATAGGCCTGAAAGATGAATAGCTGTTATTGTGATTGAACTCAATAGGTATTTTGAGCCAGTGTGCCTTCAGAAAGGGAAGAAGAATGTTTAAGATAGTCTTTGCTACTGACAACTCCAGGAAAAATGCCAGAAGCGCAACAGAGGTCTGTACACAATGTTCCTTGATCTGACCAAGGTGTTTGATACTGTCAGTCATGAGGGCTTGTGAAAATTATTGAAAATTTGGTTACTTGGAGAAGTTTGTCAGTGTTGTACACCAGGTTCATGATAGCATGCTTGCACGGGTTCTGAATAATGGATGATGCCGTTGTACTTTCCCAGTCGTCAGTGGAATGAAACAGGGCTGTGTGCTTACCCCATGCTTTGTAGCATGATGTTTTCAACAATGTTGTTAGATGCATTCAGTGAGGATAAAAATGGCTTCAAGGTCTGCTACCACACTGACAGTAAATTATTTAACTTGAAAAGGCTATAAGCCAAAACTAAAGTGGAGGGAGAGTTGGTGCATGATTTTTTGTTTGTAGATGATTGTGCACTCAATGCAGACTCTAAAGCTGAGTTGCAACAAAGTATGGATTGATTCTCTTCTGCTTGCACTAATTTTTGCCTAATGATTAAACACCAAGAAAACAGAGGTTCTCCACCAGCCAACACCTCACCATCTATATGTGGAACCATCAGTTACAGCAAATGGAGAAACTGTGAATGCTATGGATAAGTTCACTTGGCAGTATGCTTTCCAGAGATGTAGATGATGTGGTAGACACATGCATTGCCAGAGTTAGTTCAGTGTTTGGGAGGCTCTAAAAGAAGTGTGGGAGAGAAGGGGTATTAGACTGGCTGCCAAACTGAAGGTCAACAGAGCCTTTGTGCTGACTTCATTGTTGAATGCCTCTGGATCTTGGACAATATGCCAGCACTATGCCAGAAAACTAAATCACTTCCATTTGAACTGTCCTAAGATTTTGAAGATTACCTGGCAAGATAAGATATTGGGCTTTAAGGTCCTTTCTCGAGACAAATTTCTAAGCATTCAAAGTTTACTGTACAGAGCACAACTACCATGGGCTGGCCACATTATTCAAATATAAAATGTAAGTTTGCTGAAAAAACAATTTTGTGAAAATCTCACACAAAGCAGTTGTTCACATGGAGTCTGAAGAAGCGATAGAAGGACACTTCAAAACTCTATAAAGAACTTTGAAATTGGTTGCATGTCATTGGAGACACTGGCCCAGCATGGCATGAACATCTGAAAGAAGGCATTATGCTCTATTAGCAAAGAATTGCAGTACCTCAAAAGAGACATGTAAGATGTGCAAATTTAGTGACGTTTCCAGTCTAAATGCTCATGTGGACTCTGTATGCCTGACCTGTGGTAGAGCCTTCCAAGTTCATGTTGGCCTGAATAGCCAAAATTGGATGCATTGTACTTTGACCCCAAAATACTGATATAGTTTTGCTCTTTTTTGAAAAGGAAGGACAACAAGCATTTTTATATCATGCAAATTTCCATTGTGTCCCTTCCCCACTCCCAGAAAGGCATTTTTAACAAAGAAAAAAAAGGGAAAAAAATCTGAACAAAATTAACCAACATATTAAAAAAAATCTATTTTCTGTAATGTTCCACCCTCAGAGTTCCCAATATCTCAAAGAGGGAGAAAGGAAAAAGCTTTTATTCAGCACCTACTAGGTGCCGGAAACTGTACTAAGTGCTTTACAAATATGATCTCATGTGATCTTCACAAAAATGTGGGAGGTAGTACAATTATTAGCCCCATTTTGCAGCTGAGGAAACTGAGGCAAACAGAGGTTAATTGACTCATCAGGATCACACAGCTAGTTAGAATCTAAGAACAGATTTTAAATCAGGACTTCCTAACTCTAATCCCATTGTTCTATCCACTTGTGCCCCTTAAGTGCCTTATCACATCTCTTCCTTGAAGCAAAGTTTGTTCATTATGATTTCTCAGAATTCAGTTTCATTTGTTTTTTTTATTGTTTTTTCCATTCACATTGTAATAGTTACCAGTGGGGCTATTTCCATTATTGTTCTTTCCATTCACATTGTAATAGTTACCAGTGGGGCTATTTCCCAAGTTTTGATTAATTCGCTTTTTATCGGTTCTTATGTCTTCCTAGTCATCTCTGTATTAATCATCTCCATCTTTTTTCCTTATGAAACGAAGAGGCCTTGGAGCCTATATCTAGCAGTGCAATATTTGAATCAAAGGTACAAATATTTTAGCATCATTTTTTTGCATAATTCCAAGCTGCTTTCCATGACTGCAAATACAGTGCATTAGTGTTCCTATCTTTCCAGAACCCTTCCAAGTCATAGCATGCTGCTAAATGTTTAGCAACTGACTCTCAACAACAACAAAAAATACATGACACAAATTTAATCAATATTTTCTCCATCACTTCTTAAGTCTAGGTATTCAACAAAGTCATAAATTAAACCTTGATTTTTAGCATTTACCAATTTCCCAGTGCAAATGTTTGCTCTGAAAACTTAACACTCAGTTCTTAGGAGTCAGGAGAAACAGGTTTCATGGACCGACTATTTCAAAGCATGCTTATTCCCTTTTTTGGCATGTTTTCCCACTTTCTGAGGGTGAACTGAAAGCACGAATTTATTTTTTTCTTTTCTTTTGTAATTGCTTCAATCTCTTCTTTGGTTAAAAATTCATCTCCTACCATAGCTGTGGAACAGCTATCTTCTGAATTTTTAGAATTAATAACATTTTATATTCAGGTCACATATCCATTTTAACTTTATTTTGGTATGTAGTGTAAGATGTTGGTATTAACTTAATTTTTGTCAGATTGCATTCTAATTTTCCAATGAGCCTTGTCAAATAGGAAGTTTTTCCTAAGGATCATTTTTGTCTGCTGTACCCTAGGTGGTAGAGTTCATTTTTTCCCTCTGATACTTTGTGTATTTATTGTTGCATTGATCTACTTTTTTTCCCCTTTTTTAAAGTACATAATGATTACCATCCCCCGAGATAACAGGGATTAAGTGACTCGACCAGGGTCAAACAGCACGTAAATCTCTGAGGTGAGATCTGAACTAAATTTCTCCTGACTCCAGGGTGAGTAATCTATCCACTGTGCCACCTAGCTGCTCTCTGATTACTGTTTTTAAGATAACTTGAGAATTAGCATAGAAAAACTGGAGTAGAAATATTCAGATTTAGTCCTCTTTTATTTCTCGTTTTTTTAAAAATTGTTTCTCTTGATATTCTAGACTTTTTGTTCTTCCATTTAAAAAAAAATTGTGCTATGCTCTATAAAGTATGCCCTAAATGGTTTAATTGCTACGACACTAGTTGTGTAATTTTGTTTGCTTGGTATTGTCATTGTTATTGTGTTGGAATAACCCAATCATAAGCACTAAAAATGACTCCACTTTTTTTCCCCTTTATTTCTCTAAAGAACATTTTGCAATTGTATCTATACAGGTATTGTGTGTGCGTTTGTTGATTGACTCTGGGATATTTTATACATTTTGTAATTATCTAAAAAGAGATTTCTCTTTCTATCATTTTCTTATTGATTTTGTTATTGGAATATGAAAATATTATTGCCAATTTTGACTTTATTCTGCTTCATACTACCTTGTGAAGCCATTGTTTCAACTAATGTGTATGTAAATTCCTTAGGATTTTCTAAGTAAGAAACAATATCATGAGCAAATACAGATAGTTTTTCTCCTTTTTGCCTCTCTTTATGCCTTTAATGTTTTTTTTTCCCCTTGGCTTATTGTCATTAGTAGCGCTTCTAGAATTATGTTATATTATAGTAGGAGATAGGTGCATACTTGCTTTACTTCTGTATTTATTAAGAAATTTTCTGTTCTTTTCCTTTTGAATATTATGATAGCTATTGATTTTAGATAAGTAATTTTATTGTATTATAGAAATCTGAGACTATGCTTTATATGATTTTAAACACAAATGAGGCTTTGATTTTCAAAGGCTCTTTCTGTATCTACTGAATAATTTTTTTAAAAAATTAAATATAATTTTATGCTAATTATTTTCCTAATTTTGAAAAATCATTTCATTCTTAGCACAAATCAGTCTTAAAGATATTTATGATTTTAAATATTCTATTGATCTGATCTTTTTTCAAAGATCATATTTAAAATTTTTAAAATAATAGTCATTAACTGGATTTTACTTTATGTATCTTTCTTTGCTTTTCCTTCCCTGGTTTGGGCTTTAGCACAATAATCATCATTTTTTCTTAATTTTTGAAAATTAAGAAAACTTTCAATTTTTAGAATAATTTTTGAAATTTGGGTATTGAATGTTCTTTAAATGTTTAATACAATTTCCCTCTAAGTTTATCAGGATCTTACCAGCTACACTTAAATAGTTCCTTTGTAACAAGTTTAATTTCCCATTGTGAAATTATATTATTTAAGAATTTTTTGGTATTCTGGTAGATATTTTATATTTTTTGTAGATAAACCTTCAATTTGAAGTCTCATTTTGGGGGTTAGAACTTGGAAGTATGTATAATAGTTTCTGGTATTTCTTTTCATTTGTCCCCTGATTTTCATATCTCTATGAACTCACCCTTTTTGTCTATTATCCCCCATGAAACACATTAACCTTTAAAGGAAGGGAGTTTATAGAATTCAGAACATGATATTTTAGTTCTGCTCCTCCATCTTCACTTTTCATCATTATTAAACCACTACTAACACAATTTTCCAAATTTGTTGCTTATACTCCTTGATGATTCCATCCCCCCCCATTTTTGTTATCTATTAGATCAGTCTGTTTCTCTGTATGTTTAATAACTTCCATATATGAGTTAACTGATTCCATTATTTATACTTTCCTTGGTAGTTATATTTGTTTTCCTTTCTCATGTTTCTGTTGCTTTGAGTATTTTTAATTTGAATGATCTACTCATGTTTTGTTTTTGTTATTGCTGCTATTGTTATTATATCTCCTTTTTTTACATTTATCTAAATATTTAATTTGTGTTGAACATTTCTTTTTTAATTGAAGATTATGCTCACATTTCTAGAGTTTTTCATTTCTGAGTGAAGCTTAAATTCCTTTACTTTTGAGTAAATGCTACTAAATCATTTTGGTAATTTCTCGTGTCTTAATAATAATCTTATATTGTTTTAATTACCTTTCCACTGTAAGTGCAGGACTCTCCCTTCCCCTCCTCCCAACTCCAGTTAGCCTGTGGATCCTCTTTGTTGGCATGTTATTGCCTGTATTTAGAAATTCTGAAAAATTTCTTATATTATTCCCTATATTATAGTGTTAAGGTATTTTTATTTGTCATGTTCATCTGAAAGATCTATAAGACTTAAGTTACCTCTTTTCACATACTTAATCACTTTGACTTATATAAAATTCATATTTTAATATTTTTTCCTTTTCATTCTCTTCTTCCAGATTTTCCTCCATTTCAGTATTTTTGTTACAAATCTTCATCTCCCTCTTTTACTTGTTTAGTTAAACTCAATATCATGGGTTTATTTTTTTTCCAATCTGCTAATTTAGATTTTAATTTATGCATTGAGATATCTCAATTTAGGATTATACATATTTCTACTTTTTATTAATTTCATTTCTTTTTTGAATCATTCTGGAGTATCTTGTTAATGCTCCATACTCCCTTCAGAGTCAACAGGATTATATGTTTTATCAAGCATCAGCTTGCTTTCCCTTGTCTTCCTTTATTTCTTAAAAGAAAGTTGTAATCTCTCTAAGGCTTTAGTACTATTTGCTTGTGTTCTGCATTTCTCTTGAAATATTGGGTGTTTCAGCCCTTACAAAGTCTCTTCATCACTTTCTTTATTTCCTCTTTGCCTGAGTGTATATCCCTGAAGCCATGGGACAAGCTTCTTCAACAACCAGATGAAATGGAATATAGGTTTCATTGGCCTGGGATCATCAAATTTAAAAGGTCTTTCTGTTAAGCACTTGCTATACGCTAGGTACTATAATAAGTGCTTGGAATTAGGGGAAAAAAAGCACTGACCTTTCCGTCAATAAGCTCACATTCTGATGGGAAAGACAATGTGTAAATAAATCAATAGATACATGTGATATATGCAGAATAAATGGGAAGTAATCTCAGAAAAGGAAGCACAAGAAATTCTAGCAGTTGGGGAAGTACCCCTGAAGAATATATGAGATCTAAGACTTGAAAGAGACTTGAAGAAATTTAGGGAACCTAAGGGACTGGGGTGGGGGAGGAAGGGGAGAGGGGTGAGGAAGGACACTACTGAAAGCATAATTAGTGGTCTGCATTTAGTGCAAAGATGTGGAAAGGGGAGATGGGTCTTGTATAAGAGGAAAAGCAAGCATGCTAGTATTACTGAATTATGGAGTGCATCAAAGAGAGTAAAAGTTTAAGAAAGACTGAGAATGTAGAAAAAAGCAATATTATGAAGATCTTTAAATGGCAAATAGAAGACTTTCTATTTGATCCTGGAAGTAATAAGAAGCCACTGACGCTCAATGAACAGGGGAATATCACAGTAAGACCTATGGTTTTAAAAATTATTTTGTTAGCCAAGTATAGTATCGATTGAAATAGGAAGAGATTAAGGCAAGAAGACCTGTTAGAAAGCTATTACAATAATCTAGGGGAGAAATGATGTGTGGACTAAGTTTGTGGCTATCTTAACAGATAGAAAGATATATATGCCAGTCTATCTATATATGACTTTATCTATCTATGAAAGATATTGTAGAAGTAGAGACAACAAGCTCTGGTAATGGATTAAATTCATAATGGACAAGAGCTGTGAATCACGGGTGACATCAGTGTTGTAAACCTGGGTGTGGAGGATTATGGTGCTCTCAATAGTTTAGGGAAGTTCACAAGACAGGGGAGCTTGAGAAGAAAGACATGTTGTATTTGAGATACCTTTGGAACATGGAGATGTCCAAAAGTCACTTGGACATGCATGGCCATAGTTCAAGAGAGAGATTAGGGATATATGGAAATCATCAGCATAGAGATGATAATTAAACCTACGGAACCTGATGAGGTCTCCAAGTATCATAATATAGGTCAAAAAGAAGAGAGTCCAGGACAGAGATGTTAGTAGATATGACATGGAGCAAAATAAAATCAGCAAAATGGTCCTAGAAGGAACAGTTGGACAACTAGGAGAAGAAACATGAGAGAGATGCATCATGAAATCTAGAGAGGACAGAATATTAAGGAGGTGAAGGTAATCAGTAGTGTCAAATACAGCAGAAAGGTAAAGAAGGCTGAGGACTGAGAAATGGCCATCAGTTTGGGTAGTGCCCTAAGCACCCTGTATGTACTCAGGACCCAGTCCAGCTTAATTTTAGTTCCTCTTGTGTCAGGTCCAGAATAGTTATGTAACCTGCCACTTACCTCCCCAATTCCTCCTTGGCTCTCATTTCCTTCTCATTCCCAGATTTAGATAGTCTTAAACAACACTTAATGTGGTTCCTGGAACATAGTAGGCACTAAATAAATGCTGGTTTCTGAAACATAACAAAAGATCATTTTTTTTCAGGACCCTTGCCTTCATCATGTAAATAAATAGACTGAGTTGAGATCTACTACTTGTTTTGAGAAAAAAGCTAAGATAGAGTGGGGAGCAGATTGATGATGGAGTTTCTCTTTGGGGTGGGAGGAGTGGGGAGTGTGTCACTGGATGGGTCCTAGCCTATGCCTATGAGTCAGTTTTTCTTCCTGGAGGAGGAACATAGGGATTGGGTGGGAAGAGTTCTGCGAGACTGCTGTAGGATTTAGAGTTCTCTGGCGTTCTAATTCAAAAGGATTTTACTTTTGGTTGTCTCTTCTTTATCCAGTGGACTCAGATTCTCTAAGTCAGGTGAATTTTTTTTTGGGGGGGCAGAAGTGGGGGGTAGAGTTAGTACATAAGGAATGGAGGAGGATTAGTTCTACATCACGGGAAGATGTACCCACAAGAATGAAGTTGTGGACTTTTTGAAGAATTGGAATAAATAAATATTTTTATTTATAGGCGTTTCATAGACTACTAGTGAGTTATGCTGTTTTTTATTCCGAACTTAACAAATAGCAAATAATATGTGCATTTCCATATACAAAGGAGAATAGAAAAAGATTGCACATAAAACTGCAAAGCTCTATTATGCACACCTTACTCTTCTTTCTTTCTTTTCTTTTTTTTCTTTTCTTTTTTTTTGGGTGGTGGTGGTGGTGTTGGGGTGTTCGGGGAGTACTAGCAGCTCTAGTGTGATAGCTTGCTGAGCACTTTGCAGTGCTGCTCATTCACCTTTTGTGTCCACCTTCCCTTGACTCTCACTTGTGGCTCCAAGAAGCTATAGCTAGCACAGAGGCCACACTCTGGGAAAACCATCTCAATAGTGGGGCTAAACCAATTCAGGCCTCAGACCCGTTGGTGAGTTTTTCAGATGTCTACCCCAAGTATGTGAAGACCTCTTCCATGGATCAGAGGGAGGATGTGAACAATGTGTTACAATGGTCATGAAGATGGCAGAAGCAGGTGCTAAGGAGCACTTAGAGCTGGGTCAGACATCAAAGACACTGTATGCTGGGCTATCACTGGTGGTCTTGACTTTTGTCTTGACACTGGATTTTCATGACTGGAAGAGAGAATGAAGTTGATGACTTTGCTTAACTCTGTCTCAGTTAAATTCAGTTCACCTGGGAGTCAGGACCTCTTCCTCTGATGTCATTGGTCCTTTTTGAAAAACAAATTAGGAACATCATCAACATCTTGCTCTCCTTTTCAGGTATCTAGGTTTAACCTATAGCTTTCAAAACTGTACTACTTGTATTTCTTTCCGACCTTTTCTCTTTTCTTCTATGTGTTAAAAAGATGGCTCGATTAACTCCCTCTCTTTCTTCTCCTTTTCTTCCTCCTCACTGTCTCCTCTTAACCTCACATCTCCTCCAAAAATGAAGAAAAACAAAGCCCTTGTAACAAATATGCATAGTTAAGTGAAATAGAGAAATTTGTCTTCCCTACTCTTCTCCCCCCTGTCTTTTTTCCTTCTGTTCCCTTTTCTATCTTGACTTCTACCAACCCTAATTTCTCCTGATCTCCTCCTCTTCTCTACCCTCCCCTCCTGCTAGAGGCAATAGATAGGGAGAGAAGAAGGTATATACACCCATACAGATACTCAAAGCACAGGGTTCAATCTCTTCTTATCCTTACTCCTTTAAAGACATTAGGAGCTAATTTTCTTCTAGTGCCTAATATCCCAAGTCTTAAACCATGCAGCAGCATACAAAATGATGCATATGATATCTAAAAGAGTGTCTTGGGTGACTTACTTTTATTACTTGAAGTTGAAACTTTTTTTTTCATTTTCCAAACCCACAATTTACAAATAGGCTGCTAAATTGCTTGTCTGAGTGGCAAAAACAACCCTGCTGATTTGATTTCCTTTGTTTTCTCAAGTAAATATGAGATATCACTTCTTTGTTTTTAATCACTGTCACTATTGCTATCTCTCTCTCTTCACCTCTCTAACCTTGGCAGTTTTATGCAGAAAATACTTGCACAAATTATCATTTTTAAATGAGCCATGCAAATAAATTGAAAAGTGCTATCAACTTGCTTTTATTTTTTTGTTCATTTTAAATATGATGGCCTCCTCTAGATCTCAAGTCTTAACAGTTGGGGGTGGGGGGCAAGAAGAGCCTTAAAGTACTCACTTGGCTTATATTGTTACTTAACTAAAATGAGTTGCTTTTCTAAAACTACTTTAAAGGACTTTCTTAAAGACCACAAGTAGAAGAATTTTTATCTTTGGTACATATTTTTGATCTGAAGCCAACAGACATAGAAAGGCATTTTTTTGTAGTGGGGAAAGCACAAAACTTGAAATAAAGAGATCCAGCTGTGGTATCTCATTGCCAAATCACCTCTTTGAATCAGTTTTGCCATATGAAAATTTATAATAATACTTAGCACCAGGCAACATGATATGATAGGAAGTCTCTTTCGTATGCAGGCTAACAACTTAGGCTTGAATCAAGGCTCTGCCACATATTGACTGATGTTATACTCCTGAGATTCATTTCCCTCCTCTGAAAAGTAAGGGGATTGGACTACAATGATGTCTGAAGACCCTTCCATTTTCATGTCCCAGGGTTGTACATGTTATGAGTCTTTATAATAAAAAATGATTTGTAACTATACATTTAGGTACTTAGAAATATGGGAGTTAAAAAGACAGTTCTTAATAAGGAAGTATACTCCCATAGACACCAGCAGAATTAATTTATTCTTTGGCTGCATGAGATCACAAATTTTAGTTCGAAAGTGTCTTAAATATGACCTTCTGTAACATTTTCATCTTACAGATGAAGAAACTGAAGCCAAGAGAATTTAAGGAAGGTGCTCCCAAGGTCCTAGTTATGAAGTGGCAGCTCCAGGATTTGAAACCATTATTTCTGACTCCAAATCCAATGTTCTTGACAACAAAACATGTTTTCATGGGGCACTTAAGATCTAAAAAGTAAAGAGACTCCTGACTAGGATCTTTCACTTCAACTTGTATAGAGGTTGGTTATTAATTCCAAGGGAATTTCAAGAATGTGTGGTTTCTCTGAGTGACTGAACTAGAAAGACATTACAAATGAAAAGGTTTGCTCTGCTTTTTTAAATGACTTGAGGCTGATGATTTAAAAGTTCACATTTTGATTATACAGGTGGAAACAGAATCCACTGCTTTGCACCTACTGGCAATCCAACCACTCTCAAGTCTCTCTCTTTAAGCCAGATTCATTTTGCTGTACAGTAGGTGTCAATTATTGGTTGTATTTCTGTATAACATCATGTAAGACAGTCCATTTTTCTTCATTGGGGAATAATCTGCTTATTTAAGAAAAGAATATTGATTTTTATCTCCCCTGGAGTGCTGGCTTATGACTTCCCATATGGTTGCTTTGCTCAGAACTGTCTGATTTCAGCTTATTCACAGCCTCATGACTTTACTTTGCATCCTGTACAATGTGAGAATGATTCTTCATCCTGTTGGATGAAAACAAAGACAAACACCACTCAAGCTGGAGTTGCTTCAAAACTCCATCTGATTAAACACACACACACACACACACACACACACACACACACACTCACATATACACACATTAAAAAAAATTAAAATAAATAAGAATGCTCTCTCTAATTCCAAGTGTTTAATGTTTTGATAGTGCAGGAGCAGAGAATGTCTTTTAAGTAAAAAAGTCTACTGACTCAGTATAGTTGAATTTAGTTAAATATCATTGGGGTGCTTTCTGCATAACAGGTCCTCCTAAGCATTTTACCAAATTATGAATTGACTACTATGAGAACTTAAAGAGAACATTGGTCAATAGATTTTATCTTTGCATATACTACAAATTAACCACATGCAAGCTTATTCTATTAGGTATTTAAAACTATTCAGGACCTTGGCCCTCCTTACTATTCCTCATGTTCTATAACCCAATCATACTGCCTTACTTGCTGGACCTTACTGATCACGCTCTACCTTCTGTCTCTATATGTTTCACCAACTCCTCTAGATGGCTGGAAGGTAGGTCTTCCTTATCTGTGTTTCTTAGATTCCTTACTTTCCTTCAAGATTCAGCTCAACTCACCTCCTGTAGAAGTTCTTTACTTTCCCGTCCTCCACCCAAGTATAGTACATTCTCTGCTAAGTTTTTATTTTTTATTTTTCTTCTAATATGTATTTCACATTTATCGACATTTAGATATAGACATACAGATATAGACATTTATGGATAAATTTTACTCTAAATGTTTGCATATATGGATACATATATATGTATATGTACATATATGTGTATATATGTACATGTTGCCCCTCATTGGAATACACATTTCTTTTTTTTAATTTTTTTTTAGGCAATTGAGGTTAAGTGACTTGCCCAGGGTCACACAGCTAGTGAGTATCAAGTGTTTGGTCTGAAGCCAGATTTGAACTCAGGTTCTTCTGACTTCAGGGCTGGTACTCTATTCATTGCTCCACCTAGTTGCCCCAGAATACACATTTCTTAAGGGGAGCAACTGTTTTACTTTTATTTGTATAGCTTCAGTGCTTACCACATTTGCAGGCATATAGTAGGTATTTAATAAATGCATATTGATTGATTGTACATGTATGACTAAGCTTCACATTTGTTTTGGTTACTCTGATTAGATTGAATTGGGGAAATCCTATAATAATAATTAAGAGCATTTAAGGAAGAAGCTATTATTACTGAATAATTGTGTTCCAGTATATGGATTTTATTCCACCAAAGTGCCATCCTGGTGCTATATCCTGGTACTGAGATAATCCTGGGTTCAGGAAGTCTATGTCATAAGGTACTAGGCTTCCTACATGAAAATATCAGGATTTTTTTTTCTTAATTTTCATTTATAGACTCAGAATCTTAGACTTGGAAGGAACCTCAGAGATCTGAGGTTCTCCTCAGATATAATCTAATTCTCAAATGATGCAGGAATTCTCTCTCTGATAGTTTCAAAAATCATCATACAAATTTTAGTTTGAAGACTAAGTAACTCAATGATTCATTCCATTATTGAATATCTCTCTGTGACTCTATTTCTCTCTGTCTCTTCTTTCTCTCTCTCTCTTCTATATATAAACATATATACATGTAATTTCCTTCTTACATAACTGATATTGTCCTCCATCCATTGGTTCTAGTTCTGTCAGATGGGAACAAATGTCTACAACTTTAGACTTTTTTTTTTGTTTTTTACTTTCCTCCCAGACCTTGTATCCTATGATAGTCATTCCAGTAATTAAGACTGGAATCATGTTCCCTGATTTCAAAGTATTTTCCTCCTTCTGACTCTGCTGCAATCAACCAACAAATATTTATTAGATGCTCTGTGCCTGACACTGTGCTAGATGCTGGGGATACAAATACAATGAATGAAAGAATTCCTGCTCATAAGGAATTTACACATTTTCTTAGGGAAGACAATGAAAAGATAGGTAGGGGATAGAAATATGAATTTCATCTATGATACCTTAATGAAGTAAATTATTAGATGGAGAAAGTCTCTTTACCAATGCAGGTTGACACTTCCTCTGCAAATTAATATTGTTGCCTAGAGTCTTGAGAGGTTAAGAGATTTGTCCAAGGTCATATAACATATGAAGTGCAACTTGAAAATATGTCTTCCTAGTTTCAAGGCTGGCTTTCTAACTATTATGC
Source organism: Phascolarctos cinereus (assembly GCF_003287225.1). Classification (NCBI taxonomy): domain Eukaryota; kingdom Metazoa; phylum Chordata; class Mammalia; order Diprotodontia; family Phascolarctidae; genus Phascolarctos; species Phascolarctos cinereus. The sequence continues at coordinate 126,892,665 of NW_027555625.1, forward strand.
CACAATGTCAATTTAGTATATGAGCACATAAAGAATACATACATATATATGTGTGTGTGTGTGTGTGTATAATATATACATATACATACATGTATATGTATGTGTATAATATATACATATACATACATGTATATGTATATATACATATATACATATATATGTATATATACATATATACATATATATATATATATATATAATGTGCCTATATAAACATACATATGCATATGTATACAGATGCAGTGTTCAAATTAAAAAAAATACTTTGGGAAGTAAAGGTACTAGCTGATGGAGAGATAAGGAAGTATTTAATGTAGAAGGTGGTGCTTGAGCTGTATCTTCAAGGAAGAGAGGATTTCCATGATGCAGAGGTGAGGACAGGATTTATTCCAGGCATGGGAGATGGTCATTGCAAAGAAAGAAAGGGAGATAGCAAATGAGCATCTCTTGATACATGACAGTTATTGTCCTTAGAGCTTTACAAATATGATCTAATTTGATACTCACAAAAATCCTGAGAGGTAAATGCCATTATTATCCCCCTTTTACAGATGAGGAAACTGGGGGAGACAGAGGTTAAGTGCTTAAGATTTTAAGGCCAAGATATGGAGAATGTAGGTAGAGTGTCATGTAAGAAAGGAGAAGGACAGTTTGTCTAATTCCCACAGGACTACAGGAGTAGTAATGAAAAATGATGCTGGAAAGATAGGTTAAAAACAGGTTGTAAAGAGCTTTTAAAGCTAAACAGAGGAGTTTTATTAATCCTATAAATAATAAGGAGCCATTTGGAATTTATTGAGTAGGGGAGTGACATGGTCAGATTCACTCTTAAAATCTATTATATCTTCTCTGCCTTCAAATGATTCCCATATGGCATGATTTCCAGTTCCCTTGCTATACCTATTATTTCAACAAACACCCTCATTCTCTTTATTAATAAATTTTCCAGAACTAAAGCCCATATTCTACAAGTGGCATGTTCAGGACAGCACACAGTAGAGCTATCGCCTCTTTTTTTCTTGGCCCTGTGTCTATCAAAACAGCCTATGACAGCATTAGTGTTTTTGGCTGCCACATCATACTGCTGACTTATATTGATCTTGTTTTCCACTAAAACCCTCGGGTCTCTTTCACATAAACTGCTCTCTAGTTATGTCTCCCCCATTCTGTAATGGCATAATTGATTTTTTTAAACCCATATGTAGGACTCTACTTTTATCCCTAATAAATTTCATCTTATTAGATTTGGCCCATCATTATACCTTGTTGAGATCCTCTTGGAACCCAATTCTGCCATCCAACTCCTTAATTATCCCTTCCAGCTTTGTCACCTGAAAATTTGATATCTATGCCTTCATCTAAATTATTAATAAAAAAGTGAAGAGAACAGAGACAAGTGCAGAGCCCTGTCACACACCAACAGAGACTATTTCAAGTTTCATATGTATCCATTAATCATTACTTAACTTTTCTGGAATACACCAAATTTAAAATCCCTTTAACTGCAACCATATAATTCTATCTTGTTCACAAGTATAGAATGAGGGTTTTTGCCAAATGCCTCAATAAGTTCCAGGTATGCTATAGCTATGGTCTTTCCTGATCTAATAATGCTGCCACAAATGGAAATACAGTTAGTTTGGCTTTGCTTTGATTCCTAGATTGCTAGACATGAAAATGTCCTTAGTAATCATCTGGATCATCCTCTATATTTTACAGATGAAGAAACTGAAAGCCCAAGAAGTTAAGCAATTTTTCCAAAGTCACAGAGGTTGGGAAAGCATGGATTTGAACCCAAGGTTTTGAACTGTAAATCCAGGGATCCCTTCAACAGTGAATGCATACTGATTCTTAGTAATCACTACATCTCATTTAAATTTTGCAAACCATCTATTTTATGGTATTCCATCCTACAACTATTCTAGGAATAAAGGTAATGCTCACTATTCCATAGTTAATTCAACCCACCTTTTATCCTTTTAATAAATTGAAGAAACATGTTTTCATCTCTAGTCTTTTTTTAACTTCTCCAGTTATCCCGAGTTCCTCAAATATCACTGATACTAATTTAGCTATGATGTAAGCAACTTTCAACATCCTAGATTGCCATTCATCTGAGCTGAATTGAACTTCATGAGCACTGTGAACTTTCTGTCTCCTCACTCGGTTTGATTTCAATTCCCTCTCAAATTTCCATTTTCCCAGTCTTGCCAATCTGATGATAGTTCTCAATTGTAGAGAAAAGATAAGCATAATAGGAGTACAGAAATTCTGCTAATCATTATCCCATCCAACCCAAATAGCAGACCTATTTGCAACCTCTTTCTTGATACCAATATAGCTTTAAAAGCCCTTATATCACCCTTAACAGTTTTTTTCACAAATCTGAACTCATTCTATGAGTTAGCCTTCCTGACGCTGATCTTGATATTACTCTTGCCCTAAATATCAAGACATGAAATACCACAAACTTGCTAGTCACAGAAAATCACAATTTCTGAAGACTAGAAGTTTAAGATCATTCGAAAGGGCAATAATGTAATGTTAAACAGTGTCCATGAGTATGTTGTAGTGTGTTAAAAATAAGGAATTATAAGGATACCCAATTAAAAAAAAAAGATGCCACCAAAAAAAAAATACATGACAACAAAAAAATTGGCTGATCATATAACAAAAGTGAAGAATAATGAATGATTGGACATCATAGATAATCCACTTGTATCGCCATATAGTGCATACACATACCTTTCCCCTTTATCTCAATAAGTTATGTTTTCCTTTTGGTTTCAGGAGCAATGATGATGTGGGAAAAGAGATACAAGAAAATATATTTCCAATGATCCTTCCATACATAAGAGTCTAATTGTCCTTCTCCCATCACCAAAAGTCTTAGAGAATGTTCATTCATTTGCAATGGGCAGAAAGTCATTATGGCAAGATATGGAGGTGGGAAAAAAAGTCTGTAAATTGACATTTTGCTTCTTCATTTTGCCCTTCCTAATCATCATGGAAGTGGCTGAGAAGATAGATGGTTCCCAGAGGAACCAGACTTGTGGACATCAACAAGTGGCAGCTACAAGTGAATACAAACTTCCAGGGTTCTGTGAAGTAGACTGGATTGAACAGAATTATGGGTATAGTTTCCATTGCTACCACTTCTACTATGGTCCAGGACTCAAATGGGCAATGAAAAGGACTTCCAGAGAGTAGCGTAAGGGGTGAAATCCCCACTGTGTAACAGATAGGAACCAGAATATAAGCAGAATCTTAAGGAGACTAGGAGGTATTGAAACTTCTGTGGATGATGAGAAATAATGGTAAAATTGGTTGCTTCTACAATCATTGCCCTGCAACCAAAATGCAAAGATTTGCTGCACAATTAGTGATTTTCAAGAGATTTTAAATAGCGAATTACTAGCAGTCACTAAAAAAGTGAAAAAAAAAAAACTTTGAAGATGGACCAAATATCCAAAGAGAAGTCAAGCTCCAAAAACTCCAACTTCGACTAAATGCATTTTAATATGTGACCAACAGAAGTAAATCAAGAACCACACTGCTCAGTCAGACTCAAGGGCTAGAACCAACAACAACAACAAAAAAAAAACTCCTAATAAATGGAATTTTAGAAAAGCACATTCCATTGATGAAGACATAGGATTAGAGGAATAGTCATCAAGATATTCTGATGTCTGAAACTCATTAGCAGAGTTCATTCAATAAGACAGAGGTAGTTCCTGCTAAAACTGATCTGGATGGACACATGAGTAGGACATGCATTGAAGAAAGTAATACAGAGTTGCTGTATGAGAAGCTTAATTCTAAAGAACAGACATATAGAAATAGCAACAGAGTCACGAACAGATATCACTGATAACCCCAAAAGTATTAAACCTCATCAAATTAAGAGAGACCTTGATTTCAGGGGAAAAAATGCTATAATTCTCTATGGAGGGAAACTGGAAATCAGGGACATATTGACATTAAGGAAATGAGGGACTTTCCTTCCTTCCTTCCTTCCTTCCTTCCTTCCTTCCTTCCTTCCTTCCTTCCTTCCTTCATTCCTTCCTTCCCTTCCACTCACTCTAGTTCTTGCTCTCTCTATATCACTCTACTTTCAGTAGCCAATTCTATCCTTCATATAGTATGTAACATTGAGTCATCATTCTCTTCACCAACACAATCATATACCACATGCAGCAATGAACAAGCTTGGTTGTGAGTGGGTTTACAGAAGAAGCCAGATATTCCCAGAAGTGGAGGTGATGAGGGAGTACATTCCATAAATAGGAATCAGCAGTCAAAGTCATGGAAACATGCAACAAATAACCTATATTTTGACCAGCACAAAGTTACATGCTTCCCGTCTGACAGAGTTGGCTAGTAGCACTCTTCTCCTATGATTTTGGAATACGCTATTGCCAGAGAAGACTAAAATAGATACAGGTGCTCTATAGTGAAGGCCACATGGCAAATTATGGCAATACCCAAGGAACGAATGGAAACTATTATATCCCCGGAGCTGGTTATAGTCAAATAGAAATTAAAATGAGAATTTTGAACTTCTACCAGATGGTAAGTATACGTGAAATGATTCATTGCAGTAATCCTTTTTTGCCTGAGTTGACTTTGGATGACTAGTCATAATAATAAATAGTTTCTGAAAGTTTCCAATAAGTGATTCCATACATGCAAGAATGTGAACCTAAAAGATTCAAGGTCTGTTCCCCAAAAGGCATATTATTATAGGGACAATGGTTGGAATTATAAAATGGATTACCTGATTGTAATTGATCACAGATTTGGTATTAGAAAGTACTTAATGCTTTTGTTGTCATTATTGTTTATTTGGTTTTTTTTAGCCTTGTCCAATTCTTCAAGACTCCATTTGAAGTTTTCTTGGCAAAGATACTGGACTGGTTTTCAATTTCCTTCTCCAGCTCATTTTATAGATGAAAGAACTGAGGCAAACAGGATTAAGTGACTTGCTTAAGATCACAGAGCTAGTAAGTCTCGGAGGCCAGATTTAGACTCAGGTCTTTCTGACTCCAGGCCCATCATTCTATCCACTGTGCCACCTAGCTGCCCTTAGTGTTACTTATGGCTACTATTGTTCCATGCTCTATGGCCATGATGGCATTGAATGATTATATTAAGTATATGAGAAAGAGTGAGCCCCTGATTCAATAGGAAGCTATTTTTGTTTTTTTCCAAGATGGTACTAGATAATTTTTTAGAAGTAGAAGGCATGTGATTGATAAGTTCAAAGAAAAGTCTTACCATTACCTGCTACATATTTGGGGAACATTACTAAGCAAGAACTTGGAAATTATGTACACTTAATTTTTTTTAATCTCTGGAAGGAGATTGACAGAAAATACTAGTGGCGGTGAAATGGTACCAGTCATTTTGCCAAATATACTTATGCGTACCCCAACGAGAGCCAGAAAGCTTCTGTAGTTTTTAAAATGTTAAGGGAGAAAATGGATTCCCTGCAAAGATCATTCTGACCAAGATAGACTGTCAGAATAAGCTATTCAAGGACATATTGGCTGTGGTAGCATCAAGAAATCTAAAACTATGACATCATTCCCAGGGTGACCCATACCTTGAGCATTTTAATCACATTCAAGGAATACTGAGGACTGAGCAGAAGTCTCAGTGAAATCACTGTGTGATATTTCTAGTCCATGCATACAACTGTAAGAGGAATAATGCCACAAGTTTTATTGAATTTATGCATGGTTTGGGGAAAGAATCAGGCCTACCAATTGATTTGTGCTTTAGAGTCTACAAAGATGGAATGGATATGATGACTCTTCCTTTCTCATGGTTGAGAGAACATTGAAAGAACCCTACAAATCAGCCATGACTTTAACTCAGAAGAGTATAGTCAGAAATAAATGACAATATGATGCTAAAATCAGGTTGTCAGTCAAAAAACAAATATATTAGGCACTCATCATATGCTGGGCCCTACAGAGGGGAAGAAATGCTTATAAAAGCAAAAGACCTGTCCTTGCCCTCAAGAAGTGCCCATTCTAATGGTGGAAAATGCTTGCAAATAACCATATACACACAAAATACATATAGATGATAATTGCAGTGAGAATGCCCTAATTGCAGTCAGGGAATAGAAGTACCAGGAAATGCCTCTTGAAGAAGGTGAAATGTGAGGTAAACCTTGAAGAAGAATCTGGGAAAGTGAAGAGGAAAAGAATTAGGAGGGGGTAATGAAACCTATGCATTAAATTCCCTCCATTCTCTATTACTTCCAGGATCAAATATAACATCTCCTGTCTGGCTTTTAAAGCCTTTTGTAACCTGTCCCTCTCCTACCTTTCTAGGTTTCTTACACATTATCCCCACCTTCACATATTCTGCAATTCAGTGACATTGGCTTCCCTGCTTTTCTTCACACAAACATTCCATTTTCCAACTCACAGCATTTTCACTGGCTGTCCCCTATGCCTGGAATGCTATGTCTCCTCAACATTGCCTCCTAGCTTCCCTAGGTTCTTTTAGATCTCAATTAATGTCCTGCCTTACACAAGAAGCCTTTTGTGGTCCTACTCATTGCTCAGAGTGTGTTCCCTCCAAGATAACCCCCAAATTGTCCATATATTATATCTTATTTGTAAATAGTTGCTTGCATGTTTTCTCCCTATTAGACTGATAGTAGGGACTGGTTTTTATTTTTATTTTTATTTTGGCTGTCTTTGTATCTTTTGTGCTTTGCAGAGTGCTTAGAATCCAGCAGATACTTAGAAGATGCATGTTGAAGGTCTGACAGATCAATATAGAGGCAAAGAGAAGGTCAAGTTTCATAAAGGGAAGCTGTAAAGGAATGGAATAAGCATTTATTAAGAACCTAATACATGCCAGGGACTGTGGTAAGTTCTTCACAAAAAATATCTCATTTGATCTGCACAACAACAGCCCTATGAGAGGGATGTCATTATTATCTCTATTTTGCATTTGAGAAACTTGAGGCAAACAGAAGTTAAGTGACTTGCCCAAGGGTCACACAGATAGTAAGTACCTCAGGTCAGATTTGAAATCAGGTCTTCCTGACTCCAGGCCCAGCCTTGTACCACTTAGCTGCCTTATTGTGAGGGTTAGAAAATTGCCTGGTAATAGCTGTATTGTAGACTGAATGGAGGAGGAAAGGTAAGAAGGAGCTATGTTTGTTGTCATGTATTTCATTTCAGTGACAAAGTTGTTGTTTTTTTTTTTTTTCTGAGACACATTTGTATTCATAGAGCAGAGACACAGGGCATTATCAGTCATTATCAAGTACTTGAAACTAGACAATTTGCCTGTTAACAAAATAATTCCTAAAAAGTAATTGAGTCATAAGACTATAAAGCATCACAACCATCTTTTCATGGTCAAGTTAGACTGGTGAATAAGAAGGAAAAAAAAGTGATCAGCAGTGAACTTAGCCAACACTAAGGTTAGGAGACCAATCAGTTGTAGAGAAAATGTCGAATGGATAAAAGCATGAAAGATGGGACTGGAAATGACAGTGTATTGTAACCCAGGAACATTGTTTCGAACTGAAAGGGACTTGAGTCCCATTGGAAGTGTAAAATCTGAACCCAGAGGCAACTCTTTTCCCACCTCATGCATTCAATATGAAAACTCAGCACACAGAGGACAATCTTAGTGATTTCAAATGCTGATAACTAATATAGACAAGCTCAGGTTTTGCAATTCAGGACTAAAAGTGTGAAGGTAGTGATAATCAACCTGTACCATCAGTCAACTTAGCTATCAGTATAGACCCCTTGACAATTCAGAAAAAGATCTAGAACTATCAAAATACAAACAAAACTAATTTATGACACTGTATGAAATTTAGTTACACCCTATCGCCAGAAGAAAATATTAATGCTTATGTATATGATTTATTTTCTTTATACAATTGCTTGGTATACAGTTATATACGCACTGATTATTTCTATCAATTATAGTGAGCTTATTGGTTTTCTACTTTTAATTCTTACCTCTATAATTGTTTAATTAGACTATGAGCTACATAAGAGTAGGAACTGGGTTTTTTATCTTTTTTTTTTTTGTATCCCCAGAACTTAGCACAGGATCTGGCATATAGTAGACACTTAATACTTGTGAGTTGACTTGATAACTTTCTTAATGCCTAAGTGTGAATTCACTCTCTGTCTCTGTCTCTCCCTCTCTCTGTCTCTGTCTCTCCCTCCCTTTCTCTCTATTTTTGTATTTGTTTGTTTCTTCTTTCTTATGTTTTTTCCCTTTGGTTCTAATTCTTCTTTACAACATGACTAATGTGGAAATAGGTTTAATATGATTGTACATGTATGGCCTATATGTAATTCATGCTGTCTTGAAGAGGGGGGAAGGAAGGAGGAAGAAAAATTTAAAACTCAAAATATGAAAATGAATGTTGAAAATGACAAGTAAATATTTTTTTAAATACTTTTTCATTTTCTTCTAAAGTTATTCCTTGTACACTCTAGGATCTAATTGTCTTTCCCCCCACTGAGAATTTTGGGGAGCAAATACTCATTATAAGTTACAGCAAACTAGAGAGTGTGTGAGGTATGAATATGGTCATATAAAATAAGTTCCTTCTTTTGTGTGTCATTGTCCTTGAGATTTCAGCTTTCCTGACTGCCAAACAGGTAGTTTGGAAGGTGGACAGCTGTAATGGGATCCCAACATCATGATCATTATGTGGTCATCTGCAAGTAGCAGCTGCCACTAATTTTGAATTGTTGATTTGTTAATAAGCAAATAAAGTGGCTAAAATACCCATGTACTTTGACCTACAGATTCCACAATAAGGCATATACTCCAAGGAGATCATTGAAAAAAGAAAGGCACCATATGCACTCTAATATTTATAGGAACACATTTTTTGTGATAGCAAAGAACTCCAAAGTGGATGCCCATTGATTTGGGGATGGCTAAATAAATTTGATACATAAGCACAACAAATTATTATTACTACACTAAATGGTGTATACAGAGAAGTATGGAAACCATATATAAACTGATGCAATGTGAAATAAGCTAAACCAGGAAAACAATTTACAAAATGACTACAACAAAGTAAATATAAAGTTAGCCACTCAGTCAGCAGGAATATTTATTGAGTCCTTCCTATGTTCTAGGCCCTGTGCTGATAGGAATAAAAAGAAAGACAAACAGGCAAACTTCACAGTCTCTGATCCCAAGGAACATACATTCAATTTAGGGAGACAACATGCAAATATCTAGATATGTACAAATTATATATAAAAAGTTATAAAGGTTATATGAAAGAGGAAGACATCACAAGTTTGAGGGACCAGGAAAGGCCTTATGCAAAAGATAGGATTCCAATTGTGTCTTAAAGGAAGCCAATGAAACTAAGAGGTAGAAGTACAGGAAAAACAAAACAACAAAAAAAATTTGCAGGCTTGAGGAATAGATAGCCTGTGCAAAGGTTCACAGATGGGAAATGGAGTGTTCCGCGTGAGGAACTGCAAATAGTTCAGGCTAGCTGGATTATAGAATATGTGGAGGGTAATGAGGTACAAGAAGGCTGGAAAGGCAAGAAGTGGCCAGGTCATCAAGCACTTTAAAGACCAAAGAGATGATTTTCTATTTAGTCTTAGAGGGAACCACTGAAGCTCACTAATCATAAAGGAGGTATGAAAAGAACAACAGCCACAAGATGCTTTTAAATGAATGAAATTATAGAGAAAAGTTTGGTCCCAAAGAAGAGATATGAGAAGATATGTCCCACTCCTTAGTAGAAGTAGTGGGGGGGGAGGGGCAGGTAGAGGAAGTTAATGGGTTTTGGAATATCACATGTGGTTTTGCTGAATTGTTTTTTCTCTTCTTCCACTTTTTTTTCCTGTTCAAAAAAAAAAGGCTTTATCATCAGGAATGGTCTTCTGAGAGGGAGGAAAAGTTGGCAAATAAGGACAAATTTAAATATGTGTGTGTGTGTGTGTATGCATGCATGTATGTATATGTGTGTGTATGTGTGTGTGCATATATATACATGCACAAAATAAAGCAGTTAAATAAATTGACCAGAGTAATCCAAACTGTGGCTATGACAACCACTCTTTACATCAACTACAACATGAAACTATAGTGAATAAGATTTCCCAAGATAATTATGAGGGGCAACACAGATTATGGAGCACAGTCTGAGGCCAAAGCATTTGGAGGAAAAACTGCAAAATTTAACTCTGAATTTAAAATCCTGCCAACCAGTGAGTAAGGAAGGGAAGATTTTTTCTCTCAGTTTTCTAAACCTGCTTTTACTTTTTTTTGAAGGTTCCAGATATATCCTCTGCCCTTATTCCTTTTCCACTACATACAAGTAGGTTCCTCTATAGAATTCTCTGACCACACTCCAAAACCTGAGGAATAGCAAGCATGAAGACATTTGTATATGGAAATGGATGGCTACATGTTAGAATGCATAAACAAATGCTTTCCATTTTTACTATGTTCAATACACTATATGGTTGATTATATTGTATTGAGTATATGAGTCCTGTGAATGGGGGTGGGGGTGCAGGGATTGATCATGACAAGAGAGAGAATCTAGGTCTCTAAATCTGAATGGAAGCTCCAGAGCAATTTATAGACCATAGACTTTTTACTTTTAATATTTTGAGTAATATTCCTTTTCATCTCTTAATATATCTTAACCTAAAGGGAAGAGTTTAATACTTTAGCATTATTCAAGCATGAACTGATTGGGAGTGGAAGGGGGTGATGCAGCATTTTGGAAGACCTTTCCATGCATATGCCATGGAATAGATCTGAGTTGGCAGATGGGCTGGTGGTTCAAGGACAGCACCATCTGGTGGGCAACTTGAATAGTTTTTTCCCTCACTAGAAATGTATATAGAGGCATGTGACTTTACTATAGGATTCAGGAGAGCTGCACCCATACTGAATCATTCTGTTTGCACTGCAGTGTGCCCCATTTGGTGAGACATGTGTCTGCTAAGAATGCTCCAGGAAGATACCACCTTCTGTGGTAAATTTATGGCTGGACGTACACATGAGTCAGCCAAGTTGGGTAGGCATAGATAGATTTCATCCTCTAGGACACAGTACCAACATTCATGAGATGATAAGTCTATTTAGGTTTCAAAGACACTGCTACTACAATATTGGGCCATTGTTTTGTATCCAGTCATTTATTTTTTATGTTCTTAAAATCTGACCTCATGAATGAGAACCACATGGAGACACTTTGGGCTCTTTAACCAGCTCTTCCTTGTCTTTTTAATTAGAATTGTTTATGACTACATTGCTGGAACTTCTTTCTAAAGAGCCTACAAAAACAACGTAGTAGAAAGAGTATTGCTTCTGGCATTAGAGGATCTCAGTTCAAATCTTTTTCCTGTTCTTTTTGACCTGTGTTACCTTGATCAGATTATTTTATCTCTACTACCTTCAGTTTCCTCTTCTATAAAATGGGGAGGGGGTGGACTAAATGATTTCTCAGATCCCTTCCAACTCTAAATTCATAACCCGCCTTGAGCTAAGTTAATTTTAGTGTCTCATGTCATGGGTCATATTATCTTTCATTTGAAATCTACTTTTCTAAAGTATAGAGCACACCTTAGAATATAGTTAATGTTCTCCAGGTCATACTTTATAAGCTAAAAGGTAATGTGGTTTCTTTTCTCAAAGGTACCATCATTCCAACCTCTCCAACTATGTAGTTTATGGTGAGTAGGAGACAAGGAGAAAGAATACAGGAAGACATAAATTCTTATGGAGAGAAATTATATCAGAAAAGTTCAACTTTTAGAAGATTATTTTGGTTACATAAGTCTATTTTGTAAAGAGTTCTTTTCTATGATAACCATTCACTTTATATTATCAGCGCTAAGCATTTATAACTTGCTGTAGTGGTTCTTCTTAGAGTGGGAATAATAAAATCACTTTGTGTTTTGAAGACAGTATTTTCATAGCTAATCTTACCTTTAGGCTCTATTGGGGGATAAAGGGAAATATATTTCATGTAGTCCTACAATGAGAAAACATTGACTTCTACCAACATGTTAGCACTCAAAATTATGTCTATTCTTCACCAACTTCACTGGTCCTGATTAGAGAACCACACTTTGACACATAGTTTTACATACTTATTTCAGCTCATGATCACTTTCTCTGCCTATTCAAGGGAGGTCATGTACCCTATTATTTCATACCTCACACATTAGCAACCCCCACCTCCAGAAATACTCCCTATAAACCAAGGTCCTAAAATGACTATCAATAAATTCAAAAAGATTATTTAATGTGTTTTATTTGTTTCAACTTGCCCCAATCCTCATCTCCTCATTTTCATTTGGTGACACCAAAAATAGAAAACATGTATTCTGTTCTTGGCAATGAGTCAAGTCCAATTTTCATGAGGGGATTAAAAGACAAAATTTTTGTTTCTTAACTATGGGTAGATAGATAGATAGATAGATAGATAGATAGATAGATATAGATAAATAGATAGATAGATGTACACTTACACATATATATATGTATATATACTTGTATAAGTACCTATATTAAAATGTACCTAATTTTCCTTCACATGCTAATTTGAGAAGATAAAAAAAAATAAACTGACTTCAATTTTACAACAATTCACCTTAAAGTTGACCAGTCTATTTGCATTTCGTCCTAACTCTACAAATATGACAATTTGTACACTCAATTATAAATGAAAAAAATAATAACTGGCTTGTATTTTCAAATATCTAACATATTAAAGAACCAAGGAATTTGTTTATTTGGGCTAGAGGTAACATAAAGGTTATATGTTTAAAGCGAAATGTACACAGCCTGCTCCTGCAGCAACCTGCATGAATGAAAACTGTCCCTGAATTCAAAATAAAGATCTCCCTGTTTTTTCTTGGGCCAATCCAGCATCCTTGGGAGGGAATCCAGCCCAAACCAAAGAACAATAATTAAACAGCAATTGCAAAATTCATTAGGTGAACACATAAAAATGCAAACATACAACTGCAGTCTGTCATAAACTTCAGAGCAAAAGCAAATTCTACTTTGTTCCTGCCAGATGCCCTGAGTATGTTACACTGACTACAGATGCCCCAAAGTGGCATCTGGTTCACCCTGATGTCCTTTTTGTTCCAATGACACTTCCATTTGAAGTGGAAGTGCAGAGACAGGAAAGGACAGGATATAAGGTGAAAACAATCCCATCTGATGTGAAAGGGAAAAGCCCTAGGATTGAATGGAGATCACCAAATCTTGCGCCCCTTTTTTCCACTATCTCCCAGCCCTTTCATTATTGGGTACTGTTGGGCTCTTAGGGGATTTTAAGTATGACTGCTATATGATTGATCTTTGCAGTTCAATGTTTCTATAACAAACTCAAAGCCTTGGGTTAAACAACTTTAATGATGGGAAAAATATGCTATTATTAAAATTCAAAGGGGAACCACAGAGCTACACCATTCTATCTCTAACCTCATTTCCCCCCTCCCTGACACATACACAAATGATCTGTTCCTGGTTTTATCATGCTTATCTAGCTGTCATTTGATTAAAAGGAACATATGGACATAATGGAGGCCTTGAAAGGTTATAGAAATCACAAAAGTCAGCATACAGCCCTAGAGGTATGTGGGGAAGAAGGCAGAGAACTATAACTATACTACAGCAAGCCCCAGTGACAATTCACGGTCTTTTATAGATACTATATGCAAAGTTCACTGTAGGGCAAATTGTAGAACAGGATGTTAGACAGAGTATAGGATTTCAAATCAGAAGTCACAGATTCAAATCCAGGTTCTGTCACTTCACACTATGAGCAAATCACTTTCTTTCTCTGAGCCTTATTTTCTTCATCTGTAAAATGGATATAATACCCTCACGGGATCTTTTCTGAGAAAAAGTTTAATGTAAATCTTAGAGCACTTTATAAATGTGTACTACCTAAATCCAAAGAAGGAACTGATACATTGAATCATGTACAGAATTATTTTACATACGCATACATACATATGTTTACTCATTGGCTTTGTTTGTGCAAAAACTTTTCAATTTAATGTAATCAAAATGATGCATTTTGCATTTCATAATGTTCTTTATCTCCTGTTTGGTCATGAATTCTTCTGTTCTCCATAGATCTGACAGGTAAACTATTCCTTGTTTTCCCAGTTTACTTATGGTATGAGCCTTTATATCTAAGTCATGAACCCATTTTGACTTTATTTTGGTATATGGTGTGAGATTTGGGTCTATGCCTAGTTTCTGCCATACTCTTTTCCAGTTTTCCCAGCAGTTTTTTTTAAGAGAGTGGGTTCTTGTCCCAGAAGCTGGGGTCTTTGGGTTTATCAAATAATAGATTACTATAGTCATTGACTACTGTGTCTTGCATATTTAACCTATTCCACTGATCCACCTCCCTATTTTTTAGCCAGTACCAATTAGTTTTGATGATTGCTGCTTTATAATACAATTTAAGATCTGGAATTGCTAGGCCACCTTCCCCTGCATTTCTTTTCATTAGTTCCTTTGATATTCTGGACCTTTTGTTTTTCCAAATGAATCTTGTTATTATTTTTTCTAACTCTATAAAATAATTTTTGGTAGTTTGATTGGTATGGCACTGAATAAGTAAATTAGCTTATAGGATTGTCATTTTTATTATATTAGCTGGCCTACCCATGAGCAACTGATGTTTTTCCAATTATTTAGATCTGATTTTATTTGTGTGAAAAGTGTTTTGTAATTGTGTTCATAGAGTTCCTGGGTTTGTTTCGGGAGGTAGACTCCTAAATATTTTATAATGTCTACAGTAAGTTTAAATGGGATTTCTCTTTCTATCTCTTGCTGTTGGGCTTGTTGGTAATATATAGAAATGCTGATGATTTATGTGGGTTTATTTTATAGCCTGCAACTTTGCTAAAGTTGTTTATTATTTCAAGTAGTTTTTTTGACTTAGGATTCTCTAAGTATATCATCATGTCATCTGCAAAGAGTGATAGCTTTGTTTCTTCTTTGCCTATTCTAATGCCTTCAATTTTTTTTCTTCTTATTGCTAAAGCTGTTTCCAGTACAATATTGAATAACAGTGGTGATAATGGACATCCTTGTTTCACCCCTGATCTTATTGGAAATGCTTCTAGCTGTCCCCATTACATATAATGCTTGCTGAAGGTTTTAGATATATGCTATTTATTATTTTAAGGAAGACTCCATTTATACCTATGCTTTCTAGTGTTTTTAATAGGAATGGGTGTTGTATTTTATCAAAAGCTTTTTCTGCATCTATTGAGATGATCATGTGGTTTCTGTTGGTTTTGTTGTTGATATGCTCAATGATGCTGATAGTTTTCCTAATATTGAACCAACCCTGCATTCCTGGTATAAATCCTACCTGGTCATAGTGTATTATTCTTGTGATAAGTTGCTGCAATCTACTTGCTAGTATTTTGTTTAAAATTTTTGCATCTATATTCATTAGAGAAATTGGTCTATAATTTTCTTTCTCTATTTTGACTCTTCCTGGTTTATTTGGTATCAACACCATATTTGTATCATAAAAAGAATTTGGTAAGACTCCTTCTTCACCTATTTTCCCAAATAGTCTATATAGTATTGGAATTAATTGTTCTTTAAATGTTTGATAGAATTCACATGTAAATCCATCTGGCCCTGGAGATTTTTTCCTAGGGAGTTCATCAATGGCTTGTTCAATTTCTTTTTCTGAGATGGGGTTATTTAAGTATTTTACTTCCTCTTTGGTTAATCTGGGCAATTTATATTTTGCTAAATATGTATCCATTTCACTAAGATTGTCAAATTTGTTGGCATATAGTTGGGCAAAAGAATTCCTAATTATTGTTTTAATTTCCTTTTCCTTGGTGGTAGTTTTGCTCTTTTCATACTTAATACTGATAATTTGGTTTTCTTCTTTCTTTTTTTTTTAAATTAACCAAAAGTTTATCTATTGTATTGGTTTTTTCATAAAACCAGCTTTTAGTTTTATTTATTAGTTCAATAGTTTTCTTAATTTCAATTTTATTAATTTTCCTTTGGTTTTCAGTATTTCTAATTTGATGTTTAGTTAAGGATTTTTAGGTTGTTCTTTTTCTAGTTTTTTTAGTTGTATGCCCAATTCATTGATCTCCGCTTTTTCTATTTTATTTATGTAAGCATTTAGAGACATAAAACTTCCCCCAGTAACTGCTTTCTCTGCATCCCATAGGTTTTGGTATGTTGTCTCATTATTGTCATTCTCTTGAATGAAATTATTGATTGTTTCTATGATTTGTTGTTTGACCCATTCATTTTTTAGGATTAGATTATTTAGTTTCCAATTATTTTTTAGTCTATCTTTCCATGGCCCTTTATTTCATATAATTTTTATTGCGTCATGATCCGAAAAGGATGCATTTAATATTTCTGCCTTTCTGCATTGGATTATGAGGTTTTTATGCCGCAGTACATGGTCAGTTTTTGTGTATGTGCCATGTACTGCCAAGAAAAAAAGTATATTCCTTTCTATCCCCATTCAGTTTTCTGCAGAGGTCAATCATACCTAAATTTTCTAATGTTCTATTCACCTCCTTAACTTCTTTCTTGTTTATTTTGTGGTTAGACTTATCTAGTGCCAAGAGGGGGAGGTTCGGGTCCCCCACTAGTATAGTTTTGCTTTCTGTTTCTTCCTGTAATTCCCTGAACTTCTCCTGTAAGAATTTGGTTGCTATGCCATTTGTTGCATATATGTTTAGTTATGATATTACTTCATTGTTATGGTGCCTTTTAACATGATGCAGTTTCCTTCCTTATCTCTTTTGATTAGATCTATTTTTGCTTTTACTTTGTCTGAGATCAGGATTGCTACCTCCACCCTCCCCCCATTCCCACCTCCACCACCAACTGTCTCCCTGATTTATTATCTATCTTCTCTGTACAGCTACATGGGACCCCAAAATGAGGGACTGAGTCAATTCTCATAGTTTAAACATATCTAATCTCTTCATCCCCTAGATTCTTTTCTGATGCAGACAGGCAACCCTTACCTTTGTAATAATAAGATGAAACTGTCCCTAATTTATTTTTCTAATGGACACAAATGTGGATTTATTGTTCTTTGCTCTTTCGTACTTGCTATATTCTATAGAAAGCTCTTTGCTTAGGCAGCCACAACTTTATTCCCCTTTTTCAAGCACTATTTTTCTACATCCTTCTAGACTCTGATTCTAAGGCATTTCCCAGAAAAGTCTTCCACAGTTAACACCACTGTTATTCTTTTCTACCATGATTCCTCAGTCCCATGTCAGAGCTTTCAATATTCAGGTAGGCTCTATGGCCTCCAAGAGGTGCAATTTAATAATCCTAGAACCATCTAGTTTCCCTTAAACTAGAGATAGTCTCTAGGGCCCTTGAGCTCCACTTGAGGCTTGAAGGAGATAGTTTTAGGATAAACAAAAGTAAGCACTACTTTACATACTTTAATGCATCAAGAAACTGTGATTTTGTTAGTATGGGTACTCGTGTCCACCAGCCTGCACCCATGTGATGGGCTTCTCCAGCTTTAGTGATGATGACTTTCAAAGACTCTCTCCCCAAGTTCTTTCTTAAACCTTTTCCAGCTTCATAGGACTTATTAGAGATTGTATTCTGTAGGCACAAGCATTGAGAATCTAGGATCACCTTCCCATCATGAAAGAACATCAGTCAACACTTCAATGAACTGATTCCTAAGGGAGGAGGGAATGAACATGTGGAACTTGTTATCCCAAAAATATTATCAATCCCAAAATGGAATTAGATTAAAAGATTGTAGACATCCCTAAGAGTGATAAATCTGTATGGAGTTATTAGAAAAAGTTAAAGGTGACTTCCTAGTATGCAAATTGAGTTATTGTCTAGAAGCAGACTAGCAGAGTAGATTCAGGGCTCATCTCAGCATCAGAGATATCTGCGTTCAAGTGTGTGCTTGAGTCAGCTTGAACTCATAAAAGCTGATTGTTAAATTTCCAGTGTGCGCATTTATGCTTCAGAAATCAGGAAACATGACAAATCAAAGCTTGATTTTTTGTTTAGTTGATTTTCTAGACTTAAACAATTCAGATTAAACAAAATTGTGCTTTATGTAATACCCTCTATCCTGAGAGGTGATTGTTCAATACTTACTGGCCTAGTGTTGTCTGGGTTCCAGTATTGCCTCCAACATATACCAGCTTTATGCCCATGAGTATGTCACTTGAACTTCTTAATACTCCACATAACTCTCTAAAATTCTAAATTACAGAAGAATTACTAATCCCATGCAGTAGGCGTTTTTGTTGTTGCTGCTGTTGTTGTTTATTAGTTTTTCTGGGGATATGGTTTATTAGAGACGGTGAGAGTATAAAAGCTATCATAAGGTATCATAACAGGTCCAGAAACCATAAAAATAATACCATCAATGGGTTTAATATTTCTCCTGTGTTTTTTTTTTTGTGCCCAGTGAAGGTCTGCTAGGTTTCCTTGTGGAACAAGCAACACAATGACTTCATCCACTTCATATGGGTGAGCAGAACCAACAAATATTGTTAAGGATGGTACCAAGGGACTTCAAATCTTGCTCATCATTAGTATCTCACTGTCATTTCATATAAGGAAAACAGACAACAATGAAATCATTCACCCTATGCCTCCACTTCCCAAATGATAATGTTTTAAAGGATAGTAACTACCACACTCATTCACTAGATATTTTTGGTGCCACCCTCAGAGAAATAATATTGAGTTGGAATTTATTGTTTGTACACATATACATATATAGTCTTATATGTTGTTTTAGAAATAATATACAATAAGTATATAATAATAAAATAAGTATATATACACATATATCTATATATAGATAGATGTATGTATGTATATATGCACATATATGTATGTGTGTGTGTATATATATGTGTGTATATATATATGTGTGTATACACACACACACACACACACACACACACATATATATATACATATACGCGTATATATGTATATATATATATATATATATATATATATATATATATATATTGAAAGAGACAGAGACAGAATGAGAGTTGGGTAGCTAGATGGTACAGTGGATAGAGCACTAGTCCTGGAGTCCTGAGTTCAAATCCAGCCTCAGACATTAGATGGGCAAGTCATTTAATCCTCTATGCCTTAGTTTCCTCATCTGTAAAATGAGCTGGAGAAGGAAATGGAAAATTACTGTAGTATCTTTGCCAATAAAACCCCAAAGGGCATCTCAGAGAATCAGACATGACTGAAATGACTCAAACATAGCAAGTATATACATGTATCTATGTGTATATACATATACATATAGAGTTACATATAGTTATATGTGAGTTTACATATATATATATATACACACTATATATATATATATATATGGTTTTGTAATACATGTAAGTATTATGAGATTAGAGATAGATATAGATACAGAGCCTACTTTTCAAGAGGATCAGAACTTGCTCCTGTATCTAAATAAATGAAGGGAGACTGAGCAGTACTGGAAATGAACTTCATATCCCTTCCCACATTCACTGCAGGAAGAAATCCAGATATTTAATCAACAGAGCCTTCAACATTTTTCATATTGGATATTTTCCCCTGCAGTTGAGCACCTTGGAATACTCAGCATCGTTTAATTACATGTGGGTAATTGAATAACTATTTTGAAAAGGAGAAAAAACAGCAGATGTTGTATACTCAAGGAACATCATATCTGCTCTACTGATAAAAACAACAGTATTACTTTAAAACGGAGACCCTTCATGTTCAGCATGTATTTCCCTCTCCTATCTCCTATCTTTCTCCCACTCATATTGTATATAATGTAAGTCTGTAACAATTTTTTTCCTAATTTCTGCAGGTTCCTTATCCACCTTTCATTAAAAATTCCCTTTGAATTTCCCATTCAGGAAGCCTTTCTGGATTAACTAGAATCAAAAGGGTGATATATTCATATGTCATGCCATCTAGCTGTGATTTGTATTTTACATTTCCCAAGGAATGGAAAATTTGTCCATATGTACATAATGGACTTTTCTAGTTGGCAAACAAAACAAAGCAAAACAAACAAACAAACAAAAAAACCATAATGGTATTGGAGAAAGAGCGCTGGCTTTGGAACAAAGAGTCTTGAGTTTGGGTCCTAGTATCTACACTTATTAGCCATAGTCCTTGGACAGGTCAATTAACTTTTCTGAGATTCGTTCTCCTTATCTATAAAATGAAAGGAAGGAAACAAGAATTTATTAAGCACCTATTATATGCCAGGCACTGTACTAATAAGTACTTTACAAATATTGTCCTATCAGTTCCAAAGGACGCATGATGAATAATGTTCCCATTCTCAGGAGAGTACTGTTGAACTCTGGGCACAGATTGAAGCATGTTTTTTTCACTTTCTTTCTATTTCTTTCCTTTTTTTGTAACATTGCTAATATGGAAATATGTTTTACAAGACTTCATATGTATAGTTAAGATAAAGTTGCTTGCCTTCTCAATGAGTAGGAGGGAAGCGGAGAAAATTTGGAATTCAGTGTTTGTTTTTTAATGAATGTTAAAAACAAATAAATAACAAATCTTGATCTATTTGATGCTTATAACTGTGGGGAGTAGATGGTATTATTATTCCCATTTTACAGTTAAGGAGACTGGAGGCAAATAGATGGTGTGACTTGCTCAGAAGCACACTGCTTGTAAATATTTAAGGCCAAATTTGAACTCAAGTCTTCCTGATTGCAGGTCCAGTGCTCTTTCTACTGTACATATTAGCTACCTTAAGACCTGCAGTAATGCCTGAATTAGGTTATTCACAAAGTTGTGGCGAGGAAAGCACTTTATAATGGTAGGGTGCCATACAAATGTGATGTGATTCTCTAGATTTGAACTCTTTTCTTACTTTTTTTGAGGTTTGCTGTAACTTCCCTTTTTATAATTCAAATGTCCATGTAATGTGTGTTTGAGTTTCGTTTGTTTTTTCTTTTGTTTTGTTTTGCTGGCAATAATGTCATAGTGTAGCACTACCTCTAAAGTTATTTCCCTAATTTATCTCACATTCAAAGGTTTTGATCCCAGAGGAGCAATTTATACCCTCAGACTTGTGGGAGTAACATTTAGACACTGGGTTTCTAACATTGTCACTCATGAACCCTAACTTCTGTGTTTCTTATAAACTGTTATCCAATAGTGAATCCGAATTAGCATTCAGCAAAGACATTTATTGAGACCACTGGTGGGTCAGTAGATGAAGCACTGAGTCTAGAGTCAGGAAGACCGAGTTCAAATACAGCCTCAGACAATTTCTAGCTGTGTGACCCTGGGCAAGCTGTATAACCTATAATTCCTGACAAAATGGATCTACTTTGATCCACTGGAGAAAGAAATGGCAAACCACTCCATTATTTTTGCCAAGAAAACTCCCAAAAATGAGGTCACAAAGGGTTGAACATGAATGAAATGACTGAAAAAAAAGGCATTTATTAAGGTAGTGTAGTAAAAAATTGTAGGATGCATGATCTAAAAAATATCCACAAACCTAAAGAAAGAGTGAGTTCTAATTTAGAAAATGACCATAGAGAGGCACAAGTAGGATACCTATATAGTGATTGTGCAATATGGTTACTAATGCTTTATGACTAGGAATCCTATCTTCATTTCATAGTTGGTATTATTCTTCTATAAAGTAGATCATACTCATTAAAGCTGCCTTCCTACTCAGGAGAGAATAATTTTCTTTCTTGCTTTGTTTCTTTCTTCCTTTCTTTTAAACCTTATTTTCTTTTCATATTTTTGAATTCCAGATTCTTTCCTTCCCTTCCACCCCTGCCCCACTCCCTGAGAAGGAAAACAATATGAAATCTATTATATATGTGAAATCACACAAAACATATTTCCATATTAGCCGTATTGCCAAAAAAAGTGAAAAAATTATATTTCAATTTGCATTCAGAGTTCATCAGTTCTCTCTCTGGTGGTGCATAGCATTTTTTTTTTCATCATGAGCCCTTTGTAACTGGCTTAGATCACTGTATTAATCAGAGTAGCCAAGTCTTTCACAGTTGAACCTCATTACAACATTGCTATATTACTGTGCACATTGATGTCCCAGTTATTTTCACTTCAGTTTGCATCAGTTCATATGGCTCTCGCCATTTTTTTTCTAAAACTAGCCCCCTCATCATTTCTTACAGAATAACAGTACTCTATCAAAATCGTATGCTACAACTTCTTCAATCACTTCACAATTGATAAGAAACCTTCAATTTCTAATTTTTTGCCACTACTAAAAGAGCTTTTATAAATATTTTGTACATATAGGTCCTTTTCCATTTTCTTTGATCTTTGTGAGTCACACACGTAGTAGTGGTAATTCTGGATGAAAGGGTTTGCATAGTTTTGTAGCCTTTTAAGCATAGGTGCATGTTGCTCTCCAGAATGGTTGGAGCATTCACTACTCCTCCCACAAATCATAAATGTGCCTATTTTCCCTCATTCCCTCCAACGTTTGTCATTTCTGATAGGTGTGAAGTAGTATTTGAAAGTTGCTTAAATTTGCCTATCTGTAATCAAAGGTTAGTGTAGTTTTTTTTTCCTATGAATATATATAGCTTTGATTTCTTCAAAATATTTCCTATTCATATCCTTTGATCATTTATCAATTGGGGAATGGCTTTTATTTTTTTTTTAATAAATTTGACTCTGTTAGCTGTTGAGAAACAAGCCATTTATCAGGGGAAAAAAACTTGCTATATTTTTTAATATTACTTCATTGTTTATGATACCTTTTAGCAAAATGAAGTTTCCCTGATTGTCTCTTTCACTTGGGTCTAATTTTGCTTTTGTTTTGTCTGAGATCGTGACTGCCACCTCTACTCTTTTCACTTTAGTTGAAGAATAATAGACTCTGCTCTAGCCCTTCCTTTTAATTTTGTGTATTTCTTTCTATCCCAAATGTATCTCCTGTATACAATATATTGTTGGATTCTGAATCCAATCTATTCTGTAATCCACTTCTCTTGTATAGCTTTGCTCCATTCACATCCACAGTTAGGAACTCTAACTGTGTATTTCCCTCAATAACATTCTCCCCTGTCTATCCTTCTCACTCTCTTTTTTTATTCTGTCCATCCTTGGTCTTGCTTCCAAACACTGCCTCCCCCAAATTTTCCTCCCTCTTATACCCCCCCCACATCTCTAAAACATTTCCCCTATTATATCCCTATTAGGTAAGATAGCTTTCTATACCCAACTGAGTGTGTGTGTGTGTGTGTGTGTGTGTGTGTGTGTGTGTATATTCTTCCCTTGTTGAACTAATTTTAATGAGAGGTTCAAGCATCGCCCACCACCCACCAGTATTTTCCCATCCACTGTAAAAGCTGTTGCTTATATACCTCCTTTATAAGAAAGAATTTGTGCCATTCTATGTCTTCCTTCTCATTTCTCCCAAAGCATCACTTTTCCTTACCCATACATTTCTTTTTGGGAGATCATCCCAATACAATCAACTCAAACCCTTGCTTTTTCCATGCAGACTCCTTCTAACTGTCCTAATAATGATAAAGTTCTTAGGAGTTACATGTATCATCTTCCCATATAGGAATATAAACAGTTTAAATCCAGTGAATCCTTTATGACTATTCTTTCATGTTTACATTTTTTTATGTTTCTCTTGAGTCTTCTGCTTTACTGCAAAATTTGCTATTCAGCTCTGGTCCCTTCATCAGAAATGTTTGGGAGGAGTAGAGCCAAGATAGACGAGTAAAGGCAGGGACTCCCCTGAGCTTTCCCAAATTCCATTCCAAACAATATTAAAATAGTTCCTCAAAATGAATTCTAGAGTGGCAGAACCAATAAAAGGATGGAGTGAAACAATTTTCCAACTTAGAAAGTCAGCAAGAAAGCCCTGTCTTATTGGGATGAAAGTGGGGTGTGGTCCAGCAGAGGCCAATCCAGTGGAGGAAGTACCCTGGCAAGATATCAGCAGGCCTTGAGGGTGACTGAATCCATTGTGGCTTTAGGAGCTCTCAGCAAACAGACTATAAGGGAGTTGTACAACAGTCTGAAGAAGATTTCAGTGGACTCTTTGCTGGCACTGGATACAGGACTCTGTTGCATTGCCCAGATGTGGTCCTAGGTCACAGTTCCAGTGAGAGGAGGAATGCTAGCAGGAGCAGGGGCCCTAGTCACAGATACAGGACCAAGAGGAGTAATTATGGTCACCGACCAGAGCACAAGCCAGGAGAGCAGTGACCGCGTATCTCCTTAGATCATACTACCTTGGAAGAACTGAAAACTTACAGACCCCCAGAACCAGTTCTGAGGGAAGCAGAACAAAAAACACAAAATCTAGGAAAGTTCCCTCTCCACCATAGCAGCAGAGCCAAACTTTAACATCAAGTTAAGGGCAAGAAATAGGTTGGGAAAAGTAGAAAGAAAAAAATCCATAACCATAGAAATTTACTATGATGATGGGGAAGATCAAACACAAACTTTGTTTGACAACAAAGTCAAAACAGCTACATACAAAGGACAAATGGGAATTAGTCTCAGCCCCCCAAAAAATACCTGGAAGAACTCATAAAGGATTTTAAAAATCAGAGAGGTAGAGGAAAAATTGGGAAAAGAAATGAAAGTGTATGCAATAAAAATATGAAAAGAGAATTAACAGCTTGGTAAAGGAGGCACAAAAATAGTAAAGAAAATAACACCTTAAAAATAGACTAGGCCAAATGATAAAAGAGGCACAAAAAAGTACTGAAGAGAATTCCTTAAAAATCAGAATTGGCCAAAAGGAAAAAGAGACCTAAGTTAAAAGTTCCTGAAGAAAATAATTCCTTATAAATTAGAATTGGGCAAATGGCAGCTAATGACTCCATGAAACATGAAGAAATAATAAAACAAAATCAGAAGAATGAGAAAATAGAAGAAAATGTGACATGTCTCATTGTAAAAAAACAACTGATATGGAAAACAAAGATTGAGGAGAGCATGGAGGAAAATAAAAATTTGAGATTTAAGAATTGGTGGACTACCTAAAAGCCATGATTTTTAAAAAAAGAGCCTAGACACCATATTTCAAGAAATTATCAAGGAAAATTTCCCTGGCATCCTAGAACCAGAAGGTGAAATAGAAATTGAAAAATATCCACTGATCACCTCCTGAAAGAAATCCCAAAATGAAAACTCCCAGGAATATCATTGCCAAATTCAAGAGCCCCCAAGTCAAGGAGAAAATATTGCAAGCAGACAGAAACAATTTAAACATTATGTAGCCACAGTCAGCCACAGTCAGCCACAGTCACAGTCAAGATTTAACAGCTTCTTCATTACAGGATTGGAGAGCTTGGAATATGATGTTCTGGAAGGCAAAAGCACTACAATTACAACCAAGAATTGCCTACCCAACAAAATTAAGTACAATCCTCTAGGGGAAAATGGATATTTAATGAAATAGAGAACTTTCAAACATTTCCTATGAAAAGACCAGAGCTGAATGGAAAATTTGATTTCCACATAGAAGACTTAATAGAAGCATAAAAAGATAATCAAGAAAGAGAAATCGTAAAGGATTAAACAAGGTAAAACTATTTACATTTCTACATGGGAAGATAATACTTGTAACTTTTAAGAACTTTATGATTATTAGCCAGTTAGAAGATGTGTACATAAGCAGAGGCCACGGATGTGAGTTGCCTATGAAAAGATGATATAAAAAAATAAAATTAAGTGATGAGAAAGAGAACTGCACTAGGAGAAGGAAGAAGGGAAAGACAGAATGGGGTGAATTATCTCACATAAAAGAGCTGCAGAAAAACTTTTACAATGAATGGAAAGGTTGGGGTGGGGGTGGCAGGCAATGCTTGAACCTTACTGTCATAGAAAATGACTCAAAGAGGGAATATCACATACACTCAATTGGGTTTGGAAATCTATCTCACCCTACAGGAAAGTAGGAGGGGGGAGATAACAGAAATGGGGGTGTGATAGAAGGGAAGGTGGATTAGAGGAGATTGAAGTCAGAAACAAAACACTTTTGAGAAAGTATAGGGTAAAATGAGAGAGTAAGAAGGACAAACAAGGGGAAAAGTAGGATGGAGGGACATTTTTAAGGACTTATTCACACATTAAGTTGATGGTATAGGAAATTTCTTTAATTCCTACCTTAAATTATTGATTGGCTCTTTCAATTGAGCTGTCTAAGCTTTCTGTGATTAAATTAACTAAAGTAGGAGTGAAACCTCAACCCTTAAAACAAAATTACAGCACTGGAACTAGAAGGGACCTTGGAGATAATCTAGTTCCAAACCCCTCATTTCCCACCCAGAAAGCTGCTGAGGTAACCAGAGTTTAGGTACCTTATTGAAAATCACCAAGATTACTTCACTTTGCTTGGGGTTTTGCTATGTAAACTTCTAAAGTAGAGAGAACACTTCTGTTAGTAGTGTCAAATACCAAGGTATTCTTGGGACTGTAATTATAAGCAATTATGGGGCATAAATATAGGGAATTGGGTGTTGGGTACATGGGGTACAGTATATTTTTATTCTTCCTTTTAAGTACCTAGAAAAATCTGGTACTTGTATCTCATCTATAAAATAAGCGAGTAAAACTATATAATTGTTTATCTCTATCCTGGAATCATATCCTATTATCCCATTATTCCATACTTGCCTGAGTGACCAACTGTTAAAAAATTACCGTTCATGTAGAGAGTATTCTGTGGCAAGCAAATAAAATTAATTATATGGCTAATTTGACATGTTTAATTATATAAAAAGGTAGTTGAGTATGCAAAATTGAGGACCAAAACCTAAGTGACCTTCTTAAGAAGACAGATACCATGAAGCTTTGTCTGCAATAAATTGCAATTAATCATCTCAACTACCACATATATAGTTACAATTTTACTGAAAAGAATGTAAGCATAAAAAACAAGCAATTTGTATACTTGAATCTAAGTTACACAACCAAGTCACAATTTTAGTTTTTCTGTTGTTACTATATTGGTTTCCTGGAATTCATAATCAGTTTCTGGGTCAGACATCTTCCCTGATACAAGGTACCACTGAATCTTCATAATCATAAACCAAACTAGATTATTTATTGTACCTCAGACACATCCCAAACACTCCTTTGTACTGTTGCTCATATTTACTCTGCCAGTAATATCATTCTTGCCAACTCCACCTGTAGAATTTGTACTTATCTTTTTACTTGCTGACCAAATGATATATTCGCCATAAAGTATGTCCTGATCACTGTAGTAAGGAGTAATCTTTCTACTTTGCTCATGATGAGGAAACAGAAAGTCAGAAATGATAAATTATTCACTCGCAATCACATGACTATAAAATAACAATAAAACTAGCAGCTAACTTTTATATGGCACTTTAAGGTTTACAAAATGCTTATGTATTATTTCATTTGAGTCTCATGACAACCCTGGAAGGTAGAAGCTATTATTACCCCAATTTACAAAGGAGAGATTGAGGCTAAAGGAGGTTTTAAGTGATTTGCCCAGGGTCACACAGAGAGTAAGTGTTTCATGCAGGATTCAAACTCAGGTTTTCCTGACTCCAATCAAGTATTCATTCTTCTATGCCACAATCCTAACATAGTACTTTATTTGTACTTCTCTCAGGTACTGACTGTTTCTCATCTTACATAACAGTAATTTCTATATAAGTTGAATATATCATAAGCTCCACAGAGGCAAGGGCCATTGATATCTTAGTCAAGCAGAGGGCTGATTGTTGAATTGCTTTGAATGATTTTGATAATAAGGATGAAATGACAGCAACCTTTGACCACAAAAAAAAATGTGAAATAGAGTCCAAGATACTGTTTTTTTCTCAATGCTCTCCTGGCACACTGCTATGGACAATATATGATTGTGGCCTCTTAGTGAGATCTCTAAAGTTTTCTGTCTACAACAGGGAGAAGGATCCCCCACTAGGGAGAAGTCCACACTTGAAAAGGAGTGAAATCATTATTGCCTCTGGCAAGATGAATGGTACTTTGGAAATATTTAATTATAGATGGGACTTCTTTAAATTTTATTTTCAGTGAAATACTACTTAGCATGAAAGGCAAGTCTTTTCATTTCCACAATGAATGGCAGGCATTAACTAATTAATGTTTTAAATCTACTGCCTGAGACTTAAGATATAATAAATAATAACCAAAGGATTCATTGCTTTATATATGAGGGAAAGTGAAGTAGGTTATAGTATTTAAACTAGGAATATTTGCTAAAGCTGGGATTAGAAAATTTAGCCCTGCTTCATTGCACCCAAATGTTTTCCTTCTTCTTACTTTTCATGCCTTAATATGAGATGCATGGAAATCATTGAAACTCCACACTAAAGACATCATGCCCCAATAGCAACAAGAGGGAGCATCATGTCCCATCTCATCATCCTGGGCTGTTAAGAAGTTATTGTGCTACTCAAAAACAGGGAGCCACTGGGCTCAGCCTTTGCCATGGTAAGCGAGGATGACTCAAAATTCTGTATCTCAGGGGAGAAAAAAAAATGTCCTGGTTCCCCTTCTGCAGGGAATGGAAAGGCATCAAATATACTTACATTGTGTGGATTCACTTTAATTCAGCAGTGCTGAATTAATTCAACATGTCCATGGAGGCTGATCTTTAATTAAGATGAACCATGACTGTTTCTGACTCCTCCTCATCTCCCCCCCCCCATGTTTGTCTAGTTCCTCCAAGGGCTGGCACTAATCAGTGGGCAGAGCAATGAATATGATGGCTCAGTTTTGATGCTTTTATACCTCAGAGGTACTCTGAAGATGTTGTCTCTGATTTCCTCCTCCATCATGGACTTAGATTTTCCCATATTTTAACTAGTGAGGAGACATAATGCTTAATGGGTCTTGCCTTTGCTTCTAAATCTATGGTTTGGGTTCTTTGGACATTGCAAGTGGCCAAGGAGGCAAAAAAGAGACCTTGGCCAGCTCACAGATAGTTGTTCAGGACTGTTCTCAATGGCTCTGCTTAGGGCCAGTTTTCTCATAGGTAAATATAACTCCACAGGGATGCCTGAAACATTGAGTCCCCTTTAGAAAGTTCAGTAATGCAGCAGGAAAGTAAAAGTGATACAATATAGATATGCATGTGCTCTTTAAATATTTAACCTGCCAGAAAAAGTGTCACTATATATGAATATGTACATATGCTCTCTAATGCAAACATCGTCTTTACATGAAACAGTCTATACAAGTATACAAGTTACCTTCACATATATGCAATTACGTGTATTTATGTGTGTATATGCACACATACAGATGCATATCTATGATTTATCATTTATCTATCTATCCATCCATCTATCTCACTTTTGAATCAAACTTCTGATTTCATCATTGATATAGGGAACCCCCAGGTAGAACTTTATTGCCTAGGGTCTTTTAGACATTATGTGGAAGAGGCAGGGCTTTTTGATTCCAAGGCTGGTTCCATATCTATACTGCCTTTAACATACATATATCTATATGTATATGATATATGTGTGTATGTCTGTGGAATATGCATGTACAGATATAGGTATGTATAACACATGTGTATTTCCAGATATAGATAATATGTAACAAATATACATATGTATGTTATATAAGCATATAAATACACGTATATAAAACTCATGGTTGAATTAATGGTCACTCCTCTATTGTAGCATTTATACTCTACCACCATATAACTCTACCCATGTCAGTAAGGTATACATTTTACAAGGACCTATTACTACAAACAAAAAGCAAAGTTATTGGATCTTTGAATGTGTTTAGTGCATCTGCTCTCACTTTGCCAGCTTCCTACTTCTTACCTTCAAAAAATATACATAGGTGGGAAGTTGAAAACATGTAGTTTATTAGAAAGGTGAGATTGGTTGCACTTAAAAGTGGGTACAGTTTATATACTTTCCATATGCTAGCCAAACAATTCCTGTCACTTCTCTGTGCATTTATTCATCTACAAAATGAGGGTGATAATTATACTTTGTTCTATGTACCTTACAATGTTGCTTGTAGCAAAGTACATTTTCAACTTTCAAATACTACAGAGATGTGAATTATTAATAATGTCATTTCATTTAATTTCATTTGTATTAACTTTCTAGAAGATAACATGGCTCAGGGTTCTGTTGAGGAATGGAAGAAATCTTTGATCCGTTTGAGCTAGTACACAGGACCTGCACCCAGGCTCTTGACAAATTCTCTTTGCTAGAGTGGATAGAGTGCTGAATTTCCACCTAAGTTTAAAATCATCTCCGATATTTACCAAGTAGCTGGTAAATGTGGTCCCTACCATACCACTTGACCTTGATAAACATAGTTTCTCTTCTGTTTTAGGGGAATGGACAACTAGGTTGCACAGTGGTAGAGTGCCAGGCCTGTTGTCAGGAAGAACAGAGTCCAAACCTGGCTTCCAATACTTCCTAGCTGTGGGACTCTGTACAAGTTATTTAACCCTGTTTGCTTCAGTTTCCTCATATGTAAAATGAGTTGGAAAAAAAAATGACCAACTACTCTACTACTTTACCAAGAAAACCCCAAATGGAGTCATGAAGAGGCAGACATGAACTGAAAAGACAGAACAACAAGAACAATAAAACTTGTTTCACAGGGTCAATGTGAGGATCAAATGAGATTATGCTTACAAAATGCTTTGTCAACATTAAAACCCTATGTAAACGTGAACTAGCATGCTTATTTTTATTAGTAGTACTTACATTAAACAGGTACTTGTATTGTACATCAACAGGTGGTCTTAGTGAATAACCTTCATGTGAGTCAGAGATAAATCTCCTCTTCTTTCATCTCTAGGGGGCATTCATTTAGGTATTTTTTCAAGTGTCTTAAACTAAACCCCGGGGATAAAGGAGGTCTTCACTGTTGTCATCCTCTTGTGTTCTGTTCTCATGTTAACACTTTGTTCCAGAAGCATAGCTAGCTAGCATAGCTAACTCTTCGGGGTCTTGGAACAAGCTTAAAACATTGCAATTTTTTTCCCTTTTATTGACAGCAATTCTTTGAATGGAAATGGAAGATGGAAAAGAATAGACAAGAAGTTGTGGTTTCATTTTTATTTTTTTTTCAAATAACCAGTATTTCTTCTCTTTTTCCCACATCTGTTCACTGCTGGGGGGCGGGAATTAAGAAAAAATTTAAACTCTTAAAACAAATATACTTTGTCAAATAAAACAAATTCACATATCAGTCATGTCCAAAAATGTGTCACATCCTGCATATCTATTCCATCACTTCTATGTCTGGAAGTGAGTGGTGTTCATCATCCATCCTCTGGAAATGCAGTTGATCTTTGCATTGATCAAATTTGTTTTCTTTCATTTTTACAATGTTGTTACGTTATAAATTTTCTTCTGGTTCTGCTCACATCAACCTGTATCAAATGGCAAAGAACTAGAAGTTCAAAACTCTTTCAAGATTGGAAAAGTCCCCTACAAATCCTCAACATTCCTACTCTACTTCCATCAATGCAATACTACCCGCTGCTTTGTTAGTAGGGTCAGAACAGTAAGGAGTTAACTTAGGTGAAAAAAAGATACATTCTAGTATCATATAATACCAACTACAGAGAATCTTAGAGGATATCTAAGCCAATGCCCTCATTTTACAGATAAGGAAGCTAAGGACAAGAAAATGAACTGCCTTCAGGACTGCACCCCCAGGAGCACTGTTACAATCATGCCCACTTTTGTTGCAAGTGCCAGTAAAGGCAGTGCTAGAGCACCACAATTTTAACAAGCCTGTGAAT
Source organism: Phascolarctos cinereus (assembly GCF_003287225.1). NCBI lineage: Eukaryota > Metazoa > Chordata > Mammalia > Diprotodontia > Phascolarctidae > Phascolarctos > Phascolarctos cinereus. The sequence goes on from NW_027555625.1 coordinate 126,924,496, forward strand.
GGATGAGGTAGGAATATATTTCTGACTTGCCCCTAGTTTTCAAATTTTATAATTCCAATCCCAACTAACAACTCATTAGTGTTATCCTTAGCTTAACCCTTCTGGCTACTTCCATTTGAACACAGTGTTATTATTGTAGGAAACCATATAAAAATGTTAATAACGACAACCATAATAATAATAGTAATAGTACTAATACTAATACATCACACTTTAAGAGTAATGAAATGCTTTTCTCATGACTTAGTAGCCATAGGTGGAGTTTGGAAGAAGCGGATAGAGATACATGTTTAAAGCAAATGTGGACCTTGCTTCTCCATCTGCCAGACACCCAGGACTCATAACCTCCTTTATCACTGAACCTGGATGAACTGGGCTACCATAACACAACATAGGGCTAGTCTGTGCAGTTGTTTTGGGGTTATGTTTTCCTTTCTGGTTCTCAATACTAAATGAAAGCTATGTGATACATGACCATATGAAGTTGAATCTTTTAAAAGAAAGAAAATAAGGGGGTAGCTAGGTGGCTCAGTGGATACAGCACCAGCCCTGAAGTCAGGAGGACCTGAGTTCAAACAGTCTCAGACCAAACACTTGAAATGTACTAGCTGTGTGACCTTGGGCAAGTCACTTAACCCCGATTGCCTCACTTAAAAAAAGAAAGAAAGAAAGAAAATAAGATCTATTTTGAATCACTCCTTAAAAAAAAAGTTAAAAAAATATGATAATGGGAGAGGGAGGAAGATTTACCTATAAGTACACAGAGTAGCTGAAGTTAGCCCCACCACGCCTTCTTATTATTTTAAAATCCTTTTGTTCATCTGTGCCAGCAGCTGTGGCTGAACTCCATGAGGCTGACTTCCAGGAATAATCCCTAGGGTACCAAATGGGGAAGGCACACTTTTCCTTTCAGGGGGAAAAAAAAAAACCCTGTTTATTTTGAGTCTTATCTTGCTGCCCTGCTGCCCTTTTTAAACAAATGTATTGGATTTGTGCACTTTATTGCTGCTTCATAGCCCAATATCTAAAATAGACTTCTCTAATTTTGCGTGTGTGAGAGAGTTTACTTAACAAATGATCCCATATTGCCTTTAACAGGGAAGGTTGTTAACCTGGATTATTGTACACAGATAGAATGTGGTCCACGGAGCTCTCACAGCTACCTCCTTCTTTTTTTCACTTCACTTTTCTTTTTTTTTCCCCCTGTTGCTTCCAATAGCTTCATGAATCATGAGATGGGCCCTGTGCACACAGTGATGTATAAATTCAGCCTGATCGGCTCAGTGAAAGAGGCAAGGATGTCTGAAATGAGCCACTCTGACTGAAACAGACCTTCCAGGGAAAATGCCTGGCACTGAGTATTCCCACTGGAAATATCCCTTGTACAATAGCTCATTTAATTGTATCTCAGAGTTTACCAATTGAAGTTGCCAGCTGTTGCCCTTTTGCCCACTTGATTTTTGGCTCCCCCTTTTTGTATTATCATAATTATATGATTAATAGCGACAGCAGCTTTCATCTGAAGCATCAGGCAGTAGCAGAGCTAGAAATGGACAATTAGTTGGGCCTTTGGTGATGGTAAGGAAAATTTAAGAAGGAGATATGCAATAGAAGCACCCAAGGGAATGAATTAATAGAATTAGAGTTAGAAGGGATCTCTGAGGCCATCTAGTGCAACCCACATCTTTTACAGATGGGAAAACTGAGGGATAGAAATGTTAATTGACTGGTCTAAGGTCATGTTAGTAGCAAATGGCAGAGCCAAGATTTAGGCTCACTTCCTCTGACTTCAGATTCAAGGCCCTTTCTATTGGGTGGCTGGCCTTCCCAAGCTCTGCATTCTACTTCAAGTATCACTGTCTGCCAAGGTAACTGTTATCTACAAGTAAGTGAGTCATCGTAGACAAAGCAGCAATGCACCCTGAAGAAAAGAGAGGAGAAGCATAGGGGTGCCAATTGGGCAAAACCAACACCAACACCACCTTGATCACCACATTCCCCTCAGACTAAAACCCTGGGGAGCAATACATCCATCACATGTCATCAATTTGTTTCTAACCCACAACTTCAGTCTTACTTAATCCAGGACAGCAACCCCTATACAGACCCCATTCAGCAAGGCCTCTCTCTGCAAATACTGCAGCTGACACCTACTCAGTAGCCACAGTGTTAAAGACTCACAAAGGAAAGCTCTCTACCAAAATCTTTGGCACTCTCAAATGAGTCAATATCAGAAACAAATATGATTTTATCAATGGGAATGGCACTAAAGAAAATGCACTATCATTTTTCAATTTCTACAGTGCTCGATGATCTACTGAACTTTTCTATGTGGTCTTCAGCTTACCCCTTACGTTAGGATGTGAATTCCTTTGAAGAAAGGGCTGTCTTAATTTTCTTTCAGAGTGTAAGATAGTTTCTAGCATATTGGTTCTTAATAAATGATTTTTTCCTCTCCTTTCCTTCCCTCTCTCCCTTCCTTCCTTCTTCCTTCCTTCTTTCCTTCATCCTTTATTTCTTCCCTCCAAAAATACAATAGTTTATAATGATGAAGAAGCCCATCTAGGGCACATTGCATTGTAGAAAGCAACTGGATTTAGGAGACCTGTGTCCAAATCCTGGTTTTCACATTTATTATCTATGTATGAGTAACAGTTTTTGCATTGGAAAAAAAAGGGGGGGCATTTAGGATGGTTATACTTTTGTCTGCATGATAGAATTATGAAGACAGCACTATTACAAAACTTAAAATGTTATATGAGTGGCAGCTGTTTTCACAAATCACTTCTGGGACCCCCTATCATCTCTAGGATAAATAGAAACTGTTCTGGTACTCAAAACTTTTTACAGTAAGGAAGCAGCTAGGTGTCCAGTGGATAAAATGATGAATCAAGAAGACCTGAGTTGAAGTGCAGCCTTAGGCATTTACTAGCTGTGTGACCTTGGATAAGTCACTTAACTTTTATTTGCCTCAGTTTCCTCAACTGTGAAATGGGGATAATAGCACCTACCTCACAGAGTTGTTTGGTAAGGATTAAATGAGATATTTGTACACAGTTCCTGACATGCAGTAGATGCTATATAAATGCTAGTTATTATTATCATTATTATTTATCATTATTATTACATGGCTCTAACTTACCTTTTAAAACTTATTCCATGCCACTTTCTCTTCTAGATCCTACATTCCAGTCAAATTGGCCCACATGCTGTACTCTGTCTATGACATTCCATCTCCTATCTCCTTGTCTTTGCATGGGCCTCTCCCCCCTCAACTTGACCTGTTGGAATCTCTATCTACCTTCAGTGCTCAGCTCAGGTACTCCCCTACCTACCACCTCTTTCCACCACTATTTATTAGTGCTCACCTTTTCTACTCAATCAAAATTATTCTGCATATGCTTTGTCTTTACTGATCTGGGAACATACTATTTCCCACTGGTAGACTGTAAGCTTTAGGGGGAAGGTACGCTTTTGATGGTGAAGGTGTCAGGAAGTAATTCATCTGTTTTGTCTTTTTCCCTTTAGTGCCTGGCACAGGTTTTGTACATAAGAGGTGCTTAACAAATACACACTGAACTGAACTATAAATCTTGAAGCACAATAGAAATGAATTGCCATTTTCTACTAGAGGCTTTGAGCTTTCCTATGCAAACCTATTTATTAAAAAATAAATAACTGTATATCACAGAAGTTTGGCATTGACAACATCCTTAGTAAACCCCTATACCTTTGATAACTTCCTACTTTGCCTCCCCGTGGATCCAACCCTTCAAGATTGCAGGCAGATAATCAGTAGTTTTAACTAGGAGGTCTACCTATCTACCCACTTACCATGCCACTTTCCAACGGGAGCTCTGCTTCATCTTCTTGGAAGAAGATACCTCCTGGGATGTCCATCCCCTATTTCCATATTTTTTCATGTGTTGTCTTAAGCTCCTTGAGCACAGAGATTTTCTTTTTCTTGTTTGTATTCCCATCATTTAGCACAGTGCCTGGTATGTAGTGGGCATTTAAAAGTTTATTGAATCTCCCTCTCTCGCTTCCTGCTTCCCATCTCTAATTCTTTGTTTCATCTTTATCAATCTTTCACTATCATCATGCTTTCTCTTTCTATCTACCATATTTTCATGCTTTAATCTATTTCTCTCTCTCTCTCTCTCTCTCTCTCTCTCTCTCTCTCTCTCTCTCTCTCTCTCTCTCTCTCTCTCTCTCTCTCTGTGTGTCTCAAATAATCATGATTCTGGGCCAAGCATAGCCATTTTTGTTACTTTGAACCTAACTGAATTGAAGTCTCCCAAATTCTGATAAAACCAGAAGCCTTCTTCCTCCATGGCCAATGAGTGAAAAAAATTGAGGACTGACAGAGTCACCAATTGGATCACTTAAGGATAAAAATGCAATTGAACTAGTTCTATATATTTTATTTTTTACTGTCTTGGTGCTTCCAGTTCAGTGGCTAAGTCCCCTCAATTAAGCTTTACTCCAGTACAGGGAAATATGTTTTAAACTCATAATGCTTGTGACAGAACTATTTTAAGGACATCCAAGAAAAAAAAAATAGGTGGTTTGCTGTCCAGGCCATCAGAATTAACCATTTCTTTATAGATCATGGTCCTAGGATCACAGGGTCTTAGAAATGAAAGGAACCTTTGAGATCATCTAGTCCTTTAATTTACAAATGTAGAAAAGGATGCTTAGAAAAGAGAAGTGACTTATCTATTTTATAGGCTAACAATTTTTTGAAATGAGTTTATAAGGACTGTCTCTAATTCTAATACAATTTTTTCCCTTGCCACCTGATCTTTCTATGGAGTTTCATTTAAGACTTGTTAAAAAGGAACCAACCTATAGGGGTTAGAATAAATGCTTCTAACAGACCATAAATTAATACCTCTAATTACATACCCTATTCACAACGTTCTCACTTATATTTGTTCAGCCTCTCTCTACACGTTTCTTGGAATGTTTTATAATATAGTTATCTGTATCACTTGCCTTATCTATCTACTAGGCTCTAAGTTTCATGATTTTAGCAGCCTATATTCTGTCTATACTTTGTATCTGAAACAGCATTTAGCACAATGTCTACATACAAAATCCTTCAAGCAATCAATAAACAAGGTATTTATTAATTACCTATGCATCAGGAATTGTGCTGGGTGCTAGGATTACAGAGACAAGAAGGAAAAAGCCTCTGCCCTCAAGGACTTTATGGTCTATTGGTAAAAAAGACATGTATGTTGTTATTGTTCAGTCATTCTAACTCTTTATGTCCCCATGGACTACAACATATGGGTTTTTCTATCCTCTACTATCTCCCAAATCCTGTCCAAGCTCATGTTTGTTGCTTCCATGACACTATCCATCTTATCCTCCACCAACCCCTTTTCCTTTTGCCTTTAATTTTTCCAAACATCAAGGTCTTTTCTAAGTCCTGTCTTTTCTGAGTTCTGTCTTTTCATTATGTGGCCAAAGTACTTAAGCTTCAGATTCAGTATTTGACCTTCCAGTGAAAACCCTTAATTAAGTTTTTCAAGTATAGACTGATTTGATCTCCTTGCTATCCAAGGGACTCTCAAAAGTCTTCTCAAGTACCACAATTTGAAAACATCAATTCTACAGCACTAAACTTTCCTTATAGTCCCACTCTCCCAACCATACATTTCTACTGGAAAAACCATAGCTTTGACTATGTGGACCTTTGTTGGCAAGGTGATGTCTCTACTTTTTAGTAAGCTGTCAAAATTTGTCATAGCTTTCCTTTCGAGGACCAAGTGTCTGCTAATGTCATGGCTGCAATCACTGTGTGCAGTGTTCTTTGAGCCAAAACTACAAAATCTGGCACTACTTCCATTTCTTCTCCCTCTATTTGCCAAGAAGTAATAGGAACCATTTTTGTTTGTTTTTATTTTAAGCTTAAAGCCAACTTTTACTCTATCCGTTTTCACCCTCATCTAAAGGCTTGGTTTTTTTCTCTCTTTCTGCTATCAGAGTGGTAACTTCTGAAAATCTGTGATTGTTGATATATTTTTTCCCTCCTTCCTATTAGCTAACTCATATAGGGCTCACACAGGAACCCCAGCCCAAAACTTAAGCTATATCTAATTTTATAGGCTAGATACAGAGTACTTCAAAGTAGAAGAAATGTTGGTATCTGATTAGATTGATACCTTCTTGCTCCCCCAGTTCAACTGCCTTGCCTCTATGACTTGGCCTAGGCACCCCATGAAAAATGATATATACCTTTTAATACATAGGTAAGGGGAACTAACAGCATAGAACATTGCATAAGTGGTCAAATGTGATCCTTTGGAATTTGGGGATCTTGATTGTATTATCCAGTGTGTTAGCTATCCCCAACCCCCACTCTTAGCTTTATGTCATTTGAAAATTTATGAGCACCCATCATGTTACACTTTTTTTTCATGTCATTGATAAAATGTTAAACAGCAATGGGTCAACTATAGATCTCTGAGCTACAGTGGAGATCTCTTAGCACATTGACATAGAAACATTAACAAGCACTCTGAGGTTCCACCTCTGAATACACTTGATTGTTTCATCTAATTTATATCTCTCCATCTTCTGCTTATCTACTAGTCAGTAATCTGGTCAAAAAATGAAATGAGTTTATTCTGGCATAATCTACTCCTGAATTCATGCTTACTCTTTGTAATTACTGCTTCCTTTTTGAGATGTTCTCAAACCATCTCTTTACTTACCTTCTCTAGACAAAGTAAAGTCCATCATACTAATGTTTGCAGATTCTGTCTTCTTGCCTTTTTTTTTTTAATAGGACAGTTGCCCTTCTCTAATATGGTGGTATTTCTTCTGTCTTTCATGATCTGGCAATGGCTCAGTAATCATATCTTTTTAATTCTTTCTGGACCTGAGGATGTAGTCCATTTTGGCCAGATTTTTTGAGGTAATAGGGATTCACTGGAGTTTATTGCATGGAGAAAGCATATGGTTAGATCTGTGCTTTAGGAAAATTATTATGGAGCTTATATGTTGAATATAACAGAGAGGGGAAAGGCTGAGTTAGGGAGAATAAATGTCACTTCAATTGGTAGAACTTGTTCCAGTAGGTCCAATAATTCATTCATGTACTCAGATCCCTATATCAGTGCTATAAAACCTAAATAGCGACAAATCCTTGCAGGCTGCATGTTGGTTTAGAAACCACAAATTAACATTATCATTGTTGCATTGTATTTTTTTAATTAAACATTTCCCAATTATGTTTTAATCTTTTTTGTTTGTTTGTTTCATTCTGGAGGTTTTTGGGCTCTTAAGGTCTTGGGGCATGCTATATGAGTTTGACACCCGTTCTAGATCATCTTCTCCAGAGATCATAGTAAAGGCTTAATATATGCTTATGGGTGTTCTGATGAAATATTTAGCAGTACTTCATACATCTTCCTTCCTTCCTTCCTTCTTTTCTTCCTTCCTTTCCCAGAAATCTTTGTGGTTATAACCCAGCAATGACAGTGCTGATAACAGACCCTGTATCTTTCCTGTCATCTGATTTTATCCCAAGGTATTCAAGGCAGAGGCTTGATGAGACACATTTGCCCCATAACAAAGAAGAGAAAGTAATAACTACAGCGGCACCTTGGAAAGAGACTCTATCTTGCTCACTAGTTCTAGAAAATGTCCATTACTGTAGTTAGAGCACCTATTTTCCAAAAGAATGGTAAAGATAATTCCAGTATGGTCTGTTGGGTTTTCTTCACAAAGATACTGGTCTGGTTTGCCATTTCCTTCTTTTGTGGATCACCTTTTGTCAGAAATCTCCAGAAACTCCGGGTATTCTCTGGTCCATGGTGTCATGAAGAGTTGGAACACGACTGAACAACTGAACAACAAAAATTGTAGTATGTAATTCCACTGTATTCTCATTTCCCTGGCTCACCTCCTAGGATCAACATGAAGTCTTCTGAGGATTTTAGAAATTCTTCTTATGAGGTTCTAAACAGATATCCAGCTAATCCCCTTTATGTTTCTCTCTAATTCCTAGGTGCTCTGCTTTCTTGACCAAGCCCAAAACATTTTTATAGCCAACAAAAGATACAGGAAACAATTGGCTCATTCTCGCTGACATTCACACATCTCTGTGGCACTCAGGAGAGGGGACGGCATGTGTGCTTAACAGGAGGAATCAATCTTCCTGCCTATCATCCTCTCTTGTCTCTTGAACAAAGTGTGTTAGTCCAATTACCTCACTCAGAACAATTACCTCATTATAAACTGTCTTTTCCCCTGGGAAAGTTGTTTTTGAGCAGGTAGTGTTTTGAGAGGGGAGACAGATTCTTCTTTAAAAAAAAATAATTCCCCTTGTACATTTAACAAAAGTGAGTGAAGATAACAGAGTAACTGCTGACTATATAAGTCCCAATTAATGTCCCCAAAAAATATCTTTTATTTTTAATTAGAATTTATTTTTGTCCTAAGGTCAAAATGGGCAAGAGTCAATATTTTACCCATTTGAGTCCTGGCACCATTTGGCTAACTCTACTCTCAAGGAGTATATGGGGTGGGTTTATAGATAGAGTATGGCCTTGGCCCATTTCTCAGCGTCTTTAATTTCTTCTTGGACAAAGAAGAGGCAGTAGTATAAAGTACTTTGAATCGTCCCTGGATTAAAACCATGTACATGATTTATATAACTATTAAAACAATAGTAACAACCTTCTTGGTTTCATTTGACTATATAGATATAGATAGATATAGATATAGCAGGACAGCCTGACCTGGTCCCCTCATTGACATAAATGAAAGGTTATGTCAGAGCTCCGTTGTAGGAAATTAAGGGAGCTTCTATATATAAGAGGGCTATCTGCTGGAAAGTGAGAAATTCGGGAGTAATTTTTGGACTGTCAGTGGTAGAGAGGGGTGAGAGCTTGCAGCAGTTAGACAATGCTCAAGTTCATAAGGCAAAAGGAACTGACTTTGCGAGAGAAAATTCAGATCTCACGTGGAAAGTGAAAAAGCCAGAGGCAACACGTCATCCTCCCCCCTCCCCAAACATTCCTGTTTGAGCGGACCACTAGCTCTCCTTATGCCTTATTACCTCAGTCTCCTTCCGCAGCCCTTTTCCCCCTTCATTTATTCCTCAGGGCATTTTACTTCTTGTAGTGCATGAGAATAAACTGGGGGAAGAGAAAACTATGCGGTAGGAGAAGAGGAAGGAACTCTCCCTACTGGAATAGAAATAACTGTCTCACGCACCTGACCCTCCCTAACTACACCAGGGCTGGGGTACCAATCTGTTCCTTTTCATCCTCTTCCTCCTCCTCCTAGCCAGTTCCGCCCAGGCCCGGCTCATTGGCTGCTGCTAGAGTGGGGAGGAGAAGGACTTGGGGGGAGAAGAGGGGGGCTCTTATTAGGAATGCGGACTCCTTTCTCCGCTCCCGTAGTCTGGAGCCCAGCAGCAACGTGCGGAAGCTGGGAGGTGCTCAGCGTTGCCGAGTAGGGGAAAGGCAACAGCAGAGGCGGGCGACAGCTGTAGCTGTGACTGTCTCCCTGCTCTGGGGAAGGGATGGGGGCCAGTGCTCCCTTTGGGTCCTCATCCAGCGGCAGCTCGGGGCTCCATGCCCTGCAGCTTTAGGAAGAAGCTGAGACCACAGTCACTGGAGAGCTAAGAAAGGACACGCACTCTTCCATTTCTCCATCTCTCTCTCGGTGTGCTTCTCTCTCCTTCCCGTTTTTCCCGAAGGAAAAAGCAGGAGTGCTGAAGAGGAGTCAGGAGGAGGAGTACAGAGCATGGGGGGAGCAGCCCGTGGAGGAGGAGGAGGAGGACGACGTGGCGGCGGAGGCAGCTGTCCAGAAGGGCTCTACCGGCTCCTCTTGCTGGGGCTTTGCTGCTGGGTTGCAGGCGCTGCGGCTGTCCGAGGTAAGCTAAGACATGGGGATGCAAAGGGAGGGGAAGGAGAGCCCCGAGAAGGGAGCTAGATCCGAACATGCTGCGTGTTCTTGACAAGTTGCGTCCCGCAGCTCCGGCAGCAGCGAAGCGGGTTGTGAGTGCAACCAAGGCTGTTGGTCCGAGGGGAAGGACAGACCCTCGCCTCGGAGAGCCCAAGTTTGCCATTTGCGGCAATCCTACAAGTTGCAGCAGCCTGAATATCTGCCCAACCCCTCTCTCCGCGACCCTTTCATTTCACCCTTTAGTTTCCTTCCCACTCTGGGGAGAAGAATCACTGCAGAGGTGGTAACCCCTATAAACTCCTGCTTCCAGACCCCAGGTTCTTTCTTCTCTTCTGATGGGAAAAAGGTACGAAGCTCTGGGAGAAAAAGACTCAGATGCACCCAACCTCCTCGACCCCTAGCTGAGCTGTCCAGGACTTTCTACAGAGGGCAGAGGTGGGGATGGGGCTTAGCTTTGGGTAGAAAGGTAGTCTGAGAGAGTGACTTTACCCCTCCATTCACCCACCTCTCAGCCCCTGCCAACCTGAATACTCCGCTGCATTGGACTTACTGATTCTGGGCGAAGGTAAACGGAGCCTCCAGAAAGCAATGTCAATGCAGGAGTTCCCTCTCACCGCGCCCCTCCCATATTTCGGGCATCCCCTGTCCCCTTCTGATCCAAGGCACAGCATCCTTTAGGGTACCCTGTTCCCCCAAGCTTAGCCCAGGTTTCCTCTAGGTTGGGTGTGCCTGTGTTCATTGGATGGCTGTCTGGGAAATTCCCTGCCGGGTTCAACAGATCCTGCCAGGGAAGAGGAGGGCTAGGCAATTGGCCTGCCAGTCCAGTGACCTGGCCTTTCCTTCCTCCGTATCCAGCCCCCAGTGGTCTTGTCACCCGGGATCTCACACAGTCCTTACTGTGTAGTCCCGCCGCCTTATGGAAAAGCAGAGAAAGCTTGGCTCTTCTAGGGCTGGTGATGCAGACACCTTTTGCCTGAAGCCGTTGAGCTCCAGCTGTGTGTCATTTTGCAACTGGTTTCTGTTACACCTGAGGGAGGACACGGAACACCAACTTAAGGGCAAGTCGGGGATCCGTTTAAAAGATGCTCAGGTTCTAGTGACAAATAACTTGGCTTTCTATGCTCTCTCTCCCTTCCAAATAAAATTAACAGGAGTCTTTTTTTTAATGTCTCCTCTCCCCTCCCCCTCCAAGGCCAGTTTGGCCGTCGATTAAGCTTAGAAAATGTTACTGTTAGAAATTATTTGCCCTATAGTTGTCTGGTGTGTGATGGAGCGCAGCTGCCCCCCTCGCCTTCTCTTTTGTTTCACTAAACCTCGTGTAAATAGCAGGAAGATTGGAAGACCAGCCACAGCGGTGGAAAGGGCTCAGCCTAATCGCAGAAGAGCCGATATAATACCGTTTTGTTTTGTTTTTCAAAAGAGCTGGCTTGATTCTAGGCTTGCCTGGTATCAGGAAGAAGAAAAGAAGGTGTAGATCAAGCTAGCTGGTTTATAGCCCTTTGCATTTCATATCAAAAGTTTTGTTTGTTTAATGGAGCAACATTTTAGAAAAGCAGAGAAAGTTTTAAAAAAAGAGTATTTCTAACACCATACTATGGTGGTAAAGTACAGTTGCTGCAAGAATGTTAAAGTACAGTTACTGCAAGAAAACAGTATGCTTTAGCCATTCACTTCACTTTAAAAAAAGTATGTGGAATACTTTTTTCAGCTGTTTTTCTTTTGTTTTTAAATGGTACATTGTGACTGAAATTTTATTCTTCAACTCATTTTTGGTACTACATAAAGTTCCACCTGCTCTAGCCCTTAACTCTAGTTACTGACCCTTTCAGCTTTAAGATCATGGTTTGTGAAATTGTCTTCAAGGTAGATCTAAACAGGGCAGGGAACGTGTCCAAAAGCCTCCAGAAGTGGAGTTTTCACTGACTGTGAAATTCAGGATACAGCCTCTTATCTTCAAGCTGTCCCTTAAAGGGCTTCTGGAAAAACACACTGCACACTCTACAGGCTTTTTATTTACAACAAATGCCTTGCACGGATCATAGTAATGTTCGGCCACATGGAATGGAATGATAACTCTAACCAATATTTCTCTTGTAACATTTCACTCACTGGGGGCATGTAGCCCATTTCTCTTGACCTGTGTCAGAGATCCCTGAAGAAATTAGCAGGGAGCAGGCTTCTGAAAAACACAAAGCCACAGGCCATTTGGTTCTTAAACAATCAAGCAGCTGTGTACTGTATGCTATTGGTGTTTTCAGGTCAAAGATTATGTCTCTGTCTTCAGGGTCTCTGAGACTCATAGTGATTTCACATGGTTTTATATCAAAGAAAGGGATACACTTCTCTTATATTGCCATGGAGGTCATTACCCCCATGTGCATCTTGATAGACAAAGGTATGTCATTAAAGGATGTCCAAGAGAAATGCATTTTGTTTCGAATTCTCTTTGAACTCCAAGGTGCATGTCCATTGGGATACAGGATACAGGAAAAAGTCAGGTTGGAATATGTGATCTCTAAGGTTCTTTTTGCCTCTAACATTCTGTGAAGCTGTGACTCTATGACCCTTTCCCCATTTCATGTGAGGGATATTTTGATAAAGAAAATAACATTCAATGGCATTTCTCACTTGTGGTCTTTGTTACCTTTACCTAAGGCAATATCTGTTTCAGGTTTTTTGTTTTGTTTTGGTTTTTTGCCCCACTCCTTTTTTTTTCCTTTTCTTTCCCAGTTAGTTGATAAATATCTAACTGAGAACCTATAGTGATGTTTCCAGATGGTTCATGCTAATTGGATTTAAAGAACACCTATGGGAGGAGAGCTAGAATGTACTGAAGGTAGGGGCACAAGAGAAATACACTGTTTTTCTTCCTTTGTTAGTCTGAGAATTGCCTACTCAGGTTCCTGTGATTGCCAGTCAGCATGTTGGAGATGCATATTACTTATTTGTGAATACTATATATTTAACACTTTCCATCTTAAAAGCAGAATATTTAAAAGTTATTTCCGACCTGCCAAGTGTTAATTGAATCTGTGGCTAGCTGTCATGCTGATTGTTTTTGTTCTTCACTTTAACATACATGTTTGTAATAAGATTTACGGGTATGGCTAGCTATGATTTCTGTACTGTATTTGGAGAGTTGAATCAAAAAAAGCTAACTCATTGGATACAAGGAAGAAAAAAATCCTTAGAAGTCAGTCTAACTTGTAATGAGTTGATTTTAATTAGGTCACCCATTTAGTCACTTTGGACATTTTCCCTCCCCCATAACTTTTCATATGTACAAATGGGGCAAGAAATTCATGATCACTATATAGTCATAATGTAGCATAGTAATTTTTTTTTCAATACTTCAAGAAAACCAGGATTCCACTGGTATGGACACCTTCTATACATACCCAGATCATAACCCCTGTGATTGATTTTCATGAATTGCTCTGATTAAAAATGAAAACATAAAAGCATTTATCACCTAGTGGCCAGCCCTTCTGACAAGCTTCAGCTGTGCACTGTATGCTATTGGTGTTTGCAGGTCAAAGAGTATTTTCTTCAGATTCTCTGAGACCCATGGTGGCATCCTTTGGTGTTATATCAAAGAAAGGATACATTTCTGTGATGTTGCCATAGAAGTTATTAATTCAGGTCATATACCATATCCATTTGCAGTGAAAATTTGAAGGCTTTTTTTTTCTAGTTGGGAGGACATTACAGCACTTCTGCTTGATGATTAGAAGTCAAAGTTGTTTGTATACCATGATAAGACACCAGACAAGTTTTTTTTAGAGGATAAATGAGGTTGTCATCTACAAATACACAAATCCATAAATCCATTTAGTTTTATTTATTCTTCCATCTTTCCATGTTTAATGCCTACCACTTGTCTTATTCCTATTATTCTAAATATCTGTGTCTCATGGGGCTGTATGGGACTAAAGTTTCTACTTATTTGGTTATGCCTCATACTTTCCAACCCTGAGAAGGTTTTCCATCCCAGCAGCTCTAAATTTTCTTGCCTTTATAGAGTGGTCTGCATTCTAAATCAAGAGTTCTTTGAGTTTCTCAGTCCTCAATGGTAAATCTCCTCCATTAGACCTTGACCACCCAGGCAGGTGAAGATGATGTTAAGGAAAGCCCCACGGTTGTATGTGTAAGATTCCTTTGGGCCTTTTGTGTATAATAAAGTGTGTGTGGGGGGAGGGAGACCATGCATTCTAGAACACACACTTGCATTATCAAAGAACTTTAGGGGAACCATCTTCCTGTACTCAGATCACTCCTGAGCTATTAGGACAAATATTCCATTAAATCATATTGTTCATTTTGACTTACCTGTAATGGAATAATACACTTCCTCTTCTTCCTTTCTCTTTGCCTCTTTGTACTAATGCCAACATAGAAGTATTGTGAGTAACTTTCTCTGAGCATTCTAAACTATATACTCTAATAAGAGAATGCCCCTCCATGACCAGTTTATCTACTCCCTAATTCACAGAACTATTGAAAGGAAAGTACCTTATGAATTATAAAGCACTATATAAACACAAGCTATTGCTGTTAAAATAGCATTTGTTATCAAATATCTCTCCTGCAGTCCTTTGATAACCAACTATGGCACAGAGCTGATCCTGGGTTCTCAAAATGAGTTCTAGAAAAGTGTAAGCTGGAAATATTTGGAAGTATGGTCTGAGGCATAGGCTGAATGTCCATAGTTTGAACTTAACTACCTGACTAAATATAATGGGGCTTATCCTGAGAGTTCTGGCTACTGAATGATAATTGTTGCTGTTTTGTTGGGGGCTGGGTGGCATATGTTAACCAATTACTAAGATATATAGGAGGTTGTACTCTGTGTCAGCAGAGGGACCACAGTCACTAATACAATCCCTGATTCTTCATGCATTAAAGTGTAAATTATCATCATTATAATTGTCATCATTATCAATACGTGTAGCCAAAAATGGAAACAGGCCCATCTCATTGCTTGAAGAAACAGTTAAAAAGGTTGGCTTACCTACTTTAATCAAACACAGTATGTAGCCTTACTGGAATGTGAAAGTGTTAATGTTAGTAGGGAAAACTCAGTAGATCATTTGGCATCCAAGTTAATCCCCAGGTTTTGTTTTATTCCATTTTGCTCTTTTATTTTACTGGTGGTGTTAGGAAAAGAAAAAAATATATATGTACAGGAATGGGATCCATATGGACATCAGAGAGTAGATATACATAGATATATATCAGACAATAGAGGGTTATGTAAGAGATTAAAGAAATCCCTGGATATGTTCAGACCAATCTCAGAGGTGCATGTGGCACAAAAACAAGCATTCTGTCAGCATCCAGGCTGATGCACTTTAGACTTGGAGTAACACTTACAATCCAGAATTCTGCTTCCTAATATGATAACTCTCTCCCTTTTTTTTCATTTTAGAATTTCAATAGGAAATATTATTCTCGAATTGAACGCTCTATCCATGGAATGTCAGGTCCCTGGGGACTATTTGTTGCATCTCCTGTATTTTTAGGCTTATTTGCTGGGGAAATGTGGAGCATGAGATTTGAGAATAGATTGTTAACACCAGAGGCTGCTGTTTCTGCTGTTTTGGGTACTCCTGCGGCTGCTCTTGTGAGGCAGATGGCTTGATTCATTTATAGAAAATAGATATTCGTTCCATTTTGCATTTCTACTTTCCAAAGAACTTTTAATTGTTTGTGCCACATTGCCTCATATGGTCTTATTGTGTGTGTACACATATACATGCTGTGTGTATAGATAATTTTCAGAATTAGACGGGTGTTGATGTACTCAGTTTGTGCTGTAGCAGAAGTCCGTGCAAAACTCAGCCATGATTTTGGAAAGTGCTCTTTGAAAGGAGGCAAGAAATGTTTAGAATTACAAGTTTATTCAGGATACTTTCCTCTCACTATGTCCTCTGTTCCTGACTTCTACTTTCCCTCAGCAACTCACTAGCAAAACTTTGGCATTTCTCTTTCTTTTTCTCACTTTTGTTTTTTCTTCTCTCTCTTCCCACTCCTTCCTTTCCCTTTCCCCCTCTGCTCACCTTCCCTTCTCTTTTCCCCTCCCTTTCTTCTTCCCCTTACTCTCCCTCTCCTAGCCCTCCCCTTTCCATTCCTTACCATTGTGCTATCTGACTGTATGCTACCAAAGCAAATTGTTGGCAAAATTCTCACAAACTCAAGGATCCCTGCAAAGTGGGGCAGAGGGGACCTAGGATTAGCGGCAATGGAAGGGGACACCACATCGTTGACTTTGGGGTCTTCATCTCTCCCTTCTCCAAATTGAATTTGCCCCAGGTGCCAGAATTCCTAGTCATAGTTCACAACAGGATCCACTAATGATTATGTGCCTTTTGTGAAAGAATCAGGGAATGACAGTTTCAAAGCTTAGGAAATGATCAGTAAGTTACGACAATCCTTTTCACAAATGAGGAAAATGAAATAATGTATGTGATGAGTAACAAGTCTTCACTCTGGATTTTGACTTGCTGACTGTAATTTTCTAGTTGGTATAAATGATGTTTAGAGGCAATTTGTCATAGTGGATAGAGTGCTGGCCTCTGAGCCAGGAATCCCTGGATACAAGTTTCACCTCTCAATGTTTTCTTGTTGTTGTTTTCAGTCGTGTCCAATTCTTCATGACCTCATTTGGGGTTTTATTGGCAAAGATGTTGGAGTGGTTTGCCATTTCCTACTCCAATTCATTTTACAAATGAGGAAACAGAGGCAAACAGGGTTAAGTGACTTGCACAGGATCACATAGCTACTAAGTATCTGAGGCCAGATTTGAACTCAGGAAGATTAATATTCCTGACTCCAGGCCTGGCACTCTCTCCACTTTGCCTCCTACCTGCCCTAACTGCTCTGGGAACCTCTTTTAGACTATAAGCTCTAATAAAGGTGTTAATCTACATTAGTAGAGATTCCCATCTAATAATTTCCTATTCCAGTGAAAATTTTAAGTCTATATCCTGACCCTTATATAAAAAGAGTAAGGAGAGAACCTTGGAGACAGAATTTTCTCTGTGGACTGAATTTGTAAGAAATACATTGTGAGAAAGAATCATAATAAGCATTTTTGTATAAAGGAAAGACTTTATGGAAAACCCAGCTGTTGTTTGGATTAAAATTTCTCATTTCGGATGAATTTGAAGGAAAATGGCGTGACAGAAGATGGGTTATAGGCCTACAGGTAGAGCCAGGAAATTAATCCAAGCCAAAGCAGTCATTATGATTACTTGAAGTCTCCATCAAGCTCTTGGATAATGGTGTTTTGAATTTCATTTTCCACAATTTGGAGTGTGGTTTTGATCTTCCACTAGTTTAGAGGTTCTTAACCTTTTCTGTGTGTGTGTGTGTTTGTGTGTGTGCATCACAATCCTTTGAAAATCTTATGAAGCCTGTGGATTTCTTCCTAGAAGAATATTTTTATGAGCATAAAACAAAGCACAGGATTACAAAAGAAATGAAATATATTTAAATAGTTATAATATATTTATATTGAAGGTGAATTATATTTAAAAAACAATGTGGAAGACTGCTTATAATTGTTTGAAAGTTGTAGGGGACTTATTTACTTCTCTGGCATATGTGTTTTGATATATTTTGAGGGGAGGAATGGGTAGGTATTACCATGAAACTATTCCACTTACCCAAGTAGACCATAAACTTTTCACCCCAGTCTGGGAGTTTAATGAGCCTCTGTGTGCATCCTATGATCTGATGATCATCCTTCTGGGCATGAACCTATCCATGCATAGTGAATCCAAACTCCATCTTCCATCAGGGTACTTCCTCAAGCCTTTTTTAGCCTGCTGGAGGTTGCTTCTCTCTACGAAAAGATATCAAGATTCATAGGTGACCTCCATACCTCCACGATTCAAACAAGACTTTAGTGGAAGATCAATAAGACAATAGCAACCTGAATTGGTTTCTGATTGGGAGCCAGTGTCAAGTTGTGATTGGCAGTCGAAGCTTCCTGCTGTAAAAGACACAGGTGAACACATTCTTTAGGCAGGTAAGCACTTATTTAGAGATCCCCATCTTCAGTTGGTGGACACCATCTGGTATTTCTTGACAAAAGAATTCTGGATGTATTCTACCTGTAATTCTAAATGCACAAGAGAGAAAGGAGGTGGTTCTGTTTTCTACAAGGATGTCTTTTAAAAACAGCTGGAATCCTAAAGGTTTTTGTTGTTGATGATATTTTAAGGTGCAAAGTTATAATCTAGTTCAGTCCCTTTACTTGCTGATAAAATAACTGAGGCCTAGAAAGGTTAAATGAATTGGCCAAAGTCAAACAGTTATTTAGGGAATTGGCAGATGTAGGCCTGAAACTCAGGTCATCTGATTCCTGTTTTTTGATCTTTCCAATAAAATAATAATAACCATAGTAAATATTTCTATATTATTTTAAAGTTTGTAAAGTATTTCACACATACATACATACATATATACATATATATAAATATATATACATATATACACATTCACATATTATATACATATATACACATTCACATATTATACACATATAGACGTGCATGTGTGTATCTCATCCTCAAATTAGTCCTACATTTGAAATTAACTCACTCTCAGAAGTAGAAAGTTGGATAAAAAGTATGCTTGGGTTAACCCCAAATTTGAAATCAAAACCAAAACATGCATCAATTCTTCATGGAAAACCAACTTCACTGCCGCCAGATGGAGTACTGAGAAGACATGGTGATTTCTTTGGTTTATTTTGTTTTGTTTTCTGGAGGTAAGATGTGAAGGTTTTAGGTGAATTTCCCTGCCCACTTACTCTGCAGCTGAGGTAAGGTACATTAGATATCCTATTTAAAAGGGGAAAAACTAGTTAACTTCTGGCAGATGGGGAGGGTGTTCTACCATTAAGCCTTTCTGAAGAGAGTACAATAAGCTAATTGTACCTGAGAAGCTCTTTCAGGTCTAGAAAAATGACTAAGATAAAACAATTCAAATTGATTATATAAGTAATAATACTTCCACCTTTTATTTTTATATTGTTCTGTTATATATACTAAGCTATTTCTTGAAACAAATAAACAAGCACTTAGTCCATCTTTACATGCTACCTGGGAGAGAGTTCTTATGCCCATTTGAAAGAAAGAAGAGGTAGTTGAGACCCCAGTAGAGGATGGGAATCGCCCATGAACGTGTGGCTACTTAGTAACCCAGGAAGGAACTAGATCCCAAGTCTTCTGTTTCCCATCCCCATATTCTTTTTACTCTCCCACCAAAAACTTGTTTTTACTGAAATAGAGTCACATTGCCAAAGGAAGAAGAGAATGTTTGTTCCTGGAGTGAATTTGATAAATGGCGTTCAGATGAGGTTTGTAAAGGGGTCTGAGGGGACAGAAGAAATAAAATTCGTTCAAATCTGAAAACATCTTGTTTTGCCTTGATGCTCAGGATGTTGTTTGTTTAACAATATTCTAAATAGCAGCCAGTGATGTGAATGAAAGGGGCCACTGAGAATCTGTTGAAAGTGAATGGGGAGAAAAATAATCACTTTTAGTATATAAAATCAGCATAGTAAAAATAGAATATTTTGTTTTTAATAAGTTTGGGATTAACTGATACGCAAAATGTTTCTAAGATAAAAGCTAAGTAGTAGTGGTTTATTTTTTAAAAAAGGAAAGGGATTAAAGTAATTTATTCAGATAAGTGTTAGCATAAAATTATTCATTCTTATTTTTTAAACACCATTAGGGACCTAAAGCTTTGCAAATATATTGGTTTGCATAAAACATTTCTCAGTCTGCTTTACTACTTTTTAAATGGCTTGTTTTGTTATCAATTGTGTTTCTTTTTCTTTCAGTGTACTCTTATAGTAGGAGATTAAAGTATCCCAAATTGGATTTGACAAGTACTGTAACAGCACGCTGCTGTTCTGGCCCTCAAATAACAATTTCCATGAAATGTGTCCTAAGGAATTATTTTACCTGTTTTTGTTTGTTTGTATATTTTTTAAGAGAGAAAGTTGTTGGTTTTCCTATGTCAAAAGAAAACTATATTCGAAAAAAATTACTTCTCAGGAAATTCATTTTTGGGAGGAGTGTCTTCTCTTAGGTGAGGAGGTAGGAACCTGTCACCAAACTAAGGGCCACTTGAGACAATGAACTTGTCCAAAGGGGAATCTCCCACACGTGACTGTTTAAAGGGGTCAGGAGGTTCACAGGTTTGGCAGTGTGCATTATGTGGTAGATGGTATCAGGGGCTTTATTTTATTTTTTTATTTTTGGCTAGGCAATGAGGTTAAGTGACTTGTCCAGGGTCACATAGCTAGTGAGTGATATGTGTTGGAGGCTGGATTTGAATTCAGGTCCTCCTTACACCAAGGCTGGTGCTCTATCCGCTGTGCCACCTAGCTGCCCCAGGGGCTTTATTTTAAAGAAAGGTCATGGATGAGCAAAGCATTTCCCCTCTTAGAAAAACAAGAACTTTTGAGTTTTCTTGCCTTTATTTTCAAATTTGATACACACATCATGCTTATTTTCAATCAGTTAAAAAACATTCCTTAAGTGACTACTATGTTCCAGGCTATACTAAGCCCTGGGGGTACAAAAAAAAAAAAAGAGCAAAAGACAGTCTCTGTCCTCAAGGAGCTTACTGTCAAATACCTTATTTCATCTACTGGAGAACTTCAATAGATTGTATGGAACAAGATTCTGTCCCCAGTCTCTGGTGGAAGTTAACATTCAGGATGGAGAAAACATATATACATACATATGTGTGCATGCACAGAGTATATATGTGTGTATGATATACATGTATATACATACATACACATAGACATATATAAACAGAGAGAGAGTATTATATAAGTTCTTGGGGGACTCTTATGCTCTGCTTTATTTATAATCTTAAATTACCCAGTCTAAAATTATTAAATAAATATTATAAAATATTTAGTAAAATATTACTAAAATACGATTAGTAATATTCTAATAAATACTAAATAAATATTATTCTAATTATTATTAAAAATTTATATTGTTCTTTCAACTGATTTTTCAAGTAGGATAGAGGCCAAGCAAAATTGTGAAGCTGACAAAGTTGAACTTTGGAAGATACAATCACTATTCTTTGCAATCACTAACGGTCTCCCCAAGTCCAAGCTCTTTCCTCTCACTGCCCCCCCCATTGAAAGTGTTATTCAGACTTACGACTGATTATAGTGTGTAGTATTAGCACTTACTGCAATATTTAATTTTAACAAGTTTAAGCACCTTCAACTGGAGTTCTGATACTGAATTTTTATCAATAGTCAGTGGCTGGATGAGGGAGATTTTGGGAGCTCTGAAAGCATTTTAGGCCCTGGCTATTAGTGTCTTTCCTGTACCCCCCACCCCAAAAAAACATACATTGTATTTATTTTGTCAATAATTACTTATTAGGTTCCTTATGGCAGGGATTGTTTCATTTTTGCCTCTTTATGCCCAACACTTGGCACAGTGCTGGGCACACACTTATGTGTATAACAAACAGTGTTGATTGATTCAAGTGGCAATCTGTAGCCCAGGCCCAGAGCTCCTTCAAACAAGTACAAACAATGGAAAGAACCTGTTCCTTATGACCTGATCTCTCTTAAATGAATGTCTAGCTCACAGTTTAATCATTTGACGGAATTGATCAGGTACAATTGGTCTTGTTTGAGTTACGGGAGTGTAAAGACTTTTCACTAGGTGGCACATGGTTTATTGGCCAATATAGGGAAGCAGGACATTTTTAAAAAGCAATAGACTGGGAGCACAGATCCCAGAATCAGAAAATGCTCAGAGTGTGGTTTATTGGAAAGGAAACTAGAGTTACAATCAGAAGAAGTGGATTTGAAACCCAGCTCTTCCATTTAATAGTTTGCTGATTTGTGCAGATAATATATTCTCTATGAGTCTCAAGTTTCCTCTTCTGTAAAACTAAGGAACTGAAATAAATGCACTCTAAGTTCCCTCCCAACTTAAGTATTTTATGATGCTGCTTAGGCTGACATGATATGACTGACTTATCTTGTTTGACCTATTCACTTTATAGATGAGGACATTGAGTCCCAGGCAGGGGAAGTGACCTAGCCAGTGTCACACAGAAAGTGGGTAAAGAAAGAACAATAACTGATTGTAGCACAGAGATTCCTGTTCAATGACCAGTCAGGTGACATTCTGTGAACTTGCTTCTGTCCCTAGACTCCCTGAGTATTAAGAAGTGGACTCGGTTTCAATTTCATTTCATCTTTAATCCTCCACCAAAGGCCATGTCTGCCAAATTGGCCTGATCTAGAAGACTTTGATCAAGGGCTGAGGGATGGGCTGTATGTATAGTTTCCAAGGACTGATATCCCACATTTTAGGGAGGTTCACCATTAGAGGGCTGCTCTCATAGTATGGCATTTTGACCATTGTGAGAATGAAGGCCTAGAGGGACTTCAGGTTTCATTGGTCAAGGAAATACCTACACTGAAGAAATTACAGATATTTTCATGTACATAATATGTTGTTTATTTTGAGAAACATATATTGAATTGAAACCCAGAATAGCATATTAAAGAGCCCACCTTAAATACAGAAAAACATGGATTTAGTTCCCATTTCTGACACATGTTGGCTGTGTGACCCTAGGTAAGTATCTTAACTTGTCAGCGGTCTAGGTAATGTTCTATGACTCTAACTGGCAAAGAAGTTTCTGACTTGTATTGGCAAAAGGAATTTAATTACCAAAGTGTTTCTTATATCAATGAAATGACATGTTTGGTCCCTGACCCTATAAATATTGAATTGTCACCCTTAAACACTAATTGAATGAAAATCATAGACTCTAGAGAATGCCTGGATTACAGAACAATCATTAATCCAGGCTACTCCGTAGCAATTTATTTTTATAGCTTTAAAATACAAATTATGTAATATTTCGCATGATAGCCATTTGCAAAGGATAAAGACTAAACCTGTGATTTCATTGGCATAGAGAATTTCTGGGTGAGGAAATTTCCTCTACGGTGCAGCATGGTACCTTTTCTGACACTTATTATCTTAGAAACTTCATAGCTTAAAGGTAAAGAGACCTGGCTATGGTCGTACAGACAGTATTTATCAGACATGGAACACGAATACATTTCTACCCAGCTTTGAGGCCAACTCACTATCCAGACCATGCTGTCTCTATCAGTCTGGTGGTGTCTGATCCTCCAACCGGAATGTAAAGTCTATTGGGAAGGGACCAGGGCCTATCTCAAATTTGTATCTCCCTCCAGTGTCTGGCAAAGTAATGCTTAATAAATGGTATTATTGACACAGTATAGAAAATTGATTTGTTATTCCTCAGACTCTATCATGAATATGCTAAAACTGGAGTCAGAAACAGAGGAGTTTACATCCTTCGCTGACACTTGATGGATATATAATCCTGGGCAAGTCATTTAACCTGTATCATCCTCAGTTTCCTAATCTATAAAATGTAGATAATAATAACCTCATAATGTTAAGATGTACAAAAAGTTTTGTGAATCTTAAAGCTCTAAATAAATGCCAAGTTCTTAACCTTTTATGTGTCATGGTGAAGTCTATGGACCCCTTTTTAGAATCAAGTTTTTAAATAATTTAAGAAAATGCTAAATTTCTGCATTAGAGGATAGTGAAAACAGATGAGATATTTAAAAATATATATATATATATATATATAATATAGGTGTATGTTTATATGTATATATATATATATATATATATATATACACATACACACACACATATACAGCATGTGGTATATACATGTGTATAGTATACATCTATATATAGAGTGATATACATCTATGTAATATTTCATATTACAGTAATTTGTAGGGTATGCATATATTATGCACACATATTTTGTGCCAGCCAATCCAAATTATAAACTCCAGATTAAAAACCTCTGATGTAAATGCTAGCTGTTATTTTATATTTATCATTGTCAACATTATGAATGTAATAAAATATTTTATTTTAAGGATCCTGTTAGTATTCTAGAACCTATCTAAAGCAAATATTATATTTAAGACTGCTAATCATCTTTTGTATTAATGACCTCAAACAAAATATGTAGCCACTGATAACTGTCATTTCAGCATGAGTTGATCAATGCCATTTAGGAATTTCCTAACCTTCCATATTAGCACTTGCACATAATGCTCTGCAGTGCTTATGTGAGTATGGAGATTGTATATGATGTCAACTGCTTTCCAATTTCGGAACGTGCAATCTATGTATAAGGTGGGGTAGACTGGCTTTAATGGGTTGCTGAGCCTGATTGTCGAGCTGTTGTACAAAGGGATGCAGTGGTCATTCAAAGGACACTAGGTGGTGCAAATTTTTAATATTCATCTTACGCTGTGCTTTCTGGCAAAGGTTATCAGTGTTGGTATAACAAAATTTATTCCAGAACTTTGAAAGACCCTGCTTGGGATAAACTTGTGAGATTCATGAGGGCTGCAATTTCTTATTCTTATCCCACCTCAACTTCCCATTTCTTATTATTAAGAAAAAAAAGAGTTTGAAATCTGTGCCTGTCTTGAGAAAAAGTAAAAACAATTCTTCACATTTGAAACTCAGCATGTAAAGTCAAAAAAGTACATCATGATGATTATTCCTACAGGAGCCACCTTGCTGGGGAAGGTCTCAGACACGTGGTGTTAAGGACTTGGGATTCTTAGAGATTAAGTGCCAAAATATTCAGGGGTTAGATATTTTTAGCAATGATTTGGGGAAGAAGTTTATTGGGAGAAAAGATAGGCAGTCTAGTTGTCCCCAGCCACCTGCCCAAGACATTTCCCAGATGAAAGTGCTCTGGGGAGCATCTGTAGTACTGTCACACAGAGTTAGGCTAGGAGGACTGCCGACAGGTGTTTTGAACACATGTGGGCATTAGGATTTCACAGCATAAACTGATATTTAATTGTTGGCATGTTTTTTAAACACTCTTATTGATTCATATTAGTTGAAAAGATGAACACTGAGTGTTTCAATTAACTGCTGTTGATGAAGACAATTTTTAAAAAATTCTGACAAGGGACACTTGAAGTGGTTTTGACTGAATTGTCGTTTGGGTAAGCACGGTAGAAGATGGGCTTTTGGAGCAGTAGCCAAGGTTATTTCAAAGAAGGCATTTATAGCAAAAGGGTAAGGCAAACAGCTACTGATTCCTAGTCCCTGTAGGGCATCTTTCAGTATAGGATCTCAAAGGACTTTATAAATACTATCAAAGTTTCACAAATCCCTTCAAACAGCTAGGATCTTAAGCATTATCTGCATGTGACAGAAGTGGGAATTGAGGCCCAAAAAGGAAAATTGGTAATAGAATCTTCCAGGAATCCCAAAGTGAAGAATTATCCCACAAAGACATCTATATATCAGCTCTGAATGAGCTACTAAAATGTGATAGAAAGTGGAGTTTCTTACAATTTCTTTTAAGCCTACTGCCTGATTTCTGTTGCTTACTGATCTGTCTTTGGATTTTAGAGCATATTTTCATGACAGGATCAGAAGCTATCCTTTTGGCTATCTTTTCCTCAAATTGACATTCAAATAAAGCAAGGTCCCATGGATACCACAGCTGGGAGGCTCTGGGCAACCAAGGAGCCAGATGAAGTAATTTGCTATTTAGAGTGATATTTGAAGGGTAAGCAGAGGTTGCAAGTGGGAAGGGGCAAAGGTAGGAGGTAATAAGAGGACATCAAAGCCATACTTTTTCTACCTCCTTTTTTTCTCAGAAGCAGTGTTAGTAGAAGAGTACTGCTTAAAAACTCAACATGAAGATTTTCTAATTGTATTAAGTATTGGAGATAAACTCAGAAATCTGACTTTAAATCATTTTTTTTTAGTTCTTTCATATGTAGCCCGGAGGAAAGTCACTTCTTGATGATGATGATGATGATGGATTTCCTTATCTCTAAAATTAGGGTTTGGATTTATATAAACTCTGTTTACTTTCTACTTTAACTCCTATGGAAACCCAATTCCTAGGCATTTGCTATATCTGTCATGATGTACTCTTGAGTAAAATGCCTACATCCTCTGCCTCTCCATGGGTCACTTTCGAAATACCACCCTCAAGTAACTCTTTTGGCAGATTGGAAATCAGAGGGTTGGAGAAGGGATTGATGGCTAGCCACATTGAATCTACATTTGCAAAGATGTAATAAAGAGATAAGCAGCAGGCTGTTCAAATTGAACATCTTATAGGCATCTCAAAGTTAATATGCCAAAATAGAATTCATGTTTTCTCCAAAACCCACCCATCTTTTAAAATTCCCAATTCTTATTGATGGCATCCCTACTCTTCCCAACAGCCAGTTTCACAAGCTTAGAGTCATACTCACCTCCTCACTCTCTGTCACCCCACATCATTTCTGTGATTTCTTTGAGTATATGCAAAATACATAAAAAATAAACACAAGGTAATGGCTGATGACACCCCAAGAGGCAAGGGATTAGGAAAGGTAGAAGGCAGAAGGTGGTGCTTGAATTGAGCTGCCTTCTTTACACTTATTTCCCCAGTGCCTACCTCAGAGTTTGCCACATAGGCTTTTAATAACTCTTCTTTTTTTAAATTGATGATTGATTGATTGAAAATAGGGATCCATTCAGAGTTGAAGTAAGGAGGAAGAGGATCTCAGGCATAAGGATCATTCAGTCCCTAAGATTCTCAATACTTTTTGTATCTATTTTCTTCTTTGACTGATTGTTCTATTCATTGAATACAAACTAGGGATCCAAAGATGCAAAGGTGAGAAGGAAGAGGATCTCCAGCCTGAGGAACATTCAAACTACAACATCCATGATAACTTTTGTATCTCTCCTCTTATCTCAACTCACACAAATGTCACCATAGTAGAAATCTTTATTATATTTTACTTGGACTATCTTAGGAGCCTTATAATTAGTTTTCCTCCAATCTGTATCTCTCCTTTTCCATCTTGGCAGACTGGCTAAACTAGTTTAAGGATAATCAGGGGCAGCTAGGTCGTGCAGTGGATAGAGCACCAGCCCTGAAGTCAGGAGGACCTGAATTCAAATCTGACCTCAGACCAAATACTTGACACTTACTAGCTGTGTGGCCCTGGGCAAGTAACTTAATCCCAATTGCCTTAGAAGAAAAAAAAAAAAGATTAAGGGTAATCAACAAGCCTCAAACTCATCAGTGAGTTAAAGGACATCTACCCCCAGCACATGAAGGCTTTCCCCATCAGAATAAGCAGAGGAGAACAATTTGTTCCAAGAGCCATGGAGACTGAAGCAGGCTCTGTAGAATGCTGAGAGTTTTGTCAGACATCGAAGATGCCAAAGTCATCCATTGCAACCTGGGCCAACACCAGTCATCTTGACTTTTGTCTTTCTACTGGCCTTTGATGACTCTGGAGAGTCATCTCTATCTCACTTAAATCCAATCCACTTGCAAATCAAGGGATCAACCCATGAAAGATGAACAATAATATCTCTTGTCTTCAGTCTACCTTTCACAAGTTGCTAAAATGTAAACCTGAAGCAAAAGGAGGATCATGCCATTCCCTTATATAATAAATTCCAGTGGTTCCCTCTAGCCTCTATGATCAAATATATACTAAAGTTAATCATTTAAAACTTGCACCTCCAATTTACTCTTCTATGTTTATTTTATGTTACTTCCCTTTATATTCTCTCACTTCCAGCTGAACTGGCCTTCATGTTATATTTCATTCACAACATTCCATTTCCCTTCTTTTTAACTTTACCCTGGCTGTCTTCCCTGCCTGGAATGCAGGCTCAAGCATCATTTTCTGTATGTGGTCTTTTCTGATTTCAAAGCAATTAGGGCCTCCCCATTATCTTGTATTATTTTTATATATGTTGTACATCCTTAAATGTTTATGATGTCTCCCCTGAAATAATGTAACACTTTGAGGGCAGAGAATATTAGAATTTTGTTTTTGCATCTCTAGTACCTTATCATAGTGCCTAGAACTCAGTGGAAATTTCATCTGTACTTATTGGTTGACTGTCTAGAGGAGGCCATGGGAAGAATATTAAGTGTCAGTGAAAGGAAACTATAATGGCCATGGCCTCTCATCATTGATGGAATGATATTAACAAGTAAAGGTAACTAAAGGCAAAATTGGGAGCTTCAGATGTAACCTGTACCTCTAGCTGTGACAGTACCATTCAAGAAGTTGAGTCTTTCCTGTTTGCCTCTATCAGTAAGTTTCTGCTAGTACCTGCATATTCTGGACCTGGTCTGTGACCCAATTTGAAGGGTTTTCTTGGCAAAGATACTGGAGTGGTGTGCCATTTAAATCTCCAGCTCATTTTACAGGTGAGAAACTGAGGTAAACAGGGTTAAGTGACTTGCCCAGGGTCACACAGCTAGTAAGTGTCTGAGGGAAGATTTGAACTCAGGAAGATGAATCTGACTGCAGGACTGGTGATCTGTGTACTATGGTGTCACCTAGCTGCCCTCAAGAACAAGTATTGATGGTTTATATACTGTATACATCCTATTAAAGCTTATAATTTTTTTCCCCCAACAACCCTGCAAGGTCAATCTTTTCTTTCTTTTGAACAGTACCCTGAAGGCTTAGGCTACCTAACAAATTTTGAGTGCTCCATTTTGCATTGGAACTGGTGTCCATCTCCTTGACAGTGGCTCAGATTCAGCCAGGAGCAGGCTCTTTAGCTCCAAAAAGACACATTTATACAGCTCTAACCTGGGTCATTGTGTTAATCAAATAAAAGAAATGAACCAAAAATATTTTATCTCTGCAGATCAGGAGGGTGAGTGGAATAGGATTATTACACTACTCTTCAGAATAGATTCTTCCTCCCTCCCTGCCATAATTCCCCCAGGACAGCCTTGTAGCCCAATTTGCTTATTCCCAGAAGGATTATTAGCAGTTTTGATTCACTTTGTCATTTGCTGATTTAGTTTTGATTTGAGAATGAATCAGAACCTGGGACAATGGAGCTCTTCACACTTTTGCTAAGAAGGAAGGAAGGAAACAAACATTTATTGAGCATTTATTATATGTTAGGTAGACTGTGACCTGGGTGCAGAAATAGAAACAAAAAGAAAGCTATCCTTTGGAAGAAAATACAGGAAAGGTAACTGAAATAGGGGGTGGGTTGGGGAGAAAATGAAGACTATAGTTTTGAAGTCCACCATCCAGGATTTAGGTTAGATTAGGTCCCTCCACAAAATGGAAGTCCAAGGAAGAACTCACCCAAAGGAGAGTAGAGAGAGGTATGGGGTTTACAAAGGGATATTCTAGTTTGAAAAAGGCCACAAAGGTAGTCGGATGTTCCAGGACAAAAAGACTGAGGCTCTGAGAAAAGCTGTAGAATGAGACAGCAGCAGAGGCATGGTTTTTAAATCCAGAATCCAAGAACAGGCCAGGAGGGGAAAGATTAATGTTTTTAAGATTAAAGTTTCCTTTACTTATTTGGAAATTTCAATTACCTGACTTCTTTTTTGCCATAAGAGTCTGCAGAGGTTGTCTTCTGATTAGGGCCATAAATACATGGTGGTCTTTTTACAGACAAGAATAAATAGTGATGATACCACAGAAAGCTCAAATATGCTCTCTCTGTCTCTCTCTCTGTCTCTTTCTCTTTTTCTCTTTCACCCTTGTAACTGAACAGGAACAAAAAAGCTGGTGGAATTTTAAGACGAAAATTTAATTAAGATTAAAACAGTTCTTCTTCCAGCCTCAAATCCACAGAGTTATTAGTAAAATTTATTGCTTTTTGGTGAAAAAATATTTTTCTCCAGTTAGATGGGTAGTTCATTGAGTTAGACCATCAGTATACCTCTATCTATATATATATGTATATACACATACATATACACATATGTGTGTGTGTGCATGTGTGTGTGTATATATATGTGTGTGTGTGTGTGTGTGTGTGTGTGTGTGTGTGTGTGTGTGTGTATGTGTGTTGGACTGACATTGTAGTTAGAGGATGGAAACCCAAAATTACCTAGAATGAAAAGAGCAGGGTGGGTTGCATTTGGGAAAATATACAGTAGTTTTAACACAAGTTGCATCCTAAAACAGAAAGACATCTTTTTAATACACATATTCTCCCTTCAATACAGTATAGGTTTGAGTCAGGGAATGTCATCATCTCCAAAGTGTAAAAATTAGATGTTGACCCAAAGAGCGTGGTGAGACACAGGGTGGGTGTAAGTAGCCTTTGATATAGGACCACGAATTATTTGCATCTATATAGGAAGCACCACGAAGAGAACAATCCAGGAAATGTATAATAGGAAATATAAATTTTCTGTAAATACTTATTTATCCTGAAATGTAAGTCTAGTAAATATGACTATACTTATAATGATATTAATATTTAAAGAAGTAGGTCATACTCATATATAAGGAGGAAAGGATACCAGTGAGTCCCCATGGAGAGTTAAAAGCCCCAAAAGAAGGCCTCCCATGAGTTAGGTAGATCCTTTATGGACTTTATATGAGAGAATCTAAAAGAATTGTAGTCACAGATGGGTTATGATATACACCCTGAGAGGTACTCCTACCTGGGATAATATCACAGCTCCTTGATGAATTGAAGTTTTATTGTAATTGTGATGAAGATGATAGTTTTGTTAGGTTCATCATCTACAGAATACCCTGTATAGCTTATTTTCTAGTACTCAACTTCCTTCTTCCTAATATAAAGCTATCTAGAGTCTTATGAATATACTTTCTGAAGTGCCATAGATATTTCTCATCCAATGGTATGATCACATTCATAGGCTGCTTTAAAAATATTTTTGTATTTTAAAATAATTTTGAACATTTTTTTGAAAGTTGATTTCCAAATTCTATCCCTCCCTTCCCTCACCCTTCCCTGAGAAGGCAAGTAATTGGATATAATTTATATATGTGCAATCATGTAAAACATTTCCATAGTAGTCATTTTGTATAAGAACACTTAAAAAGAAAGAAAGAAAAATATTATGTTTCTGTCTGTATTCAGACTATCAGTTCTTTCTCTATAGGTGGGTAACATTTTTCATTATGAGTCTTTTGGTATTGTCTTGGATCATTGTATTGATGAGAATAGCTAAGTCATTCACAATTCATCATTCAATATTGCTGTTACTGTGTACAATGTTCTCCTGGTTCTGCTAACTTCACATTTCATCAGTTCATATCTTTCCAGGTTTTTCTGAAATTATTTATCTTGTCATTTTTTATAGCACAATAATATTCCATTACAATCATATACAACTCTTTCAGCCTTTCCTGAATTGATAAACATCCCTTTAATTTCCAGTTTTTAGCCAACACAAAAAGAGCTACTATAAATATTTTTGTACACGTAGGTTCTTTTCCTTTAAAAAAAATCTCTGGGAGATAAACCTAGCAGTGATATTGCTAGATCAAGGGGTATGTATAGTTTTATAACCCTTTGGACATAGTTCCAAATTGCTTTCCTGAATAGTTGAATATGTTCACAACTCCAACAATAGTTCATTAGTGTCACAGTTTTCCACATCCCCTTCAACATTTTTCCTTTTCCTTTTTTGTCATATACGCCATTCTGACAGGTGGGAGGTGGTACCTCAGCATTCTCTGAATTTGAATTTTTCTAATCAATAGTGATTTAGAACTTTTTTTGTAATACATAGGATAAATTAAATCACAGAATGTGGTGAGAGCTAGGATGTATATTTGAGGTTATTTAGTCAAAATCTCTTCTTTTGCAATTAAGGAAACTGAGTCCTGGTGTGTAGAAGCCAACAAAATTTTTGTTAAATTTGTATTTAAATATTTTCACTATTTGTTTTGTTTTTCAGTATCTTAATTCTGTTTATGTGTGTATGATTGTGAGTGTTTAGATTGAGGTCTGAACTGCATTGTTGTATTTGCTAGTTCTGATAGAATGGGAAAATCAATGTCCAGAGGGAGCTTGTATATGACATTGTTTTTAAAGAGGGTTACTTAGCTCCTGAAAAAGCTTTCTAAGCAAAGTGTTCCTAAGAGACAACCAGCAAAGGTGAGTTGAAGGTTTTTTATTTTTCAATTAACTTTCCAATGAGTGCTAATGTCATCATTGATAGTGAAGACATTGTTGTAAAATACTTTTTCAATCATAGCTTCCCAGATTGGAAAATAATTTTTACTATGGGCTTTTGTTAGTTTAGGCCTCACATCAGTCAGTTGTCTTGACTCTCTCTGTCTTCTTTTTTCTCTTTCTCATTCTTCCTACCTTGCTTCCTTCTTTCCTTCCTTCCCTCCCTCCCTCCATCCATCCATTTCTTCATCTCAGAGAGGTAGCAGCTTTGTAAAGAGTGGGCCTCTGCTTGAGAAGAACTTCTGTAAGTGCTCTATCAGTCACAGTCTTATGCCCTCAGCAAGTGACAACCTCTCCAGTTGTAGATCAGTGGTGTCAAACTTAAATTGAAATGGATCCCTGGGGGCCGCATTTTGCCTTAGAAAACCAAAAATTAACATTATCTATATGGTAATATGTTTTAGTTTATTTTGTTAAGCATTTTCCAAGTACATTTTAATCTGGTTTGGGCTATACTGGGACTTTTATTGGCTGCATGTGGCCTTTGGGCAGCAAGCTTGACACTTTTGTTCTAGGCACCTCTAAGAATATAAATTGCAGAGAAGATACTAGGTGCATTAGTCTAGAAAGTTTCCTCAACACAGAGTTCCCTATACCAGTGAAATCATATAATCAGTTTATATGCTCAGTTGACCTTTATTGTCTTTTAGTTCTAAATCGTATTATTAAATTAGATTAGGACTCTACTTTGTCATTTCAATGTCTCCTAATTTCTTCCTCTTCCTCCCCTACTCTACAGTTACCACAGAGAAATGATGTAACATAGCAGATAGTGTCTTAGACTTAGAGTCAAGAATTGTATTACCATGGGCAACTCATTTAACACAATAGAACCTCAATGCTTCCATCTGTAAAATGGGGATACTAATAGCAGCCCTGTTTACTCTACAGGATTTTTGTGAGGCTCAAATGAAGTAATGAAAGAATGAATGAGTGAATAAACTAAAAAAAAATGTTTACTCTGTACCAGGTCCTGGGAATACAAATACAAGCAAGCAAGACAGTTCTTGCCCTCAAGGAGCTTACATTTTTATTTAGAGAAGACACACATATAGGGGAACAAGACTTGCAAAAGGGTGACATGAAAGAAAATACCCACATGGTGGAATGTCTTGGGCACGGCTTGAAAATGACATGGTGTGGTGATACAGACACGAGTTTAAAAAATGGAAAAAGCTCAATGATCACAAGTTTCTGGGGGCAGGAGTTTGAGTTCCTGAATTTTTGTGGTAAGAGACCAAAGAGAACAATATAATCTAGAACTAGGGTGGGGAACCTGTGGCCTCAAGGCCACATATGGCCCTCTAGGTCCTTAAGTGTGGCCCTTTGACTGAATCCAAACTTCACAGAACAAATTCCCTTAATAATGTGTTCTGTAAAACTTGAACTCAGTCAAAAGGCCACACCTAATGACCTAGAAGGCCATATGTGGCCTGAAGCCTCAGGTTCCCAACCCCTGGGACAGTCTTACCCAGGACTGTGTAAGATAAAGCTTAAACTCACCAATCTGAGCGTTTAAAAGAGTTTGAAATCTTTAAGCACTATATAAATGCTGATTACTATTATTATGTTAATCACCAAGGACCCCAGTGTCTTATCCCATCCCTTCTCTAAAATCAAAGTTCAGAGGATAGACAATTCCCTTTCTTTCAACATAATAGATTGTTAAGTACTTAATTTTCTATATCCTTTGAGACCATTTCCTCATACCAGCCAGGACCCATCATAAACATCCAGGAACAACAGTCTTTGAAAGACATTTTTGTATACTATTTTACTAGTTTTATGCTTATGGCTAGTTTCTATGCCTTGCCTCAGAACCAGATTAAATGTTTCTTTTATTAAGAGTAAATAAAAGAAAGGTCAAATGCTGGAAGAGGAAATATCTATGCTGTACATACAAAGAATAAGTCTTTATTACAACAACTTCCAGCTAAGTAGGGGTTATGAAGAGATCTTGTCCTGGGGAAAGATTAGACTTGAGTTGATGCCAAATCCTTCAACATTAATGGGAATTGTTGCTTTGGATTCCATTCTTAGTGATGGAGATGGGGGGGGAGGGGGCAGTGGGGATTTTGAGTCTAATTACTTTCCTGGAGGTAGAGTTATTTCTCATTTTCTATGTGGTTCGTGAGGAACTAATCATATAGGTATACTGCATCATTAAATTATTCCTCAAAAGACTAAGCACACTTAGACTAGAGTGAAAGGCATTGGGGAAATACCTACAGGTTTATAAAAGCACATTATACACTAGAAAGGTGATGTCTAAAGTTACTTTAACAGAAGACAAAAGTGATATGGTCACAGGAATACTCAATTGGGAGTAAGAAAAATTTGGGTTGAAATTGTGGCTAGCCTGTTTATTATCCATTTAACCTTGGATAGGTCACTTCATCTCTTGGGGCCTCAGTTTCTTTGTCTGTTAGATGGCAGCGCCAGCTAGATGGTCCCTAAGGTTTTATAATCCTTTCCTTCTGTTTGTGGTTTGGGGTGCTAGGAACCGTGAAATGCCCAGGTACAGGGTAGGAGACTGCCTCAAAAGAATTCAACCACTCAAGCTTTCTTTCAATTCAAATAGCAAGTTTATTAACACACTGGTTGGGTGGGCGAGACTCCCAGTAAGTCTATGGCATTTGTGACACCAGTACAAGAGGGCTGGACTCTTAAGGAATCTTAAGGATCCTACCCCCTAGTTCCACTGAACCACCATGATAATCCCATCAGTCCTGAAATAAATCAAACTTACAACTGGAGGGAAAACAGGATCCTTCATGAAGATAAAAAGGATCATGAGCCTGGGTTATCCACATATATACATGGATATATGTGGATATGTACATGGATATCCACCAAGAAAACTTACAGAAAGATTTTTATACTTTCAGGAGGAAAAAGGGGAGAGGGGTCATATGAGGAGAGAGACCTGGTAGTGAGGCTCCAGCCACCAATCCAAGCAAGAAAACACACTTCCTTCTAGTTGCTTTACCCTTCATGATCTAAGGAGCCATAAATCTTAATAAAAGAGGCAAGGACATTTGGTGGCTGTGGCTAGCTCAAGCTAGCTCTGTTTATAAGATAAATAAGGCTTAAAGATTCTCAAGGTGTGGACCTTTTCCCCCCTTTCCTCCTCTCCACAGTGATTATAGAGCAAGAATTCAAGGACATTACTAGAATTCTGACATTACTAGGATTTTTTGGAGGGAGAGGAGGAAATATTACATTTGATATTAACAATGTTCAAGTTAATTTTCCTTTCAATCCTTTCCTTAGAAATTAGAGATATATGACTTTAAATAAAAATATTCCAAGACAAAGTAATTTCTTGATTTAAGATTGAAGTTTACATTTAAGTGTAAGCTGCATAACTTAAGAACTTCACCAGGGCTGTATTTTGCCATGAACATTTGCTGGAGCATGGTTCATTAAACATTGTGGAGGAAACAGAGGAGGAGAGGAGAGTACCTTATAGACTCTGAAAAGGAATGCTCTGGAGATGGAGAAAGGACCCAGAAAAGGGAAGTCTAGGACATCAATGACACCCTTCACCATTTTATGTTTGCTGAAAAGGGTCAGTTAATACCATCTCAGTGTCAGTAGCTTAAGGAATGGTCCTGAGCTGATTTGATTCCTTCAGATACCAGTAGACACAAAACATAGTTTTTGCTTTGCCTAGTCTCTCATGTTTAACTTTCCTGCTATAGTCTCAGAGTGCTATAGATAGCACCTTAGGTGCTGTAACTCCTCTCCATTGCACTGGTAATTCATTTCACCCTTTTCTAAGAGAACACTTTAGGCAGACTGATTGCCTTTTTTCCCCCCTTCTATGAAATAGAGGAGTGCTCTTTAGCACTTTTACCCTTTGTAAATATAAAATCACTCAAGGGCTTTTATATTTTCAAAAGGTAGAAGCAACTTTAGCAAGAGAAAAAAGTGCAAAAGCTGAATGATTTTTTTAAAGTACTATAATGAAAATATTTATAAGATATATCCCCTGGCCTCCTGTGTGGGGATACTGGTAGTGAAGGAGGTAGAAAGTGGACTCTGAAATATTTGTTTCATGATCTCTTGTATTTTGGTTGCTTGTTTCTGTTTAATAGAGAAGAAAAATACATTTCTTGTTCATTCTCCCATGTGTTACAAAAATTACCATAGCTCCTCAAGTTCTGAATTCAGAACCACAATTTTCCCCTCTATTGCCATTATTAGGCAATCCCTATCTCCCCAGTGAATGCACTCATGACCGTCAAGAACCTGGCAAGACTATTCTTGAGTGAGTTTTGCCTTCTGAGCATCAGGTATCATTATGTCTCCTGGAAATAGTAGATAGAAAGGTATACCTGTCATCTCAGCAACAAATAAATGAGCCGCTAGACAGTCACGTTATCCTAGGTCTCTGTTGCACTATCACACAACTTGAGAACAGTCCATCATCTGAGGCGGCCACATTTCACATCTGAAAAACACTTACTATGAGAGCTATAGAAATAAACATATAACTCAGGACTCATTGGCAGCACCAAGCTATGGTATTCCATGTTAGAAGAGTCTGTGGGCCAATCTTTTTTTTTTTTCCAAAGCATGCTATCTCTTTCAAAGTATTGTCTCTTCCAATATGTTATCTTCATATTTTGTTCAATCATTGTTCATGTGCTTTAGTATACTTATTCCATACAAATAGGAACTACTATTATCATTACCAATTATAGTGATAAAAATCACCAGTGCTAGAAGTAATTGTTTTTCTCGGTCATATCAGTAGTGAAAGCATTAATCACAGTACCCGAAGAGATAATTTGATGGCACATTCTGCTGTGACTATTCTCTAAGCAGCTGACTTCATCAGAAGGAGTTTGTTTTCAGTGTTAGCTTGAGTTAGGCCCTGGTCGATATGCTAACAGCATTGTCACTTTAGTGACTTGGTGGAATCATAATGACTCTCCTTTTAAATCTGCCTGCACAGGCGACTTTGGTTCAGAACAGGCTAGAGTCCTCTGGGCAGTAAAGTCAAGCTTTTTCCTTGAGTTTACTGCACAGAGACAATTAATTGTGAAACCATGTAAGAGTTTATGATGCTGCTTCAGATGGACTTGCCCATCAAAGGACCACTTAAAATTCATGCAGAGTCGCAACTGTGAAGGAATACCTAAGAGTCATAAATAAGGCAAACCTATCTTAATTTATTGCTGGTACCTTCTCTACCCATTGAGCCATTCAGAACCTTGCACAATTGATGTTTCTTTCCTCCAGTTATTTCAGTAAAAAATGAACTCTATTTTATGCCACACAAGCATACTAATAAACTAGTGTTTTGCTGCTTATAAAGGCAAACTGTCACCTGTTAAAATATGTAACTGTCATAGAAAGATAAAAAAGGATCATTTAATCATGATGAACAATGTGTGTGTGGCATAAGTAGAATCCCAAAGGTAAACAGCAGTTTATTATGTTAGGGCCAGTCAGAGCTATTCTTCAGAGGAAGGAGGGGTTTCACTCCTTCTTGGCTTGCCCTTTTCTATTGGAGGAAAGACATAGCCAGGATTGATAATGATTCGTCACTTACTTTTTTTAATGAAACCTCATTAATGGTTCAGAATATAAGCTGTAATTGTTACAGAAGGAAGGAAGCAGAGCTTTGTTGTTGTTGGGGGATAGTTTCTTTTTTTTTTTTACACGCTGATTACATACCTCTGAATCTGACACTATTTAGTTCTCAGTCTCTGTAGTAGTCATCCCTTTTTAGAGCTTGATAATGATCAAAATTCAATTTGAAGTTCCATGGTGGCAATGGTGAGGTAGAAGAGAGATTTTTGTCACCAAAATTTTTAAGCTTCTATTTAGGATTCCAGAATCTCAATGTCTGCAGTAGATTTGGAAAGTACAGACTTAGACTCATGTTCGGGATATTACAATTCAAATTGTATGACCTTGGCTAAGTCTAGTCAAATCAAGTCAAATTATTTAGCTGTAAAATGAGAGGGTTGAATTAAATTCTCACTGATATTCCTTCCAACTCTACAATCCTATGATTCTAAATAATAAGAATCAGTCTAATACTTGTTAGTAAATTCAATACTTCATCCTTCAAGAAACACCTGATGGAAGGGTCTTGAACTTTTTAAACTGCTCCATATGGTCTAAAATCTATAGATTAAGAGCTAGAGGGAAATTTAAAGATTGTCACCCTCAACCCCCTCACTTTACAGATGAGGACATGAACCCAAAACATCTGGCTCCAAAGGTAACCCTTTTCCTACTGCACGAGGTCAGTATAGCTAATGGAAAGTTTGAACGACCTTACGATATTTATTCATGAATATATGTGCTTTGGGTGCTAGGTGGCACGCTGGATAGAATGCCAGAAAGATTCATCTTCCTGAGTTCAAATCTGAGCACAGACACTCACTATCTGTGTGACCCTAGATTGCATTCACTTAATTCTACCTCAGTTTCCTCATCTGTAAAATGAGCTGAAGAAGGAAATGGCAAATCACTCCAGTATCTTTGCCAAGAAAACCCGAAATGGGGTCATGGAGAGTTGGACATGAATGAAATGACAAAATGACAATATGTGCATTATTGCTAATATAGGCATTATTGACTCTCAGAATTCCAAAGAGACTTCAGAGGTGATCTAACCAAGCCACTTTTGAGCAGAAATCCTTTGTATGGCATCCTTAGCCAGTGATTACCTGTTCTACACTTGAAGACAACCATTGGCAGTGGGGATAAATAAGTTGTGTTTATTTTCATATTCCTCAGGGGTCTTCTTAGCAGCAGGTACTACTAACTAGATATTTATCTGATTTCTGTTAAATAGTGATCAAGGCCCCGAGATCATTTCATTTAACATTAAGAAGGTCATCCAGTGTGGAGGTAATCCAAAGATGTGAACAGTGAGATACATAACAAGCCAGTCTCCACAACACAAACCCTTACTCTCCCTCTTCCAGTATGTCTGTTCTTCCCATTCCCAACGAACATGTGTTTGCACTAAATAGTGTCTGCTGAATAAATAGTGCCTATTTTAAAAATTGTGTAAATATTTGCCTGATGGCTGTTCTTAGTTTCTTAAATATTTGGCCTTGTTATAGTAAATGCAATTTTAAAATGACTTAAACACTTTAGTATTTATATGATTGAGGAAAACACCCCCACTAAGAAGGAATAATCATTCTCATCGACAAAAAATACTTATACTTGTGTGTAGTAGGAAATTTGCCATTCCACTAAACCTGAGTAGCCTAAAAGAGAGGTAAGGCATATTTTACTGCCTATGTAGAGATTCCACGTGGGGTAGTCTCAGAGGTGAGAAATTAAGATTCTTTAGGTTTAGGTTTTTTTCCAAGGGCTTCACTGTTACTTTGCTTGGAGAAAGTGGCAATAAAATAAATGCCCTGGCCCTCATTTCCTACAAAGAGACTGAAGGCTATGGTGATTGTGTCTGCAAATAATTTTGAAAAGATGAACACTGCAGCAATTAAAGATGATATTTTTAAGGCCAAGTGTCATAAGAGGATTTTGGCAAAATGACATACCAATGAAATTGATCAATTTCACCATTTAAGTAGGTTTCATTTAAGACTCAGGATCATAAAGACTTCTTATTCCAAAGGTTTGCATGGAGAGTCAAAAGTAAAACCTGCATTTAAAAAGAAGGCATATTATTCGTGGAAAGAATGAATAAAAAAGCAATCATTAAAAGGACTGTAACTTAAGAATTCCACAAAGGACCAGGTTTCGTCAATTAACTCATATGCTAGGACAGTCAGATGAAAATTTTTATTTTGAAGTAAAATTATAATATCTTTTTTTAATTATTTGTATTTAAAATGTATTTTATAGGGCAAATAATAGTAACAATATCATTTGGTATTAAATGTGATATTTTTAAATAAAATAATAACATTTAATAATAAAAATCATTTATAAAATATTGTATTAACTTGACATGCCTAATCTTTCTAGTATTAGGTTTACTGTGTTCCAAGGACTCTACTAAGTACTGGGGCATAGAAATACAAAAGTAAGATATCCCTTAAAGAGTTTGCATTCTAATAGAAGAGGATGACACATATAGTTGAGTACTAGCTAGGGAAGGGTGTTTTGGTTTCTGAAAGCCTTGGAGACTCAGAATGAGCATTTGGTGAGTTGATTGACAAGCCATTTCAAATAACAATGACAGTATTGATTTGATTATGGAATCCATAGTTGAAAGAAAGAGGAGCACACATTTTAGGTATCCTAATAGACACAAAATATGGAGAATTAGCAGAAAAAGTTCTTGAGAGAATGAGTTTTCTGGAGGTGGAATGGGGCAGGACAGAATTCTTTAATCTTTGAGATTAGAGGGTAGGTAGTAAGAAATGGGTAGAAATATAGCATGATTTAGAAGAGGATGAGAGGGAAATTCACAGAATGATTTCAGCTCACAACTGTGACCTGGAATCCAGCCTAATTGACATGAAATCAAGGATGCTTTCTACAACCATAAATGTTTAAGGGCTGTGGAATCTCAATATACCAGTGCACTAATAATGCATTGTCAAAGGATATTCCATTGCATAGGGTAGCATGAAACTAGATAGCATAAATCCAAGAAAGTTGTTATTTAGGGAAAATAAACCCCTTGAAAGTTGAGCAAAAATCTTCAGACTTCTCTGCCTGACAGGCCTCAGGATGTTCTTCCCTCTCATCCCTCCCTCCTCACTTCCTCCTGTCCCCTTCACATTTCTGGAAAAGAGCTAGGGTACTCTCTTTTTATCTCTTATTCTCTTTATGGTTCACATCATTTGATGATAATCATCAAATGTAAAACTGAAGGTGACCTCATACTTGAAGAATTGATGCCTGAGAGTCTAGATTGGACTGAGAACGTCCACATGAACAATAGTCTGTTACATACCATGGAGCTATGAACGCTCATGTTTCATTTCTGCACAGAGCAGTAGCTGCTACTCGTAGGGAAAAAAAATTCCTTTGCTACTGTGATTCTTATGCTCAAAATAGTGGAATGTGTGAATAAACTTCAGAAACCATTTAGACTGACATGAATCAAAATCTTCTCTACAATATGTTTGGCAAATGGTCATGAACTTTTTCTCGGGAATCTTCAAATAATACCCTCTTTTCTTTTGTCTTTTTTTTTTGGAGGCAATCAGGGTTAAATGACTTTCCCGGGGTCACAATGTCAGAGGCCAGATGTGAACTCAGATGCCCCTGAATCCAGGACCAGTGCTTTATCCACTGTACCACCTTGCTGCCCCCAATACCGTGTCTTCAACATAAGATTAAATACAATTGATTCTTATGATGATATCGTGTATGTTATGGAAGGGCATGACCATTGGATAAAAGGAAAGTAACAAAATAAAAAATAAACCTGATTAATTTGCTTATTCGATTTTTGTCCCATGCTTTATCTCATGTTTATTTCTTATCCTCCTAAGACAGACAGTTTGCCTTTTTTTTTTTTTGACATAGACTCCTTTGGCAGTCTGGTAAAGGCTATGAAACCCTCCTCAGAACAATGTTTTTAAATGCATAGGATTGCAAAGGAAACCATTTGAAATACAGTTATCAAAATACTAACAACAAATTTCATCGTTAAGAACACTTTCCCTAGAAGGTTAGCGTGCTTTTAACACCTGAAATAGATTCAGCTGTGCTCTGTCTGCACTGTTTCATATTCTCTTCTGTCCATACCTTTTGCAAATCATCAGGTACTTTTTTAAGTTCCTTGGCCAGTCCTCCCAACCAGCCTCATTCTTCAGGTTTCCCAATTATAGCTTCAAAATTTGATTGTAAATGGATGTTGTTCCTGGCTCCTGGCACACATTATTCTTTGGGGATCTAGGGAGTTCTTTTAATTTTGGTCTTTGCTTTTGGCAGGGGGGAGGGAGGGAGAGAGAGACTTATTTATAATAATAAAACATTATACATTATGTATATTTTTATCTATTTCATATACACACTGATTAATGCCAGAGTACAATGGTAGTTGTAATTGTGGTATTATTCAGCAGAATTTATTGAGGCGTAACTGGGAGACTTTCAGGAGCCTAGGAAGAGGGGATATAATGTTGGGAGTGGCTTTCCTCCACAGCTTTTTTCTAGGAGATCATAGTAGCTTTAAGTTTGAAGGCATATGAAGGGACAACCAGTATATTTTCTTAGAAGTGGGTACCTTCATCTATTCCTTAGTGGAAATGACTGTTCTTGGTAACCTTAAACTCTAAAATTTTCTGGTAAGGAGATTTGACTCTTCTCTTCCCCTTCCTCCCAGCACAATTTCAAGTGCGTGCGCGCACACACACACACACACACACACACACACACACTTGCTTTAAATGACAATGAGTCTTTTTCTGTTCTCACCTAAGTTCTGTGCAGCAGCTCATACGAAAATTCAGGCCCACTGCCCATTTCACTCCTTTTTTTAACTTGTGTACTCTAAAAGCTTTATTTCATTTTTTTAAAGAGTCTTTGCAGTTTGTATAAAGGAATTAAGGGACTTTTAGTCTTCCTTTTCCTCACAGCTGTCAGATGAATGGTTAGTCAGTAATGTTGGAAAACCTATTCTTCTGATTGTATGAAGACTACAATTAACTCTCAATTATCCACATGTAGATTATCAATTTTCCATTCTGCAGTAGATTACTTATTATAATTATTTTGTGTGAAATGGATTAGGCTGCCATTTTGAATTCTTCTAGGCTACCTTCTCTCAAAGTCAACTAGCATGTATCGAGGAAATGCAAATTAATTTTAACTTATGTCTAAGCAAGATAGAGTAAGTTGACAAATCTAATGTATAAAATTCAGTGTATTTCAAAGTCAATCCAGTTACTGGCAAATACAATGGGAAAAGCACAGGAATAGGGAATCAGGAAACCCAGGTTTGAGTCAATGGACAAAGAGCTACCTCTACAATCAGAAGATGGGGAATAGAATCTCAGTTGTACTACTTACAAC
The DNA here is from genome assembly GCF_003287225.1 of Phascolarctos cinereus. NCBI lineage: Eukaryota > Metazoa > Chordata > Mammalia > Diprotodontia > Phascolarctidae > Phascolarctos > Phascolarctos cinereus. Next base: position 126,967,518 of record NW_027555625.1, read on the forward strand.
CTATGGGACCTTAGACATGTCTCTTCACTTATTAAAGCTTCTGTTCTTCATCTGTAAAATGAGGGGGCTCAACTAGACCTTCGAGGTCTTTTCCAACTCTAAATCTACTGTCCTATGATGTGTCCTTGTCCCTGCTTGATCTCAGGGCAGAATATTCCATTTCTGGATATCTCTAATTGTTAAGTTTTTTTTTCACTTAAATATAAAATCTTCCTCTCTGATACTCAGCATTTCTATATGAAACTGGCCTTCTTTAGTCCATTTCATCTCTCTGTCTATCCATAGTTTTATTATTGGCTTTTATCCATATTTAATAGTCATTTTCCTTAAAATCTTATCTTTCCTTTTGCAGTCTTTGTTGGAAAAAACGAAAAACAACACTTTTGCTAAAAAAAAAAAAAGACCACTCCAGTTTGTATTATGGTCACTCCATTAGATATCATCTTCCTTATGTGTTTTTTGTGTAATTAGTTCATTTGAAATACTGAATGACTTTTTGTCAGGCGCAAGTGGCAATAATAAGAATTTTTGAAACATTGATTGTATTATGTACTTCTTCATTCCAGGGAGTTGTAGTTTGGTATGTGTTTGTGTGCTTTGTGTGTATGTGTGTGTGTGTGTGTGTGTGTGTGTGTGTGTGTGTGTATGCATGTGTATTTGCATAAGGGTTAGTGGTGGTTTGGTGTTTTCCTCAAATTAAAAATAAAAGCTCTGTGTCCTGTCAGATATTGAATTATAAGATGTGAGACCAAGCTTTGCTGCACATTTGTATTTTTATGAACCTCTTAGTTTTGTACAAGTCTATAGCAGACACCTGCTTCATGGCCATTCAAAACAGTGCCTCATAATGTACAGTAAATTTATAGGCCATCAGCTCTTCAAGCCGCCAGCTTATGCCACTGTACTTGTGGTTGCAATAAAAAAAAAAGTAGCTATTTATTTCTTTAATTTTTAACATTGAAATGTGCCCCAAAGGTATATTACAATATATTTTGGGAAATGGCCAAGTGGTATTCCTCATCAGTAGAACACATCCATTTTAATCAGTCATGTATTTAAAATAGACATACCACAAAAACCCCAAGTGATTCCTCAAGCTAAATTAATGACTTCTGTACTTCAATTTACATGGCTGGAGATTGTATCTCATCGGCTCTTTGATGGGGCAAATTTGTAAACTAGATTTTGTTGTAGATGTTTAAAAGAAGTCATAGTTTTTGAGATAAAAGATAACATTTGGAAACCCTTTTTGCCACTGGTGTGGGTAGAAATTGTTGGGTTGGCAACAGGAGGCATAACAGCTCTTTTTCAGCCACATGTGTTCTTCAGTCTTACCTAGGTATAACACATGGTCAATTTGCCCACCACTGAAATACAATCATGTTTCAGGGAAAACTCAGCAGCTGGGGAATGGAGTCAGGTAATGTTGTTTATAGTCAAAAAGTACTGACTTTTATTAAAAAAAAAAAAAAGAAGGAATAGTGAGGTGACTCTGGGTGTTTGCACATACAGAAACTAAAGAACTACACCTTCATAATGTGTTTTAAAGAAAAAAGTTATAGTACATTATCAGCAATATGTGTTTTCTCAACAATTTTTAATGGATCTCTTTTCTCATTGATATGGAAGCTCCCCCTACTGGTACAGACTGAAATTAATTCATGCTTTCTCTTTCTATGAAATTCCCATTTAATATTCTCTCTAAAATAGAGGTTTTCAGACTACAACCCAGACCAAATTAGCTGCCTATTTTTGTATAGCTTTCAAGCAAAATAATGGGTTTTGCATTTTTTAAAATAAAGGTTCATTAGGTTTGAAAAAATAAAAATCATTCTTAGATTCTAGGTCAACTCTCTGTTCTAGAGGATCCTACCAGTTCATTAGAGGCTTTATTTTGATTCTTGAAACTTATTGTAAAAGCTAGTGATGGTCAAGCCTGCCTCATTTACAGTTCATTTTGACCTCATTGATATAATTATGCCACTCATTGAATAGTGTAGTCTCTTCTAACGTTACTTTCCACACATTCTGTATTTATCTTTTATATACTGATTGGTTATATGGACTCCTTAATTGGAATGTAAGCTTCTAGAGGGCAAGGACTGTTTTTTGCTTCTTCTTCTGATTCTCAGCACTTAGGACAATACCTAGTACAGAGTAGATATTTAATAAATGCATATCGATTATTAATCTGATGGATTACACTTGTATCCACCATCTCTACCTTGTTCTTTAGGTCACTCTAATTCTGATTTGTCTGAGATCATTAGCATTATTAGCAGCAAAATAGCATCACCAAGAGAATGTTGTTATTTTTTTCTGCTGTTTTATTTTTCTACTGACTGATGATGATGATAACTGAATGATAATGATGACAGGCAGCTTGGTATAATGGGTAGGGAGATAGTCTTTTGCCTTGTGAATCAAATCACTGTTAGCACTTTGACCATCATCTCCCCTCAGACCATAACGGCGGCTGCTCAGGATCCTAAGAGCCTTGGCAACAACAGTGTCCCAAAACCACCAGCCCAGTTTCCAGTCCAGTTCCTATTGCCATCATTGGAGGGAGAAATCATTGTGGAGAAGGGCCTGCATTCTTAATTGCCATCAGAAACAAGAACAACTGCTGACCAGCTGCTACCAACAGGTTGATGAGCACAAGAGCCTTAGCAGTAACAATTTGACCCAAACCACCAGCTCTGCTTCCAGTTCGGCTCTCAGAACCCTCGTTGGGGGACACAAGTCCAGTGGAGAAGGGATAAACCATCTCCACCAAGTTACCAATGAGCTTCCACTCGCAGGGCAGGCAAGCCAACTTGCCTGGAGCAGCAAGCAACCCTGAGGGAGAAGCAAGAGGTAGCACGGGCCAGGAAAATAAAACCACCACCAACAGCAACTTAATTAGTATTACCATGGCTCCTGATAGAGACAGCCAGGACCCTGAACCTACAAGCAATGCTTCCAGCCCAGTGGCCACAGAATTATCCCGAAAAGTGACCTCCTGTGGCAAAGACACCTGGCAACTGCTCCTGCAAGTGCTACAGCCACATCTATTAAAGACTCTTCTGGAAAAGAAAGTTTTTGTTCTTGTTCCTGAAGGCCTTGATGCTATCAAATGGTGTGAGCCTCAGAAAATGATTTGATTTTTTTCAATGGAAACAACATTCAAGATGAAATATTACCTTCTACTTCATTGCTGCACCAGAAGGACCATGAGATCTTTCCATCTAACTTGTCCTTATAACTTTCCATCTGTGTTGTCTCCCCCTTAGAATGGGAGCAGGGATTTTCTGACTTTTATATTTATAACCTCAGCACTTCACATAGTACTTAGCTTAAAATAAAGTACTTAATAAATGCTTCATTCATTCATTCACTCACTCATTCATTCTTTCTCAGATTCCCACTTCTGACACTTTTGTGATGCCGAGCATATCAATTAACCTAAAAGATCTTAGGCAGCCTTCAAAGGATATAATTTACATAAGAGTTGCTCATCTTCATTAGTAGAGTTAATTTCCTAACTAGGAGGTCCTTTTAAAAATGACATCTCAGGTAGTTATAGGTGGAGAAACAGCTGCTATTTATACATTATATAGCGTATAGCACTCTAAGGTCTGGAAAAAATTACTTTTATTATCTTATTTGAGCCTCTTAAAACACATGAAGAAACTGAGACAGAGAGGTTAATTGACTTGCAATACAGTCCTATAGCTAATAAATGGCAAAGATAGAAATAGCATTTACCTTACTACAACATGCCTACCACTTCTCTGAAAATGTCTAGGGTCTCTGAAAAGAAAAAAGAATTTGTAAATTGATTAGCTAAAGCCAATTAAATCAATTATGATAAGTACACAAACATATATATCTTCTGAGTGTAATTGGATTTTTCTGGTACTCCCCATAGCTTAAGCAGGTAAGGGCAGCAAACGCTTTGAAGGGCACTCAGCTTCTCAGCTAGCTGAAAAAAAAATAAGTTCAATGGATGATATTTATATTTCACTTTAAGGTTTATAAACCACTTTATATCATTCCAGTTGGCCCTCATAGCAACCCAATGAGGAACAGTGTGACTGTTATTCAAGTTTTATAGATAAGGAAACTGAAAGGTTAGTTGTTTGCCTGAAGTCTCAACTCTTGCTAGTGAGTATGTAGTAGACTCAAGATTAAAAGGTAGTTATTACAGCTTTGTATTAATTGTTCTTTCCATTATACCCCAGCTGTTTCTTATGTAAGGGGTAGTTCAGGATGAACGAGTGGGGAAGTGGAAAGGGAATAAGCATGTATATATCCCCCACTATGTTCCAGGCACAGTGCTAAGTGCTTTTCTCTTTTTAACAAAAACAAAACAAAAAAGTGTTATTTCGTTTGATCCCACAACAGGAAATAGGTAATATTATTATCCCCATTTTGCAGCTGAGGAAACTAAGGGAAAAAGAGGTGAAGTGACTTGCCCCAGGTCATAAAGCTAGTAAATGTCTAAGACTGAATTTTAACTCAGATCTTCCTGACTCCAGACCCAGCCCTATATCCGTTATGCCACTAAGATGAAAATAACTACTCTGATGTAAATACTCTGGATATGTGATATCATGTTGTCCTTTGGAATCACAGCCTATGAGTTTTATAGGCAAGATTAATATGTAGTAAACATAATCTTTGTGTTTTATTGGTCAATAAATCTTATTCTGAAATAGGCACCAACTGTATTTCATTGCATACTAAAGAATTCCTGGCCTATACAGACATGTTTCCAAGAGGGTAGCCATGATCCTTCAGTAAGCATTTATTACACTTCTGCTGTATGTAGAATAGCTATACCTTATGGAGATATAAAGCTTATATAAAGGAAAGTCCTGACAGAGGTTGTCCTCACAGAGATTGTCATCTAATAGGAGAATAAAAGACACAGAGAACTGTAAAATATGGTAATTACTATTACAAAGCTGCTAAGGAGTGTTCTGGGAGAAATGGTCAGTACTGCTAAGGAGGCAATGGCAGAAGTTTCATAGTGGAAGTGGTATTAGATTTGGGTCTTAAACAATGGGTAGGCATTCTACAGGGCAGAGGGGATATCATGACCAAATGCACAGAGGCAGGAAAGCACAAAAAGTGTGGAGGGTATAGGGAACAGACCTATTTGAATGGAGCATAGCTTATATAGAGAAAAAAATGTCTTAAGGCTGGAACATTTCTCAAAACAATGTTTTCAAATGCATAAAATTAAATATATATATACATACAAAGGAAGCATTTTATTGAAATACAGTCATCAAAATCTATTTAAAAAAATTAAAAACACAGATAGCAGGTTAAGAACTCCTGCCTATGAAAAGTACAAACAAATCTTATAGATTACCATTCTCTATGAAAGAGAATATATCTCCTGAGATATGATAACATATAGATTAAATTCTGGACTTGAATGTTTGAATTTGTGGGGAGACAGAAACAGAGCCTGGAAAATGGGGAGAACAAACAGTTTATTTTTTCTGTTCAAGTGGTTTAGGAGAGCTCTACAAGGAATTTTTTTTTTGGAAGCCATTTCTTGGTTCATCCCTGAAGTAGTACATTATCAGATGCCAAACTTCTGAGAAAAGGAGAGAAAATGGCAATCTGGGCTAGATTGAGTTTCTAACCTGTTTACCCAACAAATATTGGCAGGGATTCAGTAACTGGTTTTCAAAGAGTAACTAACTCTTTGTGGGTGTGTTGGTGTTTGCCAGTGGGTAGACTTGACATATGCACACATGGCAAACCTGTTTTTCAGCCAGGAATATTACCCCCAAATCCCCTTGTTAGTGACATCCCTGTGTGTTACAAAGCAGTTTGTCTTCTAGGGGTATGATTAGAACATTAATTCATTGCTATAGTTATCCTCACACACATATGGAGTGACCAGCTGTCAGGATTCAGCCTTACAGAGCTGAGATTATTTTCTAAGATGTCCAAGTGTTTGTAGCCTCCTCTGCCTCTTACCCCACCCCATCAAAAAAAGCATACAAATCCACTCCCCCTTGCCTCTCCTCAATTTCTCTCAGCAGTGGTCCATTCATTCATTATCTCATGGCTTCAACCTGATTCTGACCCAGGCAACATTCAGTTATAGCTTTTCCTTTTTCACTGCTGCTACTTTGTTTAAGTTGTCATTTCAGCACCAGACTAAAGGAAAGGCTTGAAACTGAACTCTTGTCTTTGACCACATTAATCATCTTCATCTTTGCATCTTAAAATTGGTGCCCCTCATTCTCATCCTTGCTCCACCCAGCCAGACATCCTCTACTTTCCCCTAATGCCTGATGATGCCAAACACAACTGAGAATTCTTAAGCCTGTAGTGCATTGAGTTGCACACATTCTATCTCCTCCTACTGAGGGAGTAGTGCAAAGGACAATCCAATACTTTGCAGATACTCTTGCAGTGAGAGAAAGGCAGCTTCGTATTCCCCAGAGATTCCAGATCAAGGCTTCTTAACCTTTTTGAATTCCACATCACCTTTTGGTAAATGGGGGAAGTCTGTGACCCCCTTCACAGAATAATGGTTTTAAATGCGCAAAATAAACATCATGTTGTCCAACTGAGTTTTTTTTTTTTTTGATATTGAGGGAAACAATATGGAATAGTAGATAAGGTATGGGACTTAGAAAAACAAAGATCTGTATTTGAATTCTTTCTTTTACCAAAATAACCAAAAATAAGTCACTCTCTGTTAGCCTCAATTTTTTCATCTGTAAAATGGGGATACTAATATAGTGTAAGTGACTTAATTGCCAAGAGTTTGGCTTCATTGATTAAAAAGTCAATTAACACTCATTTATTAAGTATTTACTATGTATAAGGCATTGTGTTATGTGTGGGGGATACAAATACAAGCTTACCTATAAAGCTAAAGATTTTTGGGACTCTATATAAAAGCCAAATCACTCCTTTAAGGAGCTAACATTCTAATGGGGGAAACAACAAGCAAATAACTATGTACATACATGATTTATGCAGGGTAAACTGGAAGTAATTTCAAAGGGAAGGCCCTCACAATGTGGCACTGGGATAGGGGAAAGACCCAGAAAAATATTTGGCAGAAGGTAGAATCTGAGCAGAACCTAGAAGGAAATACAGGGTGGTCAGGAGGCAGAGATAAGGAAGGAAAACCAGATATGGGGGACAGTCACTGACAGTTAATGGAATCAGGAAATGGGGTGGCACATGTGAGAAACTGTTCTTGGATTGTAGAGTAAGTGGAAGTGTATGAAGCAGCTAGGTTGTGAAGGAGTTTGAAAGTGAAACTGAGCATTTTGTATTTGATCCTGGCTGCTGTAGGGAGCTACTGTTTATTGCGTAAGGGAGTAACATGATCAGACCTGAGATTTAGGAAGATCACTTTGACAACCTAGTGGAAGATGAACTGGAGTGGCCAGAGATTTGAGGCAAGAGGGAAAGCTAGGTAAAAGTCGTGCCTGAGACATGTTTTGACTGAGATCTCGGAGAAACCATGTAACCACTCACTGTGCCCAGACAGCACTCTAAGACGGGGTGGGGAACCTGTGTCCTCGAGGACCTCGAGTGGAGCCTTTTGACTGAATGTAAACTTCACATCTTGGATTGCTCTAGGGCTATGAGTTACACAGTAATTGCTAGATTGTACTGGTAGAAAGATTTCTTAAAAGGAGTGACCCATAACAATGAAATCATAGGTTCAGTAGCACCTTAGTACCCCTCTTCCCACCCAAACCCCTAAAAATATCTTTTCACTTCTTTGCAGGGTTATCATTAGGCAGGTAGGTGGTACAGTAGATTGATTGCTGGAACTGGAGTCAGGAAAACCAGAGTTTCAATTTGACCTTGGACATTTACTAACTGTATGACCCCAGGCAGATCATTTAACCTCTAAATGCCTCTGTTTCCTCATTTGTAAAAAGGAATAATAACAGCTACCACCCAGGATTGTAACAAGGATCAAATGAAATAATATTTGTAAAGCAAAGCACTATATAAATGCTAGCTATTATGATAAGCAGGATAAAATGAGATAAGGTTTTAAAACACTTCGCAAACTTTAAAGTGTATAAAAATTCCAGCTGTCATTATCATCATCATCAATAATAATTGAAAGCATTAATAATCACATTTTTCTCCTGAGTAAAAACTCCAGGGAAAGAAAGGAAAAAAAATCTTTTTTATATTTTTAGATGTAGTTCTGTTTTGTAAACTGTGAAACACTATGTAAATATGAGCTATTATTATTATTTAGGTTGATGATTATCATGGTTCTTCTAACATAAGGGTTTTATTTGTAGGAAAGAACATAAAAATAGAAAGAATGCTACTTAATTTTCATCATCCTTAGCTGAGAAGTCTGAAAGCAGGAGTAATAAAGTCTTCCCAAGGTACCTCTGTCCACCTGACCTTAGGTTGCCCTCCTCATAGATAAAGCCCCTTGGAGCAAATCAATGCTTTCTTGCTGACTTGCCTTGCAAATGTAAACCTTAAAAACAACAACAGTTCTCCATCTCCATTTTGGAAGAACTATAAAATGGATTCAAGTAAAAGCTGGGAAGAATTAAATACAGGACACTGAGGATCTCTTGTGGGAATGAATATTAAATATTTAAATGCAGTCAAGTTACACCATTTATTAACGTACGTTAATGTAATGTGTAACCTGGTCCCAAGGCCTGTTGGTGTGGGACTCTTGCCTTATTAGTGGAGATGAAGCCCTTACCCCATGTGAGGGGCAAACCCTTCAGTTCTCAACCAGTCTCCACTTTGGGGACTTTTCAAATAGAATTCCCATGTCAATTAATAGCATGTCCCAAGTTCAATGACTTGATCCAATTTTCAAGGCCTTCAAACATAAAATGGATTTTCATCTTAAATCTTACTCCACCTGGGTTGGGGGATAGGGAGGGTGGAGAAAATGATGATTCTAAATCCCTTCCAGTGTTCAGATTTTTTAATATAATATTTTTAGATGATGAACCTTTAGAACTTTAGTTTTGAATAAAAAGGGGGGGAGGGTGATGGGTGGTAGAAGGAAAAGAGATTAGCTTCCAGGCATTTTGTTCTTAGACCTGGCTCTGTCATCATTGTAATTTGTTTTCTTTATCCATAAATAGTAATAATGGTGCCTGGAATACTAATATCGTGAAATCAAATGTGTTAGTTTAGCACACTTTTATAAGAATTATATAAAAGTCAGCAGATTCCCATAACACTTTTAATTTTGATGCAGTATTTTCTTTATAAGAATCTTATAAGCTAGGTAGGATAATTTTGATTCTCATTTTAAAGATGAGACTGAGGGTCAAAGGAGTCAAGTGACTTGTCCAAGGTCTCACCCCCAAGTTAGTAGCTTGAAATCAGTTCTTCTGGTTTCAAGATCAGAGCCCTTTTATAATACCACATTACCTTTCACAAGTAACAGTGTCACTTGGCGCAATTTTATTCTGCAATAGGCTTTATTTTACTCTTCTGTAAAATGAGAAGGGTGTCTGTGGGATTGTAGTAGTGGTAGAAATGAAAGGAGCCCTGGCTGTGTAGACAGAGGACCTGGGTTAAAAACCTCACCTCTGATGCTTTACTAGTTGTGGTACTATTATCACTAAAACCCACTTGTCAATATGATCTTGGACAAGTCACTTAAACTCCCAAGGCCTCAGTTTCCTCCTCAGTGAAACAAGGTGGCTGACTACATGACCTCTGAAGTCCCTCTGCCTTCTTGACCCAAATGCTAGAGAATTTCTAAGGCCCTCTCAAGCCCTACAATCCCATCAGAAGAGTTAGTGCAAGAAAGAATCTGAGGGGTGGAGCCAAGATGACTGAATAAAAGCAGTGATCTGCTTGAGCTCTCCCCCAAGCCCCTGCAACCTATAAAAAATGGCTCTAAACAAATTCTAAAGCAGAAGAACCCACAAAAATACAAAGTAAAACAAATTTTTAGCATAAGACAACCTGGAAGGTTGATCAGAAAGGTCCATCGCGCCAGGCTGGGAGAGGAACGCAGTTCAGCGCGGGCGGGCAGGCCACAGCATACCTGGAGCAGGCCTCAGAGGACTGAATCCGTGGGCAGCTGTGGCACTTTCTAGACTTCTCAACCCATGAATGCCAAAGACAACTTAGAAGGTCAGTGAGAAAAGTCTGTTTCTGTGGTGGTGAGAGAGGAGCGCAGGGTCCCAGCCCCATTCCCTAAGCTCAGCTCTGGGGCAGAGCCTACCTCCTGAGCTTCTGGCCCACAGACTGGGGGGGAATTGAGTGGCTGATCAGAGAGGCATTGCAGGGATCTCTCTGTTGGTGCAGGATTCTCTTGCTTTATCAATGCTTGGATCTGGGTCACAGTTCTGGGTGGCGGTCCTGGGGAGAGGAGGAGCACTGGGGTGGTAGAGCTTGTAGCGGCTGTGAAGAAGAAGAAATCCTCATAGTTCCAAGACAGAAAAGAGTGCTTGTAGTCACTCATAGACCAGAGCACAGGAGAGGAAAGGAGTAAGCACCTCACCCTTGGTCATAGCACCTTGGAATAACTGGAAATTTACAAGTCCCTAGAAGTATCTCTGAAAATAGCTGCACAAAACCCCTAAAGCTTGGAGCAGTAGATTCTTCACACTGGAAACAGATCCCTACCTTAACAAAGAGTTTATAACTCAAGTGATTGGCCAGGATCATGAGCAAGCAGCGCAAAAAGAGTCAGACTATATTATCTTACTTTGGTGACAAAGACGATCAAAGCATAGAACCAGAAGAAGACAATGAATCCAAAGCTCCTACATTCAAAGTGTCCAAGAAAAATATGAAGTGGTCCCAGGCCATGGAAGAGCTCAGAAAGGATTTTGAGAAGTAAGTAAGAAATGTAGAGGAAAAACTGAGAGTGATGCTAGAGATCAAAAAAAAATACTGAAGAAAATAACACCTTAAAAAATAGCCTAACTCAAATGGCAAAAGAGGTCCAAAAAGCCAATGAGGAGGAGAATGCCCTAAAAAGCAAAATTGGCCACATGGAAAAGGAAATTTGAAAGTTTACTGAAGAAAATACTTCCTTAAAAATTAGAATGGAATTGGAAGCTAGTGACAATTTGAGGAATCAAGGTACTGTAACACTAATGCAAAAGAATGAAAAAATAGAAGAGAATGTGAAATATCTCACTGGAAAAACAACTGACCTGGAAAATAGATCCAGGAGAGACAACTTAAAAATTATTGGACTATCTCAAAGCCATGATCAAAAAAAGAGCCTAGATATCATCTTTCAAGAAATTAACAAAGAAAACTGCCCTGATATTTTAGAAGCAGAAGGAAAAATAGAAATTGAAAGAATCCACTGACCTCCTCCTGAAAGAGATCCCCAAAGGAAAACTCCTAGGAATATTTTAGGCAAATTCCAGAATTCCCAGGTCAAGGAGAAAATATTGCAGGCAGCCAGTAACAAATAAGTCAAGTACTGTGGAAACACAATCAGGATAACACAAAATTTAGCCCCTTCTACATTAAGGGACTGGAGGGCATGGAGTATGATATTCCAGAGGGCAAAGGAGATAGGACTACAACCAAGAATCACCTACCCAGCAAAACTGAGTATAATCCTTCAGGGGAAAAATGGTTATTCAATGAAATAGGGGACTTTCAAGCATTCCTGAGGAAAAGACCAGAGCTGAATATAAAATTTGACTTTCAAATACAAGACTCAAGTGAAACATGGAAGAGGTAAACAGGAAAGAGAAATCATAAGAGACTTATTAAGGTTGAACGGTTTACATTCCTGCATGGAAAGATATTTGTAACTCATGAGTCCTTTGTCAGTATTAGGTCCAGTGGGAGGGAAAAACAAATTATATATATGTATAGATAGATAGAGGGCACAGGTTGAGTTGAAGATGAAGGGGTGATATCTGGCAAATAAAATTAAGGGGTGAGAGAGGATTATACTGGGAGAAGGAGAAAGGGCAAACTAGAATGGGGTAAATTATCTCACATGAAACAGACAAGAAAAGGCTTTTACTTTGGAAGGGAAATGGGGGAAGGTGAGAGGGAATGAGTGAATCTTATTCTCATAGGATTTTGCTTAAGGAGGGAATAATGGGGTATGGAAATCTATCTTACCCAACAGGAAAATAAGGGGGGAAGGGGACAAAAGAGCAGGGGCTTGATAGAGGGGAGGGCAGATTAGGGGAGGGGACAATCAGAAACAAACACTTCTGAGGAGGGACTGGGTCAAAAGAGAGAATAGAATAAATGAGGGGTAGGATAGGATGAAGGGAAATATACTTAGTTTTTCACAACATGACTACTGTGGAAGTGTTTTACATGACTACACATCGATAACCTGTATGGAGATACTTGCCTTTTCAATGAGGGTAGGTGGGGAGGGAGGAAGAGAGAAAATTTGTAACCCAAAGTTATAAAAACACATGTTAAATAAAATTAAAAAATAAAAAATAAAAATGAAAATAAAAGAAAGGATCTGAGTGTATTTAGTCTACTCTCTTCATTTTCCAGATGATTTGATCAGTCTTAGAACATGGGGTGCTACTTGAAATAACCAGTCAAAGCCAGAATTTGAGCATGTATCCTCTCACTCAAAGTCCAGTTTGTATTTCCATACACTGCTGCCTTACTCTGAATTTATTCAGAGGGCCTCTGAGTTCTTCAGGGGAAAAATAGAAATTATCGATGATAGTATCTCCCAGGGAAATGACTATTTGACCTTAGTTACCTCCTTTCTTCTCACTTCCCCAAGTAGTATTTTCCTTTGTAACAAGATCACAAGAATCATGGGGTGTGTTGCGTAAAGATGATTAGGCTTGGAAATGGAGGTCTGGGTTTGAACCCCAGGTCTGGCATTGTGGGACTTTAATCTATGCCTTCTATAAAAAAAATAAAATAGTGACACCCATGCTAACCAATTCAGGATTGTACAAGAAATCTAAGGAAAGTATATACAAAACATTTCTAAGATATAAGGCGTTAGACAAATGCATTATTCCCAGAATCCTAGAATTAGAAGGGATCTAAAAATCTAAATTGTACTATAATAAAATTCACAGGATGACAGATTTAGATTTGGAAAGGACCTCAGAGGTAATTCAATCCAGCCTTCCTCATTTTTTAGAGATAAGAAATCTGAAGCCCAGAGAGGTAAAGTGATTTATCTAAGATCACATAGCTAGTAAGCATTTGAGGAAGGATTTGAAGCCAGGTCTTCCTGACTCCTAGTCTAATGTGCTATTGTCAACAACTTCACAAAACTTAACATGAAAACTAGGTTTAATACAGGTAAATGAACGTGCATGTGGAACCCAAAGCCAGAGCAAAGAGTTCACAATCTATACAGAAGTTTATACATTTATGACAGTACTACAAGGGCAGGAAGAAAAGCCAGAAATCTACTTCTAAAAAGGAGTAGCATGGGAAGGGGGAAAGCAAAGTAAAGGTGGGAAAAGGACAAAATCCCTCCCTAAAGAAAGGAACAAGGCAATGGCAAAAAGAGCATTCTTTCCCCTTGGGAACTACTAGACCATGAAGACATGATGGTCTCCTTATCCACAAGGGTCCCAGCTGCATAAGCAGTTTCTCTGCAGAGGACCCCTTAACATTCCTCAACACTACCCATTCACATTTCTGCCCTTCCCCCTCTCCCTCAAGTGGCCATCCAACCTTTGCTTAAATATCCTCACTATGAAGGAACCCACTACCTACGGAGACATCTCCTTCCACTTTTAGGTAGCTTTAATAATTGTTATAATAATAATTCCTAAGAACATTCAGTAATACTTGGGTGAGGAGTTATCAATTCCATGAATTTTTTGGTTGAGAAAATTAACAATATACTATCTCTTGCATGTAGCACAGTGTCTTATACACTGATTTTGAGAGTAAAAGGAACTTTAGCGAATATGTAGTCTAAAACATCCCCCTAAAGGAATTCCTACTATAATATTCTCTACTGGGGGTCATTTAACTTGTGATTTAAAATGACCATGGAGAGTAAATTTATGACCCGAAGAGGCAGCCCATTACACTCTTAGACAGCTTGAGTTGTGAGAAAGTTTTTCCTTGTGTCCAACCTAAATTTACCTCTTTGCAGATTCAAACCGTTGTTCCTGTTATTGCCTTCCCAGATCTAATCTCTCTTTCCACATAACGGTCCTTAGAATATTTGAGCACTGATAATCACGTTCCCACTGAGCCTTCCCTTCTCGAAGCACAATGTCCCCAGTTCCTTTATCCAAGAAATGCTTGTTGGATTGTTTAGGCGTGAGTTTGCTTAAATGACCCTTGAGATTTCCTCCACCTCTAGGATCCTATATGAGTGAAAAATAAGGATGAAAATATTTATATAACTTCCCAAGCCTGTTGAAAAATGATATAGAAAATGAAAGTTATTAACTTCTGATATAAGCAAAATGAGGGTCTGTTGAATGAGTATTCCCTGTATTCCTTATGAAAAATGCCCAACTTGAGAGCTCTCAGATAGCCACTCTCAAGCTTGTGCTACATGACATTTTCCATAATGTCAGTCAACAAAAACAAGGCTGTCTAAATCTGTGACCAGTCAGAGGCACCCTTTAGATTTAAAGAGAGTCTTCAGTACTGAAATGAAGTGATAAGGTAGGCCACAGAACCTGAGGTCCGACAACTTCCTGAAAACACGTCATATTGGCTGCCTGCTCAACTAAGCTCTTAATGGGTAAGCACTTGATGCTGATGGAGTTGCTTCTGTATTGCCTGAATGTTTCAGAGAAGGGAGGAAAAACTTGAGTTAACTAGAAAGAAAAGGAAGAAGAGAAGAGAAAAGGAGAGGAAGGAAGGAGGGAGGGTGGGGGAGAGAGAGAGAGAGAGAGAGAGAGAGAGAGAGAGAGAGAGAGAGAGAGAGAATGAGAATTGGTGAACAGCCCATAGTTAGGGTAGTATGTTTTTGTGTGCATTTGAGGTGGTGAAGGACAGGACAGTTGACTATTGAGAAACAGTTACCTCTCTGATTCAGTTCTATACTATTACAAAGAGAGAAGCATTTTAAAAAAAATCAATTTCTTATGGGCTGTAAATTGCTCCCAGGCTGCCTACCCCTTTGCAGAGTAAGGAGCACTTGCATGTATTATATTTTAGTTTCATGTTACACCAGTGATTGATGAGGTAGGATTGCAAGTGTACAGAACAGAGAAATCAGCATTCTCTTAGGTGGCTATTTCGTCATTGCATCTTCGTGGGTGTTGGCTTGGTCCTCTCCCACTTCCCATATCTTTCTCTGCTTATGATGAGTAACTAGCTCTTTGATGACCTTGCTTTCCTTCAGAAAGACAGGGTCTTGTGGAGGCCAGCTGCAATTGCTGCTGGCTCTCCCATAGGCAAAAGATCTCTGGCTCTAATTAACTGTAGACAAGCTCAACCAATATGGAGAGTAGAGAAAGCATCATTGGACTCAGCCTTATATAATCATGACATATACTGGGGAAAGTAAGTGGAGTTTGACAGCAAGAGTTAATACTTTCAATGATTTAAGCACAATTATATGTGTTGTATGTGTATATATCACACATGTATTTGTGTATATGTAACTGTACATGCACTGTTATATGTGTCTATGCATTTATATGTATAATATGTATTTATGAAAGGAAATATGTAGAAGCAGTTCATATCCTTTGGAACACAGAAAAAGTATGTAACCTTTCCTTGGTCTCTATAAGGTTTGAATTAAACAGCATGTTTTTTGATATATAAACCCAGATAATTAGATTTACCTTTAAAAAAAATCTCCTTCTGTTTGGAAAGATTGTTGTGTAGTAGAAGAAGGATTGGTCTGAAGCCAGGTAGCCTGAATGTCAATCCTCCAAATGCCTACTTCTATTAGTTGTGACCTGTGTGACCTTAGGCTATTCATTTTCCCATTCTGAGCCTCAATTTCCTCATGTGAGAGGACATTATTTCCAAAATGGGAACTAGGGCTCCCTGCACCCCTATGGATTCTCATCAATCAATCAGCAAGTATTTATTAAGCAGCTACTATATGGTAGACACTGTGCTAGGCACCAGGGAAATGAGCACAAAGAATTAAATCTTATCTACTTGTAATGCACCTATACAGTAGGATATGTAATCAGCCACTTAGAGCATGGGAAAACTGATCACATCCCACCCTAACTGAAATAACCACTTTTGTTACTTGTGTCTAATACAAGGGTTGCATGCTTAAAAAATTGTTTATTGATAGGGGTACATATCAAAAAGCTTCAGAGACCACTCATCTAAGACTACCATTGCTATCCATCTCAAGCCATCATCAAAGAACAACATACTCTTACCATTATTCCCCGCAGAGTCTACCTTGATGTTGTCAAGATCCATACTGCTGGAATGTTAGCTGCATAATTCTGTCTTTCCACGTGTCTAATCAAACATCTATAAAAAGCCAGAAAGGGATTATGCAAATTAAATACCATGTATCTCTCTTGTTATAGAGAACAAATTCCCTTGTGATCTTGGTTAAACAGAATTTTTGGCCATACTTCCTTCTTACTCCTGATGCTTCTGTTTGTCACAGCTCTCCCTTTCTGGCCTTGGTTTATATTATGTGTAGGTTATGTGCTGACTGTATATGCTATACATTTACATATTTAACTCTGAGGGATACCATTATTGGTAACTTTAAACAATGTCTGTCATTCTGTCACCAGTTCCACACATAATCCCACCCCCACCATGTTTATATTAGACTGTAGCATGGGCAGGTAGGTAGTTTAGTGGTTAGAGCTCAGAGTAAGAAAGAACTGAGTTAAAATATGGCCTCAGACACTTACTAACTGTGTGACCGTGGGCAAGTCACTTAACCCTGTTTGCCTCAGTTTTCTCATCTGCAAAATGAGCTGGAGAAGAAAATGGCAAAGCATTCTAGTATCTTTGCCAAGAAAAGTCCAAGTGGGATCACAAAGCGTCAGACACAATTTAACAACAACAAAAACAAAACCATTGAGGTCAAATAGAAAAAAAAAAGAAAGCCACTGGATTTGTAGTCAGAAGAAGACCTTGGTTCAAATAATAGGTCTGCTTCTGTTTGTGAAGCCACAGGAAAGTCACTTCAACCTTTGTGGCCTCAGTTTCTTCAGGAAATTGGGCATATTGTTTGCATGACCAATCTCACAGAGTTGTCATGGGATGAATCTTGTGTAACTCTAAAGTGCTATGGAAGCTAGAATTATTATTAAAAGTGGCTCATTGGGATTGACTACCCCCACTTCATCAACAGATCAGTGCAAATAATTTCATTTCTGTCTTCACACCATGATGCTCTAATATCAATCAGCTAACAATGAGCCAAGGACTTCAAACAGAATTAACCGAACTTTCTAAGTAGACTAATTATTGATTAGGCTTTCAAAATTACAGTGAGAGATTTTTTAAAAGAATCCACTACTTCTTTGGGCATATTTATTATTGCATTGAAATATCAATAACCTTATATACTAGATTTTCCATTTAAGTGTGACAGTGCTTTATAAACCCCTAATGTTACTCTTGCTTATCTAAAAAATTAATGCCTAGAATACATGATTTTCCACCAATTTTGTATTTGACCTTATTAAATGAAAGGAGAGTTTCCTTAACTGAAGAGAGAACTGGAAAAGGGCTGCAGAAAGGTAGAGTGCCATTCAATCCAGGTAACAGAAGAATCCATAATTTTCCCTAATTTAATAAAATAGGCTGTTAAAATTTAAATCAGATATTTTAAAAATTTGTCAAAATTTTATCTAAGAATTCATGACATTTCTAAAGGAAAATTTCATTTAGCAAATGAATCTGAAAATCGATCATGGAAAGAAAAATTGAAAACAAGTTCTATGAGGTTGGGTACCATTTTACATTGTATTTGTATCTCCTGGTACCAAGGATAGTTCTTGGCACATAGTATGTGCTTAATAAGTATCTGTTAATTGATTGATGGATTGAATATTGCAATGTAAAGAACATGAAATTTTGAGTTTCAAGAAAAATTCAAAATCTAGCTCCGCTATTTGTTAGCTGTATGACCTTTAAGCAAGCAATGTAACTTCTTTCTTGCTAAGTTTTCTTATATACAAAATGAATACAATAATACCTGTGATACTTTCCTCAGAAGGGTATTGTGAAGATCAAATGAGAAAAGTATGTAAAACCCTTTGCAAACTGAAAACCACCCATAAAAACAGTGAATTAGTGTTACTATTACTGTATTTCTTTTTTTGTTTACTTTTTACTCATTTTTTACAATTAATAGGTGATTTTTTTTCTTCCTTCTAGACTCTCCCTCCTCCAGGGGAGAGGTGACAAAGAAAAATGAATTTCTCATAACATATGTGTTAAGAAAAGCACCCAGACTGGCCATGTGCAAATGTGTCTAATTTTCCATCTTGAATCCATCGTGTTTCTCTCAGTAAGTGGTAGAATTCATCATTGGTTGGTCATTGTGTAAATCAAGTTCTTAGGCCTTCCAAAGTTCTCTTTTTACAATGATATTGTCCTGTTATTGTCATATTTTTCTGCAACCGCAGAGTTGGCCATACTTTAATAATACTTAGATTGTTAATATTAAGCAAGGCTTATTACACAGAAAGACATTCTAGAGATGATTGCTATCCAGGGTTCTGAAGAATTAGATGTTTCTTCACCTATCTTCTCCTTGGCAGTGATCAGTTCATACCTCTTAGCCATTTGAATAGTTAGGTAATAATAGAGCTACCTGGACACATCCCACTGAGCAACAGCTAGTGGTGACGAGCCCTAAATGGGTCACGAGAGACTAAGGTAATATTTTCTAGTCTGTTATTTAGGTGAACTTTTTCTTTAAATGATATGGCTTTAGGGTTTTCCTTCAGATTTATAAATGACTTATATGATCATAGGTTTGGAGATGAGAAGTAGTCCAAGTACTTCATATTACATATGATGGCTGACATTAAGTGACTTGCCCAAAGTCATATCCATAGTAAGTATAAGAGACAAGATTTGAATCCAAGTTTCCTAAATCCTTAAATAGCACACTTTCTACTGTACTATAACGATGCTAAGTCTGCTAAGAATTCTTTCCACAGAGCTGTCAATACAGATACATGTTGCCACTCAAGGTTATAGTCTGATATATAGCTTTGGGTCCTTGCACAATGTAATGTGACCAAGTTTGACCTGAAGTAGTAGGTGGAGCTTCTGAAGTTCCTCTTCTTGTTTCCTGCCCCTCTCTCCTTCTGACTGGTGACACTACCTTTCCCTTCTTTTCTGGTGGCTGAGGAGAAGTCTTTCAGTCCCCCTCTGGTCTTTTTTCCACCCCTTGAGTTTAGTGAAGGAATAGAGGACTGGCTTTCCTCTTATCCTTAGTCTTTCATGCACTTTAGTCTAAAGACAAGGAAGTGGCTACCTGGCCTTAATTCTCTCCATCCTTTTCCTCTTTGCTCTGGTCCAAACCTTTTTACCATTGGTGTAGCAGAGACACTATGACTTAGCCTTACTTTCTCCTGTTCTTTCCTTTCTCAATATATCTCCCTCTTCACCTATAATCATCTTTCCCTCCCTTCCTCTCTCTTTCTCCCCACCTCTCAATTCTCCCTTTCCCTTCTCACTGTCTTTGTCTCTGTCTTCCTACTTTCTCTCTTCTCCTTGTCCACCTTTCCACAAGCTGCACCTATGATTGAAAAAGAAGAAGAGGGGCAGCTAGGTGCTGAAATGCATAGAGCACCGGCCTTGGGGTCAAGAGGACCTGAGTTCAAATGCGGCTCCAGACACATAACATGTACTAGCTGTGTGACTTGGGGCAAGTCACTTAACCCCAATTGCCTCACAAATCCCTCTAACTTCTAATTCTCAAATCTTACAGGTTGTGTGGATGGTGTTTGGAAAACTGCATCAAAAGTTCACTGCTGCTAAGCTACAAAACCAAACTTTTGGCAGCAAAAGAGAAAAACATGACTTCCAAAGCAAAATTACAAATTCAAATTCAAGTGGTGAAAGGACACAGAGGCTTTCAAATTATTTCCTTCACAACAATTATGTTTGGCATGTGATGAAAGTATTATGATCCCTATTTTACAAATGAGTGAATAGAAACCCAGAGAATTTAAGTAATTTCTCCAAACTCACATATTTCTTAAGTGAAAGAGCTGACACTCAATCCTCAAAGCTCTAGTCTATAAAGTCAGTCTGCTCTTCCTGGACTAACTGAATCAACCCATATTTTATAATATGATTCCATGGAAAGTATTTTTATCTTCTTAATCTGATTTTACATTTAGCCATTTTGAAATTTGAAATTTAGAAAGAAAAAGGTTTGCACTTCTTTATTAAAATAATGATGTTTATTTTAATAGAATAATGTAGAAAATACCAGCTTATTGTTTTAATCCAATTCAACCCAATAAATATTTATTAAGCACCTACTCTGCCAGGCACCATGCTAAACTCTAGGCATACAATTAAAAGAAAGATAGTCCCTGCTCTCAAGAAGTTTATAATCCAAAGCTGGAGAGATCATATACAAAAGGAGACAAGAAAGGTGAAAGTTGGAGGGGAGTGGTATATACCAGGGGGCAAGTGGCAGGGGGCATTTTGTTCTATGGAGTTGAAACCAGGCAGGTGGGCAAAGCAGAGTGATTGTTTTAATCAAACAATATATTTACTTATATTTTTAGTTATACTCACCCCCATTAATAATCAATTAAATTATAAATCATTCAACTCCTGATAATTTTGTAAGTATTGACATAAATTATTACTGAGAAATAAATATAGGTTAGATTGGATTTCCCTGTTATCAGGAACATCTGGATGAGGAAATTCCCTCTACCAATGTACCTGCAACCGCAGCAGAAGACAACTGTCTCTCCAATTTACAGGCTTAGAGAAATTCCTGGAGCACTGAGGGCTTAATCAATTTGCCCAGGATCTATCCAGGATGTCTCAGAAGCATGACTTAAACCCAGGTCTTCTTCACTTCTAGGTCTACTATCTATCAATTTTATCATGTTGATTCTCAAAATAAATTAATAAATAAATTAAAAATCACTGCTTTCTGATTTTTGCTATGGAACATATCTGAAAGAAACACGTATTACATGTGCAGTATATGCTGTAGAAATAGTATACCTAGATCTCAGTAAAAGAAGTCACCAAGTGTCTCCAGCTATTGATGTGAAGAAGACACAAGAGTTATGGGCTAAATGATTGTACAGTTAGGTGGCTTCAGGAAGTAGTTGAATAATAGTCCCAAAAGAGGGATAATTAACAGGTATATATAAATTTGTTAGAATGTCTTTTTTTGGTAGGCCCTAGTGATCTGTCACTGGCCTATGGGGGTATTTAATAATTGTATCAGTGACTTGGATTGAAGGTATAGATGAAATATTTGTCTAATTTATAGATAACATGAACCTGAGAAGGATTGCTATTATGTTAGGATTTAAGAGATCTTAATAAACTAAAATGAAGGGCTGAAGTGAGTAAAATGAAATCTAATAAAAGATATGGCATAAAAGTATGGCACCTGTTTTGTGTAGACTGGGCTAAGCCTTTGAACAGTCTGAGAGTCCAATTGTTTTCCTTGCTGCCTGAGGCATGAAAGGCCCAGGCTTTGAGATTGCTGATATGAAAGGTTTTAGGAGATTCCCTGCTCTACAAGAATGACTTTGTGACTGCCCTTATGAACTACAGTGGCTGCCATTTGTCCTGAAAGGAAAGGGAAGTGAAGTTGCGGGTGGGGGGTGGGGAGGGTAGTCATTTCATCTGAATTATTTTTTATTCACTTCAGTAATTGCGTCACTTTACTCTTTATGATTAGAAAATCTATTTTGTTATACTTTAGAGTTCACAGGTATCTCATTGTATTATTTTTATTTTTTTAAAATTAATTTATGGAGTAAAGCAAGCATTTCCATAGTAGTATAATTAAAAGAGGTGATTGCACATGAAATTAAATATAGTGTCCATGCCTGGGTTAGGCCAGCCTGGCCTAGAACAAAGGTAAATGTCAAGTTTAATACTTTGGTTAAAAAAAAAATCAACTTCGGAATCACAGAATAGGGGAAACTTGACTAAACAGGTCCTCCTAGGAAATGGTATAACTGGTTTAGTGAATGAGAAACAGAATGGTGAAGGGACTGAGTGGCTTATCCTAGAGAAGAAAGAACTTATCAAGGATGTTACAGCTGTTTGAAATATCCAAAGGAACTAGCACATGAAATAAGAATGAGATTTGTCCATTGTGGCTACAGAGGACAGAATTTGAAATAGTAGTTGCCTCTTAATACAGGTTTAGGCTGAATATAGAAGGAACTTCCTAACAATTGCAACAGTACCAAAGTGGAATGAATTAAGTAATGAATTCCTTATTGCTAGAGATTTTCAAGCAAATGCTAGATAGTCACTTGTGGGGATTGTTTTAGAATAAATATTGGGCTAGGTGGCCTCAGAAGTACCTTTCACTCTTAGATCTTATTATAGCACATGTTCTATTTCCATTATCCCAATTTTCACTCCTACATGTGGGTTTAATCTCCAGAGAAGCAACTATCATTCTTAGGTTCCAATGTTTGGTCTATGGGTTGGTTCTCCTAAAATTATAGCACATGAGCCCCCAATAGTATAGTTAGCCATTAGACAAAACTAGCTCAAAATTAAGGCATTTAATGAAATGACACAGTAAGAACAATAGCTACAGAATACTTCTTCCAAAAATACAATCTCCCACAAATACACACAGTATCTGTCAGGAAAGTGGGTGCAAACTTAGAGAATAATGATAGTGAAGATCACGTGTAGGGAACACATGTGGCCAAGGAAATTCATACTTCTTGTGCTATAAGGCCTCAATGTCATTTCTTCCTTGTGGATGCATCTCTGAATCTTTTGAATCCATGAGTGACTCTCCTCTCTGCTATCAAAGCTCCCATTCCTTGAAACTCATTCTTTCTGAAAATGACTACCTCTATGTGTCCCTGTCTGCCTAAAGAATGTGTCTGGGCTCCCTCAGCTGTACAATCTCTGTTGCAGTGTCAAACTCCTAAAGTAATGGATCGCCAACTGGATGAATAGCTCCACTGTTAGACATACTGGCTTATGGCAGCACTTCTCTTGTTTATGCGTGACTACCTTTCAAACAGTCAATCCTAATATCACCTTAAAAATTAAGCATAGAAACATTTAAGTGCTTTGGAAGGGAACACATGGCATTTAAAGTTAGTTAACATAATTACATTTGTATTCTAACCTTATTTACTATGACTATGTGACCATGAAGGGAGATCAGGTGGGAAGGGAACCAACCAGAATAAATTGGGTGAAAGCCAGCTTCCCCTTCATACCACAGTTCTGTGATTACTTCTAAAATTGAAATTTTAAAACATACTTCTAAAACATTAAATTTAAATTAAAACATTACAGTTATCCCTTTCACATCATGACTTTCTCTGTTGTGGTTTCAGTATATTAGCATAAGAAATTAAATAGTAATTTTTGGGGAGTTTTGCAGAAGTCGCAGATGACACGTGAAGGCCAGTAGATGACACAGAGCCTATGAGTAAATACTTAACCCAAATTTTACAATAAGGCACTGTAAAAAACTCATAAAAGGAAAAGAAAAAAAATCAGACTTCTTCTCTGGTATGAACGGAGGGCCAAAAGTTTTTACAAAGATTTTCCAGATCTTGGGATGCCACACCCCTAATCCCAAAATGTAGAAGGGATAACTGTGCTTCTAAACATCAAAACATAAAAATGTTAAAGCAATTCTTTGTGACTTGCGAAGAATATGCATTAATATCTAATAGACCTTGAGGTTATATAGAGTAAAAATTGATGAGATTAGCTGAGGTCTTTCTGGAGTTGATGAGATTCAAACAGACTGGTCAATGAGATGGTGGTTGCTGTCCTTTGTTCTCAAGGAGGACCAAAATAACTTCATTGTGTTAGTGTCAACTTACAATGTGTCTGACTGGTTGATCAGATCAATATGAGCTGGAAATGCTCTACCACAGATTGGACATAAATAGTCCATGTGAAAATTTGGAGTGGGTTCTCTAAATTTGCACATCTCGAGTTTCTTTTGAGCTACTTCAATTCTGCTTTGCTCATAAACCACAGCACTTTCTCTGATGAGGGCATGCCATGCTGGGCTGTCTTGTGCCACTGTCTCCAATGCTACACAATCATTTCCAAGGTTCTTATGAGAGACCTTGATAGTGTCCTTGTATTGCTTCTTCTGACCACCAAGTGAGCATGAATTCTCCATAAAATAGTCTTTTAGGTAAGCATAATAATGAGATTTGAATATACCACTCAATGAGATAATGAGATTTAAATGGGCTGGACCGATGGAATCAAAATTCTAAGCTACTACAGCTTGCCTGCATTTCCCTGATTACCTGATCTCCCTGCCTACAGGGCACATTTCCTCTATAAGAGCCTCTATGAGAATGCCTACCTTCTCCTGACTAGGAGGTGTCTCCCTTAAGGAGCCATCTCCCTTAAAGGACTGTTATCTCCCCTAAGGAGGAACCTCCTTGGTGTGCTATCTATAACAAATGGCTTTACTTGATCTGGAGACAGCCTGAGTGAATTCTTTAAAAACACCATCACACACACACACACACACACACACACACACACACACACTCTCTCTCTCTCTCTCTCTCTCTCTCTCTCTCTCTCTCTCTCTCACACACACACACACACACACACACACACACACACACACACACACACACACACACACTCTCACACACCTTGTGTCCCAACAGTTCGACAACCTTGTACCCCATCAAAAATACTTACCTTTTTATAACAGGTAAATATTTTAATAAGTTGAATCTTTTTGATTAGTTATTTAAAACACTCTCATTGCAGATATATAGGACAACTTAAATTATGAAAAAAAAAATCAAACTTGGTTCCAAAGGGGCATTAGCTTCCGAGAAGTCCCAAGCAATAAGCAATAGTAAAAGCAAAGTAACAAACATCTAACCTCAATTACATGGTATCATTTTACATAGAGATATTTACTTGCACATACCCAGTATATTTACATTATAAGTGGACTCATTGTTTCCCCTAGTAGAACAGAAACTTCTTGAGGGCCAGTATTTCATATTTTTCTTTTTATTCCTGATACCTAGCAAAGTATATAGTAGGAGCTTTATAAATACTTATTAAACTGAAGATAGGGGATTGATTTGATTAGAAGAAAATCCATGATGAATTTCAAACTCAAACTTTCTGGGAATTTTCATATAATACCTGGACAGATAGCTGAGATAGATATTATGGGTAGAAACCAATGAGATTTGTAGGAAATGTTCACCTTAAAATTGAAAGAGAAAATGAAATCTTAATCAATTGTGTTTATTCATACCCTGAATAAGAAAATAGTTCTTCAAAGCTGAGGGTCAAAATGGAATAAGAACAATCATGGGCATATAGAAAGCAAAGCTTTTAAATGGGTAGGAGGTGGTAGACTGTTCTCCTAAGGGAAATGGTAGAAACTTCATTGCTTAAGATGGCCAGCATCGACTGGCCAGAACCCTGGGGAAAACTGCATTGCCTCGGGCAGAGAATGGACTACATGAATTTATCCTTCTTTTTCTCTTACACATTTCTGATAATGAGCTTATATCAGCATTGCAAGAGAGTTTTACACCTATCTAGTTGGAGTTCAGATTTCAGAGGCAGCTGAGATGGCAATATCATAGTGGAGAACCTTTGAGTATTAATATAGACTCTCCACCTGAAAGCCTGTGTGATCCCTTGGAAATAACAGTTCATTTGGAGTCAGGAAACCTAGGGTCTAATTGCTAATCTAAAATTAGTTGTGTTAAACCCATTTCTTCATCTTTGTGAGCCTCAGTTTTCTCCTCTGTAAATTGGGGATAGTTGTACTACTTCTCTCACAGTTTGTTATGAGGAAGGCATTTCTTTAAATTCAAAGCATTATATAAATGTGAGTAACTATTATCAAAAAGATAAGCAATGCAATTTCATGGGTGCCTTTTAGGGGGGGAAATTTAAAGAACAACTTAGAATCCAAGTGTTTAGGGAGAGATGAAAGAAACTACAGAATTATTAACTACTATAGTCTTCTGTTAAATCTTTCTTGACAACTGTTAAAAAGCATTATCATCAGAATTAAGCTCCATTTCACTCTGCCAATATCACAGAAATAAAGCCAGCATAAATGTTTTCAAGAAAGTGTGAATAGGATAAATGTCTAAAGCGATGAGAAGAAGAGATTCATAACCAGTTATTTCTGGCCATTTTGGAAAGGGATGAGGTTACCATTTGAATATCAATGTTTGGGAAGTCAAATGGAAATAGGGCTGCTGGAAACTGAGTTTCAGAGACCAAGACACAATGAAGTGATTTGCAGTGAACTTGGTATTTCCTTATGGCTTCATTAACGAGTCTAGAACTGGTATTGAACTTGTTTTAAGTACCAGAAGTCCTACCATTTCTCCTTAGGACTCTAGCCTCTCTTCTGATGGTCTGGGAAACAATGGATTCATTAAATATTTGAAATAGGAGAACCTACTCAAATTCCAAGATACTTACAGACTACTTCTGAGAGAGAAAGCCTGTTTAATGGTATAAAAAGTTATGAATGAGAAGCTACGTGGTCTGGATTCTAATCTGTGTTCTGTGTTAACCATTTATGTGATCTATTGCAAAGTGATTTCATTCCCTCTTTGGGACTTATTCTCTTCCTTTATAAAATGAATTTGTTAGAACAAATGATTTCCAAAGACCCTTCTGTCTTGATAGTGTCACCTAACGTTTTATGATTCTTTTATATATATCTATTTTACTGAAAGGCATAAAAATCTGTCCTGTTGCCACCAATGCCTTTTCCTCTTTGTCAGCACTTAGTACTTTGCTTTGTATGTCTCTAATCTACTTCCAACTTCGTAGAATATTTTTTCTGTCAGTTATTTGGGACAATACCTAACACTATTATTGTGTGCTATGGTTATCTGTGTTGCTTTCTTATCATCTTATTAGATAGTAAATTCCATGAGACAGGGACAATATTATATCTAAATTCTTTCAAGGAATCATTACCTAACATAGTGCTTTGCTTACAGTAGGTGCTTAATATATTTTTGTTGAATGAATGGATAGTAACATATCACCATATGTGTTTTTGGACTTTTTTTCAGAAGAATATAAATGTCATCTAAAGACATTTTGTGGCAAAGGAGAACATTTAAATTATTATTATTATTATTTTAAAATTCATCTCTGACTTGGATACTTGTTAATTACAATCATCACATTTAAGTTTCAAGTGAAGCCATGTTATAAAGGATGAATTTTGTTTAAGACAGGAGTTCTTGAATCCCATGACCTTTAAAGCATATACATATATATGTCTATAGACACACACACACACACACACACACACACATATATATACATTCACATGTATGTGTGTATATACATATATATATATATATATATATATATAATATACACAGATATACATATACATATATACACATATATGCCATTGGCTTTCCCTTACATTTCTCCTAAAGAGTATAGCTCTCTCCCCTCCCAATATGAATGGATTTATAAATCATTTCAAGTCTAGTCTCCAGAGAGATCAAGAAATATGAAATTACCATGGGGAATTGTGAGAAAAAGTATATTCAGAACTCAGAATCCCCATGGCAAGGACTGTTTTTCACTTCTTTTTGTATCCCCAGCACTTAGCACATAGTAGGTACTTAATAAACGTTTATTGGTTCTTGACTGATGTGACATTTGTGTTCCTTTCCTTATGTTCATATTTCTTTTCTTTTGTTCCCCAACTGTCTCAGATGGAATAAGAGCTGCATCCTTTTTTCTGGATTCCAAATCACCAGTTAAGAAAGATTTTTTTTTTAAACTTTCCCTATACCTATAATTACTTTTTACCTCTTATGTTAAATTTTACTTACTCTGACAATTTTTACTTAGTTACAAAGCCCATTAGGGACCTGTTAGCCCACAATGAGCATTCAGTGCATATTCAAATCACAAGCTATTTGTCTTTTTGTAACAGTAAATTTTTGCTCCAATTATTATTGTGATTCATGGATAGACAATGGACAGCGTCTCCAAGAGTGGCAAGATAACAGCTTCACTTAAAATAATGGATTATTTTCTGATAACCTACAATCAAATAACACCCCCCAAAAAAACCCCACGACAACAATAACTTCAATTCTATCCTTATTTCCTTTCTGTGTATTATCTGACATAGGAGGCTTTGAGATACAGTAAAGAGTGATGAATTTGTGGTCCACGAACCTAGCCAAATCACATGGGTACCAGTTAGAATCTATGTGACCTTGGGAAGTCACATCCCCTCTCTGAGCCTCAGATACCTCATACGTAAAATAAGGGAGTTGGATATGGTGAATTCTAATATCCCTTCAAGCTATAAATTGTTCATTCTGCTGTCTCAGGGTCCATGACACAGTAGACATTGATAGAATTGTGAAAATTAAAAGCTGCAAGGGACCTTATGAGAAATCTAGCCTAACCCTCTCAACTTATAGATGAGGAAATTAAGGCGAAAGAGGTGAGGCAAATTTCCCAATGTCACTCAGGAATGTAAAGGCAGATTTGGTACTATTTCAAGTCTCTCAACTCCCAGGCAAGTAGTTTTCCATGGTATTCAGCCTTGACAGAAGTTTAAATTATAATGGTTTATTTTGTAAAACTGGATCACATCAAAATAATTTTGCATAATCAAGTGAATAGGAATATAAAGAAATAGTGTAGAAAAAAAAGTTTCAAAAGGAGAACTAGATCTGTCAGATTTTAAATATGTTACCAAATAATAAGTTATTAAAACATCTTGGTATTGAACAACAATTCCACCCCCTGAAAAAGTATGGCAAAATGAAAATAGATGAATTGAATGGAATGGAGAAACCAAAACAAACAGATCCAAAAAGTTAGACTATGACAAAACTTTTTTTTTTCCATTTCTATTCTTAATCAAACTTTAGGGGGCAGAATTACTGGTTAATACCAGCTAGATCAGAATTAACATCAATAATGAATCCCATGAAGTGGTTGCATTATTCGAATTCCCATTGCATATTTCTATTGGGCTGGAACCAATTGCCATATTTTGCATAATTACAACTTCTAATAGTATACATTTAAATACATGTGATCATTTCAGGGGAAGCATTATTCAAAATAACCATAGCCTCACTATACATACTGTTGAGAAACTAACTGGCAGTGTAGCCAAAAATAAACTTTGGTACATATATTACACTATGTGCTATATTTGCTCCAACTGGATCAAAGACCTAAACATAAAGATAAAATGAAATTTTAAAAGTTGGTAAAAAATGAAAGAGCATATTTGTCCCCTGTTTATAAGGGAGCTAAATTCATCTCTGTTGAAAAAAAAATTGGACTAAATGCTTCAGGATAATGTAGATTAATTTGATGAATAAAACAGTATAAACTCGGGATCATGAAAAACAATGTGAACACAATTTTAAAAAGAAAATTATATAATTAAGGGAAAAATTCAGAGAAAATATGTCAATTAACAATTACTTGACATCCATAAGTCATAGAGAACTGATGCAAATCTATAAGGACAATACCCATTTTAATAGGTAAATATTCAAAAGATAATATTAGGTAAAGATTAATTAGGTAAAGATCCTTTAAATAATTCACAAAAGTCCAATATTTCATCACTGTGGGAATACTTCTATTTATTTAGGAGGGGACCCATCATTGGTCTTCATTAGTTCCTATGGCCAAAATTTTCTTGTGATCTAAATCAGAGGCCCACTTTAAAACTCTCTAATTTGGATTAAAATGCAATTGGGAAATGTTTCACAAAATAAACAAAAATACGGTGCAACACAGGAAATGTTCTTTTGTGGTCTTCTAGTTGATATGTGGCCCATACCATTTCTTTTTTTATTTTGATACCTCTGATCTATATGGCAGATTTTCTCAAGGTAGACTCTCAGAATTTAGAGAGCATCTAGTTCATGAGAAATGCATATAACCAAGTTCATACTCCAAAACTTTTTAGCTTTGAAAGATAATGCCATGGGCTGTTTTCCATTGGCCTAACTTTGAAGAACTAGGCAAGAGTAAGACCTCAAATTGACAGCTAGCATTTGTACTTACTTTATGAAGACATGTATGAAGAGAGTTAGCTAAGTATTACAGCAACACTGAATTGCTGTTGTAGATGGATCGAAGAACCTTGGACCAAATTCAATTTACCAATGAACCCACAATTTGGGATCTTATCCTACTGCAGGTCAAGAATTCTGTACTTTAGCTGCTTAGTGCTGTTAAGCTATGAACAGAAGAAAGGGAAACCCACCTAAAGATAGAAATTGGCAAAGAGCCAATCTGTAAAATACTTTCATAGCAGGAATAAAATCTCACTACCATTTTCTTTTTTACAACATTGGATATTCCCTACATTGAAAGCAGGAAACAAAAGCCGGAAGCTTCTAAAATGCTAAGCTGAGCAATTATGTTGTTATCAAAAGAAAGAATTGTGCATTTCATTTTAGTAATATACATATTTTCCTTCTGGAGATTCTATGCAGTCTCGTGGGGGCTTTCAGAAGGTTTTTACAAGATGCTTTGAAATATACACATTTCTGCATGGGTTATGGTCAACAAATATAGCAGAAGCAATGTAATTTGTATCTGTGTGTATGCATTTGAGAATGTGTGTGAGAAAATAAATATGGGTATTCTGTGGATGTGAGGCCTCAAGTCAGGAGAATTGCATTTCAATCCTTTTCTACATTCTACTCATTCTATGGGAAGACATCCTGTAGGAAGTATAGGCATTAATTGGTCTATTGCCTAAGGCAAGCTCCTGAGAATTGGTTCAGCACTGAATCTATGCAAGCATCACATAAAGTGAGGGTAATGACATTAAGAGAGGATCAGATTTGATTTTAAGAGATATCGTTCTTCTGAATTCTTAAGGTAAAATCATAAATCCAGTTTCAGAAAGAAATTGTGACATAATCTAATCCAGTCCTCCCAATGACATACTGGACAAGTCCTCTAGTTGGAGGGTGGTGGTGAATTACCCTAACCACAACTGAAAGCAACCCATTCCACTTTAGGGAAAACCCTTCTTAGAAAACTGTTTCACAGAATGAGCTAAAAGTAGTTTTTGGAAGTTTCTTGTTCATTACTCCTAGTTGTACCCTCTGGACTTTGGCAAATCAAACTTAAACTCTGTTCTTATGGATTGATTGCCCTTCAAATACTTGGAAACAGCTATCCCATCTACTCTTAAGTCTTTTTTCTTGTCTTCAGGCTAATTAGCCTTATTTCCTTCCACCTAAGTTCCCTCAGATGACATTGTTTCAGATAATCTCATCACTGCTGGCTAGCCTTCTCAATATATACCCAACTTCTCAATGTCATTTTTTAAGATGTGGAAACTGGAACTGAACATACTATTACTAAAGTTAATTAATATTGATTAAATAAATAAATATTTCACTCAACTTGGTAGTAGTTTAGTTATGAAGACATTTAGCTGAAATGAGTTTTACTCTAGGTTAGTCTTTTAGATTTTGTTTTATTATTCTCTTTCTCAAAGTTACATAGGGAATATGGTGTAGCAGGAAGACCATGTCTTTTACAGTCTAGTATTTAATAGTTGTGTCACCTCAGATCAGTCACTTCCCTCTGTGAGGCTTAATTTCCTCATCTGCAACATAAGACGGTAAGTCATATACCTACACTGTAGATTGTCATGGGGAAAGCACTTTATAATCCTTAGGGCGTGTTTGACACATGAGTTATTCACACTGTTTCCTAAACACATTTAGTCCCTTCAACAAAGTAGTGCTAATGCTTAGAATTTTTGTTTCCTTCTTAACATGTCTCAAGAAAATGATTTAGAAGTATTTTAGAAAGATTTTATGAGTTAACCCCTTGTGGGGCAGTTAAGTGGAAATAAGAGTGACACCCTGGAAACATCTCTTATTCCACAAACAGACATGCTCATGCACCTTTTATTTAATCTTGATCATTACCACAAATGGAATTGGAACAAAAATATAAATGGTCAGCAGAACCATTTTCTTCCAGAGACTCATTCCACTTTAGTAAAATTCCCTAGTTGGACTTCATTACCAGTCCTCATTGTTTGTCCTTGTCACGATCCCTTTAATTTTGTTTGGTACATTTTGGGGCCCTTTCATATTAAAAAACAAAGGCTATTAGTCTGCCTTTCTCAGGGGAGGCATATTGATCTCCTCGTGAGGAGGTTTGGTTTATAAAACAAGTACAATCCAGCTGAAATTCTTTGATTGGCAGGGAAAATTGCCGTGGACTTGACTTTTTTTTTCCAACAGCCCCAGTGGAGGATCATTTTGATGCTGTCTTGTTTCCCACTAATATAAAAACAATACTTGTTGCATTTCCCTATTGGGAAGCTGCCTATCTGTTACAGATGAGGTCCCCAGAGGAGACATTTCCTCATTAGTGATTTGCATTTTTGACAGCTGTTTTTCCTCAATTTAAAAATGTGTAGGGTGATATCTGTTGACAAAAGCAGAAACCCCTTTTTTTTACTTGACTTTACTTTAGTTATCAGAATTTTTTCCTTTTTACCCCCCCTGCAGAGGGGAGAAAAAGAAACTGAGAAAAAGGTAAGAACTGACTGACATATACATTATTTTTGCTAATTTCATAATAACTTAATCTATGTCAGACAAAGCAAAATGAATCAAAGTCTAAATGGAAATGACTTTTAATGAAAAGCATTTGTGTGTATGTATGTATGTGCATACATGTGTGTGACTGCACTGCTATTTCACTGAGCAAATCAGTAGAACAAAGAAAGGGAATGAATATTAACATGCTGTAGTGATTTTCCAAATCAGGATTGTGTTTTTCTTTTTAGCTTTATGTATGAAATGTTATATGCAAATTGTAAAGGATAAAACAATTGTTCTCTCCTTGAACTATGGTCACACTGTGACCCATCAGACTTGCTCTATTTACTGTTTCTGTGGCATAATTATGAAGACTTAGCCGCTCTCCCAAACAGTTACAGATGTAGGGGAAAAATAAATTACTTTTGCATGCCAGCCCTAGAAGTCTTGCTGTTGTAATATAATGTAATCGGCCATGAACAAAAGAAAGTTATTATACTCATTTATATTGGTCTGAAAGCCACGGAAATGTATTAAATTCATTTAAGCTGAAGGAAGCTGAGCAACACCATTGATGATTTCTTCTAAAAACAACATGCTTTATCCTAAAGGTCATATTCATTTAATGGGACAATTTAAACCTTTTCAAGCTTACTGAAGACTTAGGCTTGTCTGTTATCTACTGACAGGTGGTGGTATCTCTTAGGCACCAAATCTGGAACTGGGGAACATTTGAGTCATGGCTTCTGCCATTGGTTCTGTGAATGACAAACCATGAGCATGGGACAAGTACTATTGATGTGTTGTTGTTCAATCATGTGAGTCACATTTGACTCTCCATGACCCTATTTGGGGTTTTCTTGGGAAAGATCCTGGAGTGGTTTGACATTTCCTTCTCCACTTCATTTTACAAATGAGGAAACTGAAGCAAACAGGGTTAAATGACTTGTCCAGGGTCACACATAGATAGTTAGTATCTGAGTCCAGATTTGAACTCGGAATGATGAGTCTTCTGACTTCAGGTCCAGCACTCTAATGACAGCACCACCTAGCTGCTCCTACTATTGACATAGATTACCCCATTTATAAAAAGGTAGGGCAAGGGGAGTGGAGGGCAAGGATATATTCTTCACTTGATCCAACCCAATCCAAAGAACACTTGTTAAGCCTGTCCTGTGGGGATACACAAACAGAAAAGCAGCCCTTGTCCCAAGAAGTTTATGTTTTATAACATGAACTCTCAAAAGAATATGATAAAGACCAATATCTTCTATGTGAAATGATTTGGATCAAGATTTTTTTTAATGAATTTAAAAGTAATTAAAATACATTAAGGTTTTCTTTTTCTTTAGTATTTATATTTTGTAAAGTAGTTTATGTTTTACACCTCAATGACATCACCAAGTTGTCTAGTAGCTGAAGAGTTATATGACCTCAGACAAGTTATTTATCCTCTCTGGGTTTCAGTTTCCTCATCTGTAAAATAAGGGGGCAAGGTTAATTGATCTGTCAGTTCCTTCTAGCTCTATAGCTTCTCTGATTATTGACCTCCATTGTGAGGGCCGTTTGCAAGGAGGTCATCTGAAAAGGATCAGTATTCCCAGGTACTATTTCATCAGTCTAGGTGATGAGGTCTACAGATTTAGGGGTGCTCAGACCCCAAGATCATGATACATGGGTCCTGACCTAAAGAATTTGACCCAAGCCTTCTTTCAGGCAAAGACAAGGTTTATTAAAGATCTGCCATATTAACCAGAATGTTAAGAATCTGAGCATCTGTGAGCTATTGGATAGATTGTAAAAATCTGAGCAGTGGCTAGATTATAAGAATCTGAGCACCTTAATGGAGACACAATGGACCTTACAAACAGAAAGACTACGGGAAGGATCTAGCAGTGGCCAAGTAGTTTGAGGTAACTAAACACTTGGGACCTGGAACATGTGGCCAAGGGAGAATGGAGCCTAGCTATGATTAAGGGTTGGAAGTGGCCAGGGGCCATAGGGAAGCAAGACAATGGAGAGCCAGGCTAGGTTAAGGGTAACAGAGAATTGAGAAATTGGGCATAGTCACAGTGACAGACTAGTTCTTCAGACAAATGCCAGAGATTTGTTCATGTGGGAAAGTCAAGGGTTTTTCCTTTCTGGGGTCCAGATCCCAATCCCATCATGGGTACTTTATTCCCCAGTTCCTTGAAACACAATAGAAAGTTTTCCTGAGCTACTATGGCTGAAGGATTCCTCCTCCATTAGCCAACTTGATATTGAACCTTTCTGGACTTTGTAAAGCTAGTTCTTGGACAAGAGGCATAATGCAATATATACCATCTTTAAAGCATTTCAAATTTGGTTCTGTTACTATGCCCTTTAAGAACAAAGCATTATTATCATCACTTATTATTTTTTCCCCAAAAGTCAGAATTTTCTGATATAGGATTCTCTTCAAATAAATTGACAAACTTTTCAAAAACACATTTATACAAGTCTAAAATGTCACTTGTTTGCTGAACGTTTTAAAATTAGGAATGATTAATGTCATCAGCAAGCCGGATTAATTCTGTTATTTTTTGTTGTTGTTGTTTGTTTTTTAAACAGATACTTCCATGTCAATCTGACACTATCCTACCTTTTCAGCTTCATCTCATTCTACTCCCTTTTGTCAATTCATGACATAATTAAAGTGCACTGATGACCACACCCCAAAAATGTGCTTCCTCCATACTTTAGCTCAGACTGCTTCTGGTGGCTGAAATGTACTCTGTGGCAAGCTTTACTTATCATAATCACAGAATTAAAGAATATCAGAGGTAAAAAGAACTTTGCAGCTTATCTGGTTCAACCACCTCACTTTATGGATGAAGAGATTAACTCCCAGAGATTCAAATTGACTTGCCCTAGGAAGTGGTAAAGGGAAATAAGGCCTCATTATTGACTGATGATTTAATTGGTAAAGAAATGCTTTGTATTAATGCAGGCCAGCATTTTCTTAGCAACCTATACTCTTAGAGACCTAGAACACTTACAGATTAAATGGCTTGCCCAGGGTCATACAGTCAGTATGTATCAGACACAGAATCTGGACTCAGGTCTTCTTGGCTTCAGTGCCAGCTCTCTATATTCTCCAACAGATATTCTCTGCCTATATGGCAGAGACAGGATTAAAAGTCAGTTTTCTAATGCCTACTCCAGGGGTGGGGAACCTGCTACTTCAAGGGCACAAATTCTTAATAAAAGGAATCAGGCATAGTCTATCATTCTTTTCACCACAACTCCAGGATATCTCTTTTATCTGTGAAGTATTCACAAAGACTTTGTTAATGCAGACCTTGCACGTCAAACTTTTCTTGCACTTTTCTAATGCAATCACCATGTACTGTGTTTTATAATTAAATTGTTGTGTTTTTGTCATTGAATGAGACTAAAAACTCCTTGAAGGCAAGGACTGAATTTTATCTAAACTTTGTATCTGCTTCAGTAATTAAGCAAAATGTATCAACATTGTAGGTATTTAATAAATATTTGTTGAATATATAAATGAATACAATCACTAGAACACAGAATCATAGAATTTGAGAATTGAAAGGCATCTGGATTACCCTCTAGTTCGTATTTGAAGAAAATCCACCTGTATTATAAATGTGGTCACCCATCTTTGAAGATTTCCAAAAAAGAAGAAACTTATTCCCTCTTGAGGCAACACAGATAGTTTATTTAATAATAATTTAATTAATGTTAAATACCATCAATAAAACTTAATAAGAGTTGATAAAATGATACAATAAGACCCTCATGTGTATTGTTTATGACAGAAACAGTCCCAATTTTGAGATCAATGATAAACTATGAAGTGACTTCTACTTTCTAGTAGTTTGAAGAGGATATCTAATCTGTTTTATATTGTTTACTCTTAAACCTTTAATTTCTAAAGGATTTAGATGAGAAAGTAAAATTCTACTAAGAGGATACACATTTCAGAATTGATAAAGTACTTATTATTCTGTCATTAGATAATTATTAGTTACTAATGGATGGATGAATGACCTATCAGCAGTAGGTATTTTTTGTTTGGTTGGTTGATTGGTTGTTTTTTTTTGTTTTTGTTTTTGTTTTTTTTTAATGTGAAGAAAGATGAAAAAAGGTCTAGGAGAAGGGGAGAGAGAATGGCTATATTCAAGAAGAATCATTCCATATCTATTAATTCTTGAATTGTGGTAGGGACTTTAAGTAAGGAAGAGAAGACAACATATTGAAGAAATAATAACGTGCAGTGAATTTTAATTTAACCTTGGAAATACTTTTTTTTTGCTATTCTTTTATGGGGAGAGGAAGAATACTTTCAGATAAAAATTGACCTTTCCTTCACACACACACACACATACACACATGCCATACCTACACCCTTGCCTGTGTCTGTGCATATGTGTATACATATGTGTACACATAAATGCCATGCAGAGACTTTACAATTAATATTGATTTTATGACAGAACAGAAACATTGATTGCATTGAAAAAGACAGTAGGGGGGATCCTCCTGAAATTTTCGTTTGGAATGCATGAAAGTACAAGCCCTAATTATTGACTTAGGTAGAAATGTTAAGATCTGGTGTTGAGAGCTATGAGAATTCAGTACTTGTGAACTATAGAGGCAGCTTTTTTTTTCCCCCTACCAACTTGATTGTTTAGTACAACTTTGTTACTAATAAAAATTGAGTCTTTATAATGAACTTTCCCATTCTATAAAATGGGTGTGTATAGATAATATATAAGGTCCCTTCAAATTCTCAGTCTAAATTTGTGGTAAATATACATTTTAAGTGTATGTGATAGTATATCTACAATCTACATATGCATGCACAGATCCATATCTATATCCACATATATAATGCATGCAAGAATAATCTCTTTTTGCATACCATGGCTGTTAGGGTATGTAGATAGGGATTATGTAAATATTATGACTCCACACCAGCTGGGCTAGGTCACAGCAGGTAGACCAATTACAATGCATTGTATTTACAATTCACTTGTCAACTCTATTTCTTTAAGCTGATTTTTCCCCGTCATTGAAATTACTGCTCTATAGGGTTAAGAGCTCAGATCCTACTTCTGCTACTAGATAACATATTGACTGTGGCACAGTGCCTTCACCTCTTTGAAACTCCACTTTCTCATATGTAAAATGTAAATGCTAATTACTTTTACTGTGCCCAACTCATAGGACCACAGAATTTAGAGCTGGAATCTTATGATCCAAATCCTTCATTTACAAGTGAAGAAACAAATTCCTTCAGAACTGAAGGGTCCTGCCTAACTCATAGAATCATAGAATGTAAAGCTGGAAGAAAATTTAGGAATCATATAATCCAAACGCTTCATTTACTAGTGAAGAAACTCTGGCTTAGTGAGATAAGGTGACTTATTTGAGGCCACATTGGTAGCAAGCATCAGAGACATGATTAGAGCTCAAACCTTTGGATGCCAAATGTATTGTTTTTTCAGCTCTGTAATCTATGCCATGTAATTTCTCACAGGGTTGTTGAGAAGAATGTACTTTGTAAATCTTAAGGCACTAGATATATTTGTCTTTTTTTTAATATTTTAGGTTAGGTTTCATAGTTTTTATGTGATGGTAGTGATCTAGTCCCAAGCCTTCCTTTCTCTGCCCCATCTCTTCCTTTCTTTCCTTACTTAGTGGTGGACAACCTTTTCAAGAACTCTAGTAGTATACTACTGAACAAGGAAGGTACACTGTATAATAGAGAGAATAGTTAATTTGGAATCAGAGGACCTGGATTTGAAACAGAACTCTGATACTAACTACTTCTGTAACCTTGCAGAAATCCCTTCCAATTTAGAACTCAGTTACTTCATTGGACTAGTTTATCTCTCCAATTCCTTTCCATCTCTAAACCTGATGATCTCATGAATCTTGCCTGGGAAGTGACAGGAGAAACAGAGAGATGCACCCAAGAAAGAGATTCAGGTATGTAGAATGCCTGCTCATTCTTACACTTACAATTCTACTCTAAATTATGTTCAATTAGTAGGTTTCTAAATTCTGGCACATTCTTGATATTTATTATTCTGTCAGATGGCTAGATAGATTAAATTAATGAAAATCATAGAATCATAGGATTTGTAGCTAGATACTAACTAGAAATCATTTAGCCCAGCCCTGTCATTTAGCAGTTGAGGAAAGAATCTGGAAATTAAATAACTTGTCTATGGTCACATAGTCCTAAGTATTAGGTCTCATTGATATGAATTTAATTCAGCAAGCAGTAAATATCATGTTGTAGTTGCTGTTCAGTTGTGTCTGACTCTTTGTGATCCCATTTGGGGCTTTCTTGGCAAAGATACTGGAATTATTTGCCATTTCCTTCTTCAGCTCATTTTACATATGAGTAAATTTAAGGAAATAGGGTTAAATGACTTGCCCAAGGTCACACAGTTAGTAAGTGTCTGAGGCCAGATTTGAACTCAGGAAGATGAGACTTCTGGACTTCTGGCCAGTACAGTATCCAATACCCTATCCAGCTAACCCCAGTAACTATCTACTTTTGCTTAAAACATTGCTACATGCTGATGATGGATTTTTTTTTTAATTCTTACCCTCAGGAAATTTATAATCTGGTGGGATGAGTGGTGGTGGTGGTTGGTGGCTAACAACATATTCACAGATAAGCAAATACAAAGTAGGTAGAGACTACTAACTACTAGGGGTACCTGAGTTCCTTCCTTGGAGAAAGAAAATTTGCAAAACCAGAGCTGAAGAAGAAATGCATTCCAGAAATTGGGGGCAGCTTGAGGATGATGTGGCTACTCCTAAGAGATTCACATAGAAATGTGAAACTTTCAACACATAGCCAGATACTTAAATTATCCCATTCTATAATAGGCCCCCTATGTTACTATCCAGACACATACAAATGCCAGCCTTAGCTTATGAGTTTACACTTGGAAAATGCTCTTAACCAAGTATTGCTAAAGAGGTACTAGTAATAAGGGGTGTCATTTGGATAGGGGAGGGCAGTGGAATATGGTAAGTTACTAGGAGAATGGGACATGATAAGAAAATAAAAATGGAATGATTTGCAGGAGATAGATTGGGCAAGAATTGTAAAAAGCAGTTTTCTCCAATGCCTACTTGGTGATAGAACTCATTAACAGTAGATGATGGGGGCAGCTAGGTGGCACAGTGGATAGAGCACCGGCCCTGAAGTCAGGAGTACCTGAGTTCAAATCCAGCCTCAGACCAAACATTTGACACATACTAGCTATGTGACCCTGGGCAAGTCACTTAACCCCAATAGCCTAAAAAAAAAAACAGTAGATGATGATGGAACATCTGTATGTGCTTTGTCAGTGGGGGAATATGGAGTTAATGGAGCCTGAAATATCAGTAGATCCACTAAAGAGCTGGGAGCAGTCAAAGGGAGTAGTAGTGTTGAAATAAGTCTTGTATATCTCACAGAAAGTTGTGAATTAGATAGGAATTTGGAGCATTGTCTCTGATTTTCTCAGGCACTAGGCCCTGTCTTCTTTTGTTGGCTAGCTAGCTTAAGGAAAGCCATCAGTAACTGGAACTGGATT
This sequence comes from Phascolarctos cinereus, assembly GCF_003287225.1. Classification (NCBI taxonomy): domain Eukaryota; kingdom Metazoa; phylum Chordata; class Mammalia; order Diprotodontia; family Phascolarctidae; genus Phascolarctos; species Phascolarctos cinereus. The sequence goes on from NW_027555625.1 coordinate 127,007,779, forward strand.
GGGGTTGATTAATGTTAAGCTCTAAGCTCCCTAAGAAATAAATCTAGTAGCTTGTCCATGCTTCCTTATGTAGTTCAGGGAACTTCAACCATCCTATAGGTCAGTTCCAGTTTTTGCCTTCAGATTGTATACCTTCTTTGTGCACAATATTATGAGTTAACTTGGTACGTGGTAATGACTGTACACCATCTGTTGTATTATTACTTATCCTCCCTGGCCTGTAATGTCCATAACTATAAAATTAAGACTGGACTAGATGACCTGTAAGGTCCCTTCCAACTCTGAATGTGTGTTCCTATGTCACATCAGTGATCCCTGAATCAACACAGCTGGGATATATATTTTCTCTATATCTTCCAGTCTTATTTCCAGAGTAAGACAAGAACCACCTTAAAAAACAAGAAAAAACCTGAGCATTTATGCACGTGCTATATACCCTCTTTAATCAGCATTTCATCCTCGGAGGTAAAGTCATGTTCCCCAAACTAACATTGTTTTTCAATTAATTAAAATCAGTTAAGAACAATTTAATTGAATGCAGTCACAATCACCATAAATCACTGTGATGACTTGCTGTCATCTCAGCCCTTCTACAAACCCCTCTTGTGGCACAATCCTACACATCTTACAGGAGTATTCAAAATGTTTAACTAGGATGATATAATTGTCAAATATGTAATTGTGCTTTTACTGCCAGTATCATTCACTGCTATTTGAAAATGGTAGGTTTTACTGCTCTAGGCTTGGCACACATTTAAGTATCTGTCCAGAATATGGTATCTGCTGAGATCAAAAAGCATCAGTTTTCCTCAGTGACTTTAAAGTTTAATGCCCTGTGTATCAGTAAATGTCTTCCTTTCTCTTCATGCTTCATTTCAAGTTTGGAGAGAAGATAGCTTACTTCAGATCAGTCTCAGAACTCAGAATCATTAGGTGTGGAAATTGGATACAGAGCACTTTTGAAGGGTCTAAGGAAAGGGCTTGCCACAATGGGTAATATTTAAAAATGCAATTTTACAGATAGAATAGCCTTCAGAACAATTGATTAGCATTTCTGAATACATGTGAACTACCGAGACACAAGCTCCCTTCTAAAGGACGCCATCAACAGAACAAGTCCTTGGGAAACAAAGGAAAGCCTTTCCTCTCCCTTCCATTTTTACTGTCCTTTCTCTTTTCCTTCTACTTTCTTTTCTTTTGTGACTTCTGCTTGGATACTATGTAGACCCCTGCTAAGGGGAGCTTTTGTGGACTTTTAATCACTGCCTTCCTCAAAGTTCTTCACACTCTGGTTTGGTTACCTGATTAACCACTTTATAGTTTCCTTCAGATTTTTTCTCCCCAAAAGGTGCCTAGACCTGGCTCCATCCATATGACTTGCTTAACTATTAGGACTGAATTAACAAATCAGCTGGATCCAATATTTAGCTAAGTGATTCAACAATTCAACAAATATTTACAAAGTATCTGTTTTGTGCAGGGCACTATGCTGTGTGCTATGAATATGAAAAGAAAAATCCCTACCTTCAAGAAGCTTAATATTTGAAGAATAAAAGGACATGGGTTATGGATAACCATGTCCTAAAGATTATGGCTTCCTCATTGATCACTATGATTAGATCAAAGTTCCTTAGCTTGCTATCAGACTTATTACAATCTCTTAAATTAATAAAAAAGAAGTTAAACCCACCATTTGGCATCAATTATAATTCAACTGAAAATTCTTCTCAGTAATGGAAATAGTTTTAATATATGCTACGTAAAGCTAATCCCAGCATGTCAAAAATATAGGCCCACAAGATCTATCACACAATAACCATTTATTAAGGGCCTAATATGTGCCAGGTACTGTTCTTAAGTACTAACTATACAAAGGAAGGCCAAAGGAAAAATAAACAAGGAAACAAAACAAAAAAGGCAAAAAACAAAATAAACAAACAGAACATAAGCCCTACTCTCAAGGATCTCACAGCTTACAGAAGGATGCAGCATGAAAAATAATTCGGTAAAAACAAGATATACACAGGATAAATTGGAGATAATAAGTGGAAGGAAGAGACTAACCTAAGAGAGATCAGGAAAGGCTCTGTGTAGAAGGTAGATCTTGAAGAAAGTCAAGGAGTCAATGAGGCAGAGGTGAGGAGGGAGAGAATTCCAGGTGTGGGAGATAGTGAAAATGCCTGGAGTTGGGAATTCAAAGGCTTTGTGCAAGGTACAGAAAGAAGTAGAGTGTCTACCTGTATATCAGCAATATCCCAGCAAATATTGTATATCCACCTGTCATCACTTAGAAAAGAACAGCATAATAATACTTTTAAATATCACAATGCATTTTCCCTGTGGTTCTACATTTGTCTCTGCTGAACTTCAGTACCCAAAAAACATTTGAGCATATTGTATGCTGCACATCAAATTTCTTCTTCCATGAAATGAGAGAGCTATGTCCCATGTGATGGAAAATTACTATATTTATCCCATTCATATTGGAGTGCTATGATTGCTCAGAGGAAGAAGAAAAGACAACCTTTCAAGCCAGAGATGGCCGGATTATTCTGATGATGTTCAAATGACACTGCTTCTTAGTGGGCTTACACTAAAGCTTTCTTTCTTACAGCCAAATAACTGAATGGTTCAAGCAACACATAGATCTAGGTCTTTGGTTTAGAACTTGTCTTGTTATGTGCCTTGTTCAAATCTATTCCAATTATCAGTGTCTTCTCCAGGTAATATTGGAGAACCACTTTTGATCATTTTTGAGAAATCATGGAAAATGGGAGAGGTACTACAAGACTCATAGTGATAAATATCTGCATTTTCAAGATGTGGATTCTGGAAACTGCAGACTGATGAGCTTCATACCACTTACTCACCAAATGCTCATTCCAAAGTAAATCTAATATGATAGTGATGCCAGCTGTGTTTAGAGATATACCATCTAGCAACAAAGCTGTGATAGTTCCATTGTACTCTGCCTTGACTAGAACTTAGTTGAGTATTTCATTCATTTCTGGCATTTCAGTTTAGGAGATAAATGATAAACAATAGAATGTCCAAGAGATGGCCATCAGAATGCTGAAAGGCCTTATGTCCAGGCCACAACAGGATAAGTTGAAGGAACTGGGGATGCCTAGCCTAGAGGGGAGAATACTCAGGAGGGACATAGTAGTTATCTTCATGTTATTAAACTGTCTTGTTCTATTTGGCCCTAAAGGCAGAACCAGGACCAACTTGCAAAGATAGAAATTTAGAGATATCATAAAAGAAAAACGAAAAACAAACAAACAAAATAAAATGATACTAACCATGAGAGCTTTTTAAAAGCAAATTGGCCTACCTTAAGAGTACTGAATTACCCCTCACTGCATGTCTTTCAGCCAAGTCTATATAATCATTTGTCACAAATATTACAGTAAGTTATTTTTAGGTAAGGTTTGGACCATATAGCTGTTGAAATCCCTTCTGACTCTGGAATTCTATGGTTCTAGAATGGATTATAAAACCATTTGTGTGGACTTAGGATAAAATTCATGGTGATCACTTGCACACAGAAAGAGTTTACTAAGAGAAAGTCATCTCAATCCAAATTTATTTCCCTTTCTAATCAGGCTATTAGACTGGTAGATATTGTGAATTTTCATTTTAGCAAGGCATCTAACAAATTATTGTAGCATTCTTAGGGATAAGGTGGAAAAATGAAGGCAAGTGATAGAATAATTTGGTAGATTTGAAGTTGTTTGAATAACTGAATCCCTAAAATAATGTTATAAATGCCAATTGAATAGAACAACAGGCATGGTGGTCTCTAGTAACATGCCGAAGGCTTCTGTATTTGAGTCTGTCATCATCAAAAATGTTACCTATGACTTGAATGAACACATAGAATACTTATAAACTTTGTGGATGATATAAAGTTGGGAAGGATAATGAATGTGGTTGATGACTAGGTCAATATTAAAACAACATGGAAGTACCCAGGGGCTCAAGACAAAGTAAGCAAATCATATCTACCAGTCAATCAGAAGAGATTTCAGTGCCGGGATGGAGTTTGTAACTTACATTATAGACAATAGGGAGACGCTGAAGTTTCTTCAACAGGAAAGTGAAATAGTGTGACCTATAGTGTACCTTAGAAATGTTATTTTGGTAATTATATGAAGGGTGGGATGGAGATGGGGAAGACTAGAAACAGGGAAATAGTTAGGAAATCATTTCAATTGTTCAGGCAAAAGATTTGGAAGATCTAAATTAGTGTTTTGACCTTGTGAGTGGAAAGAAGGAAAGAGTTATATGAGATGTGGGGAACATATGAGATAGAGTGAAAAAAGGTGAACCTGGATGCCAAGAAGCATGGTGGCACCTTCAATAGCTGTAGAGAAGTAAGGAATAAGAATCAATTTAGGAGGTAATATGAGTTATTTTGTGGGCATAGTGAGTTTAAGATATCTATGGAACATTCAAGAGGATATATCCAACAGAAATCTGATAAGGAACTAGAGTTCAAAAAGTCATGAGAGTTTAATATTGGATTTATAAAATATTTGCATGAAGATCCTAATTGAAACATGGGTCCTGATGGATTCACCCAAGAGAAGTAAAAGAGAAAAGAAGAGTGCCTGAGCCACAGGCCTGGTGCACACTCATGCATGGAGGGTTAGGATGTTGATGAGTATCCTGCAAAAGAGATTGAGAAGGACCAATCAGACAGGGTGGAGGAATCCAGGAGAGAGCAAGCTCATGATAACCCAGGAAGGCCAGTGAGTGTCCAAGTGGAGGGAATGGTTAACAATGTCAAAAGCTACATAGAGGCAAGAGAAATGAGGATGAGACTGAGAAAAGAACATTGGATCCTGCAGTTAGAAGATTTCTGGCAACCTTGTACTTGAGTAGTTGGAGTTAAGTTGTGAAATTAGAAGTAAGATTGACAGGAACTAAGAAGTCTATACTAAAAAGCAGAGATATCACCTTGCAAGAAAAAAAAAAAACAAAGAAAGTCTGTATAGTCAAAGCTATATTGTGGTTTTGTTTTTTGTTTGTTTGCTTGTTGTTTGTTTTTTTTATTTATTTTTGTTTTTGTTTTTCCAATACCAATTTATGGCTGAGAGATTTGGACTATAAGGAAAGCTGAGCACTGCAGAATTGATGCTTTCAAATTGTGGTGTTGGAGAAGATTTTGAGAGTACCTTGGATACCAATGAGGTCAAATCAGTTAAAACTTGAATGAATTAATTTGAGCTTTTCACTGGAAGGTCAAATACTAAGCTGAAGTTTAAATACTTTGGTCACATAACGAGAAGATGAGATTTATTTGAAAAGGCCCTGATGTTGGGAAAGATTGAAGGTAAAAGGAAAAAAGGATTGGCAGAAGATGAGATGGAAAGATAGTATCATGGAAACAATGAATGTGAACTTGGACAGACTTTGAGAGATAGTGGTCGATAGAAAGGCCTGGCGTGTTATGATCCATGGAGATACGAAGATTCAGACACCACTGAACAACTGAAAAACAACAAGAAGTAAATAGGAGGTAAAGAAATACAGGCAAACAATGAAGGCATTTGATTTCAAATAAACAGTGTTTGACATTAGTTGACAATCAAATAGGACCATAGCAAATATCACAGCATCATAGAGTGAGAGTTTCAAAGACCCTCAGAGGCCATACAGGCCAACCCCTTCATTTTATGGAGAAAAACAAAGCAAAGCCAAAACAAAAACTGAGGACCAGGGAGCTTCAGGGCTTTACCTAAGCTAGAGCCAAGTGCATTCAGTTAATAAATGCCATTGTCAACATTAGAACCTAGGTCCTCAAACTCCAGAGGTCAGTGATTTTACTACTTACTGTACATTTATTAAGCTCCTACTTTGTATAAATATAAATGGTTCAGGACACCTGAATGGTCATTAAATATGTGGTGCAAATTCAGGGAAAATAGATGCTTTCTGTAGTGGCTGGAAATGTTTGTTTTGTTTAATTTCTCTTTTAATCTCAATATACTGCTTACTCTACTCAATATTTTGAGAGAAATCAGATGAATTGTCATAACTATAAAAATGAAAGTGTTTTGATCTATTCTTTGGTTTAATGATTCTTGGACATTTGACTTATAGAGTGGTTCATACAAATCTGGATAGAAATAACCCAATTTCGTTGAATGTATAATTTCTTGAGAATAGCACTTTGTTATGTTTGAAATATGGTATGGCAATAAGAGAAGTCACATCTAACAGGGATTGGTGTTTTTTTTTCCTTCTCCTCTCCCCCATTACTCCATTTCTCCATTTCCAAATATTTCCTTTAATGTTCACATAATATTTTGTCAGATGAGTTGGTAGCATTTCGGGCATATAGTTGACAGCCATTTAATCACTGAGGTTTAAGGTATCATCCATGCTCTAATGTTTTCAAAGAAAATGACTTCACTTAGCACAAAATGAATATTCTGACTTATGAAAGACCAATTGCAACTTACACATAAAATTTTAGAATATTGTTTTAGATGGTCATTATTATAAGGGATTTTAGATCAACTAGGCCAATTCCCTCATTTTACAGATGAAGTGGTTCTAGAGCTATAGAATGACTTTCCCAGGTTTCCCAGATAGTTAACAGCAGGTAGAGGTAGGAGGATTTCTCAGGTCTCTTGGTCCTCAGTGTCCCACTCTTTCTACTTAGCAGTGACTCCAATATTACTGATTATGAGTACCCCTTTTAGTAGAAAGATTCATGGACCCCTATGTGGTAGTGGTTAGGTTATTAGTAGATATTGATTGAGAAAATAATAATGATAAAAAGCTGCTTTGGTTTCAAGAATAATTTTAAATCTTTACTTTTAAAAAAATATAGCATGCAAACATTTATTGGGTGTCTGGTGTCTTTTATATTTTATTAAGCCCAACTGCACCTGTATACATGTGAAAAATAGTAGTACCCATATTGCATGACATATTATTTATTCAGTCTGCAGATGGTAGGCTTGTTTATTAATCGCATTGAGTCATTAATGAGATGGCTGGTGTATATATGCAATTGTAGACCTCAGAGTCCAATCTGGGAAGATTGGAAACATTGCATTATACCATGCTGCTTCCAAATTTTCAAGAGTGTAGGGCCATTCTGCATATATCATTTTGTATTATATAAGATCATTCTCCCTGCAGCAAGCCCATTTGTGAGAAGTTACCCATTCGAGATAAATAAGCCTCCCTGTGAATGGCCAGATGAGTTCTGCCTAGATGTCAAAAACTGTTCAGGGCTTATCGTCCTAACTAAAGTGTCAAAACACTTTGAAAGAGGGCTTTTAGTAATGCAAGCGACAAATCACCTCTGACATAACTCACAGAAGGAACAAAGCAGTGAATCCATGATAAAGCTTTGAGGACTACGTTTTGGTGACTTTCAAAGCCAGAGAAAAGAAGCTCCCACTTGGGAAAGGGTTTCTGCTAATTGTCTTAGTGTCTTTGAACATCAGCAGTGATTCTCCGATTTTGACTGGGATCCACCTGACACTACATATTCAATAAATGTCAGTTGAATTATATAACATAAAATATATGGATGTGAAGAATTCCAAACAATAATAAACAACTAACATTTACATAGTACTTATTATGTGCCAGGAGCTGCACTAAGAACTTTACTCATCTCTTTTTATCCTCACAACAACCACGGGAGATAGGTGCTATGATTATCCCCACTCTACAGATGAGGAAACTGAGGTAAACAATACATAAGTGACTTGTACAGGGTCATACAACTAGTATGCTTCTGAGGCTGGATTTGAACTCAGGTCTTACTGACTACAGACCCATATTTCTATCCTCTTTACCTAGTTTTCTCCATGCACACTATAGAGCTTAGCACAGTGCTTGGCAGATTGTAGCAATAAATATTTATTGACTGGCCTATACAGATTGTAATGTATCCATTCTGTGCAGTGCATCTGTTTGGTATGTCTGTACCAAAATATGTATACTCATATATGTATACATGTATGCATATACACATATACATTTGTGTCATATATGTATATGTATACTTATATTTTCACGCTGTGGAGTCTAACACAGTGTAGTAATTTATACTTGGAATTGTAGGACTAGACAGGGACATAACCTCTATATTGTGGCCAAGACTGTACCCAAACCATATCCATCTATTCTTTCCTTTGGCCTCCGGAGAAATTTGGTGATCTCCTTTGGTCTTGTTATACTACTTCTGTATTGTCTGTACGAAGTGGCTTAAGGTAAAGCTGCAGTTTCCTAAGGTGCCCAGTTAGGATGATAAAGTGTAGATTTTTTCCTTGTAGTAGAAATGCAGTCACATTATAATTTACCTGCAAGGCCAACTCTAACGTCTCATTTATGCAAACCTGAGCATGTATTTTTCACCCCTCTGGCCTTGACATTGTTGACTCATTACAGTTTCCAAACTGTGTTTTTAATTTGTTTTGCTGCTTGTCAGTAATAGACCACATTTTGTTTTTGTTGTTGTGTGAACTTCAGCCAAGAATCCTGAATGGTTGAATGTGAAAGTGTCTGAATCCTTGAGATAATGTGCACTTGGATAAAGGGAGGATTAACCTGCTTCCTTCAGTAAGGATGTATATTTCCATGTGGAATATAGTGCACTTCTACCTAGGATATGAATTTCTGAGATTATAGAGACCTTTATCCCTTGTGTCCAAATGGATTTTCTGCCTTTTTCTATTTGAAAATGGCTGTATACTTGAAAGAATGACCAGATCCTGCTGAGACAAGATACTCTTAAGTTAAAGATAGGAGACAAACAAGCGTCTTTATTGATCCCATTGTGAATGGAGCACTGAGAGAGGCTTTTCCAAGGAATTATCTAGGGAAACTCTGGGTTATTCACCTTCTTCCAAAGGTTGTTCATTCAATAAAAGGAAGGAACTGGATAGCTACTTCACACAGCTTGCTTTCAGGTTTTAATTGCTCTGTTTAATCAACTCTCAGGTTTTCAGGAACTGATTATCCAGTATGTGGATGATCCAAATCTGTCAAATTTCCTCCTATCCCTTGATGCCTATAAAGTCTGAGTCATTTTTCTGCTCCTTCTAAAGTAGATAAAGAGTAGAGTTAAGGTGGGGGAGAGGGAGATTAGATTTTTTTTCTCAAAGAAAACTTTTACAAAAACTTCCTTTTGAGACATAGAGAATAATTGGATAGAGTTTATTTAGGAATTATTTGTAAAGTCTAATTGCCCATGATTATCCTAGGATAGGAGTGGGGAATCTGTGACCTCCAGGCCATATGTGGACCTCTAGGTCTTCAAGTGCAACCCCTCAACTGAATCCAAATTTCACAGAACAAATGGATTTGAGGACCTACATGTGGCCTTGAGGCCACAGGCTCCCCACTCCTGTCCTAGGATAATCAAGAATTAAGTTTACAAAGAAGTATTTTTTTTTGTGACAAAGGTAAAATTGTATTTAATACATTAGAGTTGGAATGAAATATATTTAGACCTTCTTGCAAAGCTAGTGACTACATTCAAATAATCTTCCCATACGAAGCAATTTCTCTGCTCAAGGATTTGCCTTAAGTATGACATGCACCAATAAAAGTATTCCATCACATTTGTATAACATAATCAACTCAACATTCCCCAATTGATGGACGCCAGAGATTTTTGTCTTTCCCTCTCTTCCTTCCTTCCTTCCTTCCTTCCTTCCTTCCTTCCTTCCTTCCTTCCTTCCTTCCTTCCTTCTTTCCTTCCTTCCTTCCTTCCCTTCTTTCTTTCTCACTCTTTTTTCTGCAATAAGAGAAAATAAATCCTTGTTAATTGTAAAAAAAATAATTTAAAAAGAAAAGATGGATAAGCATGTTTTAACCATTTGCCTCTTTGACATAGTGATTTTCAATTATTTGAACACTCACAGACTTCCAAAGGGCTAGACTTAGAATGGGCCCAAGAGGTCATTTATTTATTCAGCAAGCATTTATTTACCACTGACTATGTAACACACGCCATACTAGTCACTATGAAATCAAATGACATATAAAATGGTACCTAAGCTCAAGAAGCTTGCATTTTTTGATAAGGAAATGACATATGTATAAATGTAAATGCAGTGGCATTTTGTGATTAAGAGGTCACTGGCAACAAGGGTCATGAAGATAGGCCTCCTTTGTAAGACATCACTTTGGAGGGATCCTGAGACTCCAACAAGTAGAGTTGAGAAGAATAGTTCAGGTACAAGAGAAAACCGGTCCCAGATAAAAAATATAAGAGATTTGATGTTGTATGTGAGGGACGGCAAGTACGACAGTACAGCTAATACACAGTCTGTGTAGAGGAAAGAAACATAATTAGTTTATATTGCTGATAAGCTATAGATATATAATGTTAAAACATTGCTGTTACTTAAATATCACTCATTCACATGTATTATATTATTATGTTACATCTATAACTGAAGGCATTGATCATCAGATGTACCAAGCAAGACAAAACAAGCTATTTGTTCTATCTTGAGAGCAGCATTTGACACTGAAGAGGGAAAAAACACTTATTAAGAGTCTACTATATACCAGACGATGTGTTAAGTACTTTATAGATATTATCTGATTTAATCTGATTTAATTTGAAAATGCCATTTTATTTGTTGAAATAATATTCTACATGTAACATATGTTAGAATAGATTAATAAAATGTAAAATGTCATTAGCATAAATAGATGGAATTTTTATCTTATTCTAAAGTAAAGCCACTAAGGCCCAGTGTCCTTCTCAAAGCACAGGAAGCATTTATACCATCAAAGCAAATAGTCTTCCCCTCTGTATGAGGGCAGTTCTGAGTAAAGTTCTTAGCACTTGTATAAGTCATTGAAAGCAAAGAAAAAGTGACATCCTTTGTGGAGTAGAAAGCACATGTTTCTAAGAAGCAATAGATTGAGATTTTAGAATTATATTTGTCATAAATCATCTATTTATCTTTATTCAAGTTAGATTGAGACAGAACTTAATTGAACAAACCCCATTGGCTTTTGTTAGCTTGGTCTTTTCTATAAAGTAGTTGGAAATTTGAGAACATCTGGATTAGGAGTTGAAAGTTCTCTACTCAAAGAATTGTAGAATCTCAGAGTTGAAAGAAATTTTATGTCAATTTGTTGAACTTACCCCCTCCCCAGTCCATGAATCCCTTTTATCTGGTATGATATAAACACAGTGAGAATTCAGTGAAAAGAGCACTGGATTTGGAAGCCATGGACCTGAGTTCAAATTATAGCTCTGCCACTGTTCATCTATGTGACCTTGGGCATCTAACTTTCCCTCCCTAAACTTCAATTTCTTCACATATAAAATTGGAGCTAAGGTTGCTGGTGGTGGTGATGCTGGTGCAGGTGGGAGTGCTAGTGGTGGTCAAACTAGATGTTCTTAGGATGCCTTCCATGTCTAATGTTCTGTAAGTTTCTATTTTGCCTTTGTTTTCACAAAATGTCTTCTTTGATGGCACTTGCTGCTTAGAATAAAAAGCAATGCTTGTTAAGCCTTCATCTTACATGCTCACCTTTTCAGGTTCTGAAGATTTTTATCTGTTGGAGGCATTTTTGACATCTGATACTTGCTGTGTCAATCTGTTGCTTTCACCTATGGATTCTTGTATTCCACAAGGGGGAGGGGGGAGGATTGAAAGTGTATTTTAATCCCTTCTTCGACCCTGTGTTCTCATTCCAGCACTTGATAATGATGTGAACAGGGAATAAGTGGATGTTTATGCCCCTAATTTGCAATTCATGTTGTGTCTGCCTCTTTAAATAAAGTAAAGGTTAATATGTTGATTTCCTATTTATAGTTAACTTAATGCCTTTAATTTCTCCTAATCATGGCACAAGGTTTTGGATCAGTCCCTATGATTTTTTAGATGATCTTTCTAAATCACTATAATGTTTTGATGAGTTTAATACTCTCAGAAGAGGCTTGATTGGCAGGATTAGGAATTTCCATTATTCTAGGCCATTATACAATGCTTTATTTCAGGACAAACCTATTAATCTGTGTCTTATTCAAGTTCAGATTTGATTATAAAGCAAGCAGGTATAAATACTAGCGGCTTGGTGAGGACTTCCCTAGGCACTCCAGAGTTAGAGGCAAGTTTGGGAACTAAATGAAAGAAATAAATTCTTATTACTGATAGTGATCTATGATTGCCAGGGTCCTATGACCTCTGGCACACATGCACACACAGAAGAGTAAGGGTTAAAAAGGATTTTTTAGGGATGTTTTTCTGACTGACTTCATGACAGAGTCATTACAGCCTAGACCCTAAGTATATTCAATACACAGGACTTCAGGAAAATTGCATGACAGCCCAGTGTACAAAAACTTTTCCTGGGAACACATGATAGACACCTAGTCAAAACAACAGAAATTCCCAGACTCCCTCAGACCGTATTGTTCTGTCACAAAGATGTCTTAGTAAGACCTTTCTTTTTTCTTCTCCTTCCTTTTAGTAAGCTCATATAGGGCACACAGGAACTCCACCTCAAAGACCTAAGCTATATCTAATTTTATAGGCTATATACAGGGCACTTCAAAGTAGAAGAAACGGAGTCTGATTAGAGGTATTCACAAAATTTGATACCTTCCTGCTTCCACGGTTCAACTGCCCTGCCTCCCTAATTTGGCCTAGGTACCTCATGAAAATGATACTTACCGCCTTTTAATACAGAGTTAAGTGTCCTAATGGTTATTGCATAACTGGTCAAATCTAAAAATTCTGGTCATGTTTGTACAATCATTGTCCTTTGTTACAAGTAAGAGTTGTATAGGGTTAGGGATATATTGTGAAAGGACAATGGTATAGAAAATGATAAATCATTAGAATGTTGCAAAAAAAAATCAAAATAGGGATCCTTTTGCCACATAGGCTCCAGGCATGTTATATTTTTATAGTTCATCATGATTTTTCAAATATCATTTATGGCAGTTCAGCAATCATATCTATGGCTCTTTCTGTACCTCAAGACTTAGTTGATCTGAGCCCAGTGATTTGAAGTCATTGAGGAGAACTGGATACTCCCTTATCATCTCCTCATTTTTATGATGTCCCAATTTCTGTTAAATATTTTGTTTTATTCTTCACAGTTTAAGAAATCATCGATTTCTTTTTATTTTCAATTAGCTGTCCAAAAGCAAATTGGGATGTTCTGAAAAGCAGTGAGTTTTTTTTTTTCGTTGAAAGTCTTATGAATACCTGCCAAAGATATTGAATTGAAGAGGAAGTTCTAACTTATGGCAGTAGTTGAATTATATAAACTCCGAAGTCCCTTCCAACTCTGAACTTCTCTCATTTTATTTACCTTGAAAAATGCAGTGCTACCGTTAATACATTGCAGAAGTTTTACATGTGCCTATCTTCCCATTCTTCCTTTTTATTTATTTAGTGATTGTGGAGAATGCCATCTATGGTGGTACGTATTTCTTCTTGGTGGACATAAGACTAATTGTAATTATCAGTAGGACAGGAATTCCTTTTGATTTGCTTGCTTGTATCATGCACTGTGTAAATAGACTCTTTGATATGATTGTATGAAAGTCATGATGATGAAGAGCCATTTTTTGTTCTTTTTCTCCTTTTTTCATTTACACTCACTTTCTCAAAATTAATTTTTCTTCATACGGGCCTACTATTTTTGTTGAAGAGCATCTACACAGTCTTACAGGTAACTTGTTCTGTCAACATCGGCCCTTAATTGACATGATAGAAAACATGACCCCCAAATGTCCTTGATCAAACATAACATTGTTATCAAGATTCAAGGAATCCTTTCTGGCCCCACGGAACTGTCTATTTTTCCTGGATTACACATAGCTTATCTTTCAATATCCCTGATCTGTTCCTTTCTTGGCTCTCTAACTGAGATGTTTGGTTTACCCAGCCCAGTTCCAAATGAAATATTACTAGGTTCTTTCCCAAAGAAGTTTTGTACTTTTTAGATCAATTCTAACTTTTCTGCAGGAAGCATTCGTGCCTCTCACTTTCCTAAGTAATTTTTACCGAGGTCACTCTCCTAGTCATTTTGCAGGAGTTTGTGGCTCTCGCCAGTCAAAGGACATCTAGAGTATGCCTTCACCCTCTCTTCTCTTCCTCCAGGTACAGAGAAGAATCTATTTTCTTATTTCAATTGCGTTCCATCTTAATGATTAAACTTGGTTTTTGTGTCTTGTGATTATTGTGTAAAAAGATGCATACTCAATTAACTATGGAAAACTAATATTCAATGTAATACGGAATAATGAAAATGAATATTGTATGATGAAGGGAAGTTGCAAATTTACTTGGATTTTTCTATCACATCAGTGACTTGCTTGCTACTTAAAATGAATACTAATTAATTCTGGAAATGGCTGATAACATCCCACACCTGCCCCTGTGTGGCGTTTCTGAAATAGGTTAGTTCCTATTAGAAGCTGACTTGCCTGCATCCCCCTATCATCACGAAAAGAATGATTACTTCTGAGATGCTCAAGTTTCTCAAAGTGGAGGCCAGCCTTGGAAATGTTTGAAATCACAGTTGAAACAAATAATGCAGCTAACTGAACTATTAAAATGCACAACAGATAGAGAGAAAGCAGAGAGAGGTGGAAACAGGACTAGGCCAACTAAGTAAACAACTGCCCAATAATCATTAGAAGAGCCTCTTTATTGGTAATGATATCTAGTTTAGTTGTGATAGCTAGTATTTGTCTAACATTTTAAGATTTACAGAAATATGTTATCTCATTTGATCCTGACAGGAACCATGGGAAATAGATGCTATTATTATTATTCCAGATGAGGAGACTGAGGCTGAGAAAGGTTAATTGACTTGCTCAGGTTCTCAAAGCTGGTCAGTTTCTGAGATGGGATTTTATCTCAGGTTGTCCTGAGTCCAAGTCTAACATTCTATCCATTAAGACACCTAGTTGTCTCCAAATAAGCCTCTGAGCTTAAAAGTTTTCAGACTGATTTTCCATAAGGTCAGTTAAGCAAACATGCACCAACAAAGCAAAGGAAGAAAAAAAAATGGAATGAATGACTATGTATTTGCAATATTAAGTTCAGGGGATCTTAAAATTTCTCTAAATTCATTAATCTTGATTAATCCTTCATGTTACTGCCCTTTTTGGTGTGTCAGTGGGAAAATTGTGGGTTATAACAAAGTCTGTTCCAAAGGTTTTCACCTCTTGTCACCATGACAAAATGGGAGGTGGTTTGAAAAGGTAGGAGCAGGATAGAAACCAGGGATAAGGAGAGCCGGGAATAAATTTGTTGAAGGCAATGGCGTAGATTAGTTGGGACATCAACAGCCGAGCATTAAATTAGAAGTCCGAGAACAGACACAACTCAAAGGTCATACTGAAACAGAAAAAAGAAGGAATAGAAACTAGCGGAAGGCAAGACGTAGATCAAGAACAAGAGATGGAAGCAAACACCCCATCAGAGTAGGTAACAAAGACCAGGTGGAGAGGAAAGGATCACTCAAGTGGTTGTGTATAGTGATAGTAAATAAAGTTCTTGTCACCAAAATCCTTGTCATGCTCCAGTGGTTTAACATCAGAAACAAAAAGGATTTTTACCAGTGGAAATGGCATTAAAGAAGACACATAACAGCCTGTTTCTGCTTCACCATAAGGACCATGGGACCTTTCCATCTGACCGTAAGCTGAAACATCCCACATGTGTTTTCTGTCCTATTAGAATATGAACTCCTTGAGAGCAGGGGACCGTCTTCCTTTCCTTTTTGTGTCCCCAGCTATAAGTACAGTGTTTTACAATGAGTGCTTAATAAATGCTTCATTCATTCATTCATAGGCTTCAGAATTCACAGGATTATTTTTTTTATGAATATGTAATTTCATAATAATATATAACATTACATATGGTACAATTATATGATATATAAAATAATTATTAGTATAATATCAACATTACAATTATTTTCTTGCTGTTATTTGTTATTATTCACAGGCTTATTGAATGTTTATACAATCAGGAGCAAAGAGAGTTACATAAACCAAAGGATCAGGCTAAGATAGGGATGAGATTTAATTCTAAAGCAAGGTTTTGACCCAGATTCAGCCTTCTTTTATATTTTCAGCTTGGAAATGAGCCATTCTCCAAACTGGAAAGAGGTGAGGAATGGCAGGTAAGGATGGATTTTGATAAGGATACCTTGGTCTTTGAAGAAGGCAAAATTATTTTTAATAGATTTGATTTGTTGAAGTTTTCTAAATTGTGATAAAGTTGTGATAAGCATTGGCTTTAAATAAGTTGACTTCAGGGGAAAAAATTACATGATATTGACATTTGTTGAGAACACATCTCTATTAGTGGCAAATCACAGAGGGTGTGATACCACAGTGCTTTGGTAGAAGGATGAACAAGAGAAATCTCCTGTTAAAATTAGATGCCCACTGAGTTCTGCAATATGTTACTGTGGTGGTATTTTCTAAACTCTGTGTCCCAAAGGATCTCCCTAAGTAGCTCATTTATGGTAACTCTGTGAATCATATCAGTTAATTTTTACATTGGCTAACTGGTGTCTCTCAATGATTATGTTCTTTCTTTTCTCGTGGAAATAAATATATTTCTTGTGCATCTCTTACTTTGTTTATATACTCTCACTGGAATGATATGTGTATACATGTGATGCACATTAAAAATTGATGAAGAAAAAATTACCCACCTTATCTAAAAATTCTGTTCATGACATGGAGATTTCCATTGCTTTCCTTTGCTTATTTATCTGAGAAAATTAGTTAAAAGGAATCTTAGAAATCACCTGGTCTAATTCAAGACAATTACAAAAGACTCATGATGGAAAATGCTATCTACATCCAGAGAAAAAACTATGGAGTCTAAATGCAGATCGAAGCATAGTATTTTCTCTTTGTTGTTGTTGTTGTTGTTTTTTCCTTATAGTTTTTTTTTCTTTTTTGTTCTGATTCTTCTTTCACAACATGAGTAATGTGGAAATCTTTTTAATATGATTGTATATATATATATATTATATATATGTATATGTATATACATATATATGTATATACATATATATATATGTATATGTATATACATATATATATGTATATGTATATACATATATATGTATATGTATATACATATATATGTATATGTATATATATATGTATATGTATATGTATATACATATGTATATGTATATATATATACATATATATGTACATACATATATATATTATATATTATTATATATATATATATATATATATATATATATATATATATACATATATATATGTATATATATATATATATATATATACTATATACATATATCCTATATCAGATTGCGGAGGGCAGAGGAGGGGGAGGGAAGGCGAAAAAAAATTGAAACTCAGAATCTTTATAAAAGTGAATGTTGAAAACTATCTTTACATGTAATTGGAAAAAAAACATATACTATTAAGTGGAAAAGAAAAAAAAAGAAGAAATTATGTGGTCCAGTAAAGGAAACTGAGGCCCACAATAGTTAATACCTTGACAAACATTCTGTAGAAACTAGTAGCAGAGTCAGGTCCTTTGATTACAAAGTCACATCTCATTTCACTTCACCACATTTCAGTGATAAACACTGACTGCCTGGCATGATTTCTTGGCTGACAGAAGCTGTTGTTTTTTTTTTTCCTCTTGTCTTTACATTTACTGTGTAAATATCTATTTTGAACAAGATACATTTTTTTTTAAAGTTGGGTTGTAGAAGAGGCCAGGACATTAATCCCTAAACTGTTTAATTGACCAAGAATCCTCTTGGAAAAGATTAGCCTGGACTTCAGTTGTAGCACTATAACCTTCCCCAATCTGTAGTGATGGATGGAAGATGGCAGTGTGAGTGAAAGTTCTGAGATTCCAGCTGGTCAGCTGGTTTCACAAGTACACTGTTGCAGTAATCATTTGTCAGAACTGTGAACTGAGAGAGCTGGGTGTTTGAGGTGACAGCTCTTCTACATGCCACATGGAAACATAATTCACAGAAGATTAAGATAAGAGGATCTTTGATGGCTGAAAGGCTGAATTTTTCCCCCCAGTGAGATTGTGAGTTTTGGGGTAAAGGCGGTTCTCCATTGATATTAAGGCCATTTAAATATCAGAATGGTCTCTTTCTTTTTAATTAGTGGAATAACCATAGAACTTCTTTCTGCCTGCCTAACCCTGGAGATGTGACCTTTATTTGATGTATGTCTATTAAAAAATGTTTAAAGTCACTGAAGTAAGAGAGCCATTGAACTCTTTCTCTAATAAAAGGTCGATTTATTTTCAGTTGATGTTACAGTAGGTGTAAATGAGGGAATTATGTTTGATTCTTTTAAATCCTTTTTGAACACAGACTTCCCTTAAAATGTATTCTCTGTATGTCGTGTTAAGAGACATAGACAGCAAGGTGGGAAAAAAGATGGCGATAATCAATTTGCTCATGTACATACCTGGGAAGGACAGTTAACAAATTCATCATTTGGGATTCTATTTACTCTCCTGTTATCAAGCCCAATCACTGATTTTAAGTGCTCACCTGTGATTTCACAGATGACCCCAGGCTAATAGTTGTTATAGCCAGGACATAAGATGTGACTTAAATTATCATAGTTATGTTTCACAATATGAGTAAAGAAAGTACCACAATTAATTCATGTGTTCCTTATTCTTCCTTACCATTTGGTTATACTTTGATTCAGCTATACATCATGTCTTCAAGGAGAATAAAGTGATTTTGAGATGAAATGTTGATTTAAGACCTCAGATATCAAATTTTAATTTAATAAGGTCAGTCTGTCCCAAAGGGTAAATTTTCTTCCAAGGCAGTCAGTCTCTATCCAGAACTGCATTGTCTTTTTCAGGCCACAAGGGCACTGCTCAGCAATATCATTACTTAATTGAACTGTTTTTTTTTTCACAATATATTTCTTAGTTTTCTGGGGTTTTTTGTTTGTTTTGCTTTTTTTTCCCTCCTTAAACTGATATCTCTCTGTCTCTCTCATTCTTTATTTGTTTCTTTCTCTGACTCTACATCTGTTATTGTCTATGTCTGCTCTTTCCCTTTCTTCATCTTTCCCTCTGAACTTCTCTCTAATCTTTCTTTCCTCTCCTCTTCTTTCTCTTCTTTTCTTTCTGTTTCCTTTTTCTCATTCCTCTTTCCAGTATTTCTCTGTTTCTCATTGTCTCTCTGTCTCAGTTTCCCTATCTCTGTTTCTCTGTCTCTGTTTTTCTGTCTCTGTCTCTCTCACATTTGGGTTCATCTTTACTCTATATATCTCTGGATCAAGCCATTTAAGTTATTTTGTAGAGACAGGTGAGTAGGGTCCCACTGTGTAGGAGAGTGTATAATTGGATTTTTATATCTAATGTCTCTGGCAAGACAGTGACAGTAAGCTGAAAAACCAGAAATTTCTTGCCTGGTCCAGGCAGAAAAGATTAATGATGCTGAATTGGGGGGAGTGGTTCCAGAGAAGAGTCAGGACAATAAGGGGATGGGGAGGCAAATGAAGACTGTTTCACAGAAAAGAAAAAAAATAACCTGGCCCCTCCATCCCCAGAAAACTGAGCGTTTCTTTGACTCCAGCAGTCATATAGAAGGGAATTAGAAAAAGGTTAGTTACGTTTTATCAAATTCTTCCCAGAGATCATCAGGAAAGAGGCGACATTTGAGGAACAATGTAAAGTTGTATATTTTGCCACTTCTGTTATTCTAGCTAGAAATTCATGGTCCAGCTAACTATGAATAGAAACCATATGTATCTTGATTTATATAAAATTGCACCATAAAATCTCTCCTTATTGATGACCGGTTGTGTGTACATAAAACATTATAAATGGAGCTCTCAGTGTCCAGTGGGTTTTATTCACAAGAATGATAACCTATGGGTTAAAACTTTTGCTCTGATTTTTATTTATAACACTTATAAAGATTGTTGAAGTAGCTTCCGAGAAAGCAAAGTTGGGTTCACCCACCAACCCTCCATATTAGGCTGTGTAAACTCCCACTGTGGCTATTGAGGATGCATCTTCCTATGATAAAGATAATTCAGAAGCAACTCAGAGATCCCACACATTGCTAAAGAAATTAATCAGAGCACAATTCACTGAGAGTTATATGGCAAAACCCCAATTCAGGAGTTTACCTTTTTGTTGTCACACCTTGTCAAGTAGGAACCTCAACCAATTCGAACAGTGTTCAGGTATGTCAATAGAGAAATGAATATGAGATCTTTATGAGCTGGACAGAAGCCTTACAGGACATCTAGTCTTACCACCTCATTTCAGATGGGAAAACTGAAGCTCAAATATGCTAAGCTACTTTCCCAGGTTTACATAACCAATAAATTCTACATGGGAGATTTTAGTTCATTTCTCCTTGTTTCTACTCTGGTGTCAATTCTACTCTACCATCTTAGGTTAGAATAAGGACTCAACCTATAGTTTCTTTGGAATTGAAAACTCCCAGTTGAGGAAACTCTCTACAAAAGCAGGTTGGCATCATTTCTCAAATTTACAGTCTTAGAGACTTGCCTAGAGCACTGAGAGTTTAATTGACTTTCCCAGGGTCACACAGCCAATATGTGTCAGAGATGGGACTTAAACCCAAGTCTTCCAGATTCTTAAACCAGCTCTCTATCCGTTTTACTAAACTATCTCTCGTTATTCCATATGCTACCTGACACATTTTAAGAGTGGAATTCTTTGAAGCTCTTAAAAGGTTTTAGTGTTTTGCCAAATTAGTGCAAGCTGTCCACCTAGTCCATCTTGCCTTTGCCCTGCCTTGGATGTAGAACTCATCCACCTCCCCCAACACAAAACGGGTACAATAATCAAATCAATAAAACCAATGCTTCCAGAATAGCCATCATCATATTTCAGATTTATCAAACCCAAACACCCTTTTCTGGATATGAGCTTTCTCTCTGTGTTGTTTCCTCCTATTGGAATATAAGCATAGAGGGAGTGGAGATAGCCTAACTTTTGTGTTTTTATTCCCAGAACTTAACATAGTGTGTGACATATACTAAGTACCTAATAAATAAATGCTTATTCTCTAATTCATTCATGATATATTTATTCTGAAATTTTGTTTCTCCTTTAAGACTAAATTCTATTCTCATCACAAGGGGATTGAACATTCTGATGAAAGGAAGTGTAGGTGAATGTCAGTATTCAAGGTCAAGCCTTAATTAATTAAGCCAATAAATATTTATTAGCTTCTCTGATGCATAAGATTTCTCCCCTCTCCCCCGGAATTAACCAAGTATCCAGAGAAGAATAAACCAAAATATACAGAAAAATGGACATTTACTTTCCTGGAGGCATTTCAGATCTAGTAGGTAGTAAAAAGAATGTGTTTTCTAAGCCATAAAGGCTCTAGAAGTTGGAGGGTTTTGTTGTTGTTGTTGTTGTTGTTGTTGCTTGACATAATGCTTTAGGTTGGCATAGGGAGGCTCTATGACATAGTAGAGAAGAGATGACAACTTTTGTGACCTTAGGCAACTTGCTGTACCTATAGGCAATTAATTCTCTTAAGACTTAAGTTGCTGAGAAGGTCCTGATCTATACTGGTAAAAAAAAATTCTCCTCACTGGGAGCTTCCTATGCCAATAAATTTGTAGGTGCAGTACCTTTTCCTACACTATGTTGCTACAGAACTTTGTAGCCTTCATATATCGTAACTGAGAAAAGTCAAATGATTTGCCTAAGAGTTTTTGTTGTTGCTGTGTTTTTTTGCTTTGGATTATTTTCTGCCTTAGCATAGTCATATTAAATTATGATAATGATAGCTAACACGTATACAGTGTCTATTATTAGCCAGACAATGTGACAACTATTTTACAAATGTCATTTAATCCACACAACAACCCTGAAATATGTATCTTATTATTATCCTCATTTTATATTTGAAGAAACTAAGGTAAATAGAGATTAAATGGCTTGCTTGGGGTCATACAGCTAGTAAGTGTCAGAAGCCAGATTTGAACTCAGGTCTTCCTTACTTCAGTCCTGGAACTCTATCTGTTGCATCACCTAGATAACCATATCTGGAATATTGCATTCAATACTATGGATAATTTTAGGAAAGACATTAACAAGATGAAAAAGTAAACATGTTAGGATGACCAGAATGGCAAAGGCACTAGAGATCATGCTATAAGATCCATTAAAGAAACAATTCATCTTTAGTTTGTAAAAGAGAAGATTTAATATAGCCAGGATCTCTGTTTTGAAGTATTTGAAGGGCTATGTAAGAGAGGGACAAGTCTAGAAAATTTGGAGCAATGGGCAAATATTACAGAGAGGTAGATTTTGACTTGATATAAAGAATAAATTTCCTAACATTTAGAGCTATCGATTGGTTAGCCTTGCTTACCAAAGGTCTCTCAGAAAAGCCCGGATAACTGTTGGAATAGCCACAGGGTGATTTCACAGTCAGTTCTGGGCTGGGCAAGATTGTTGTAGAGGTTTCTTGAACCTTTGAGATTCTCGGAAACTCAGCTACTTAGCAGCTGGATTGGGACCTTCACCTATAAAATTCTAAGAAACGCAGCTAATGAATGTTAGATTTGAATATCCCATCCACATCTGCTAACTCCCTTCGAAAGTCTTTACCATTACAAGTCACTGTGATATGTTTTCCTTACCTTCAGATTTTGTTTTTTGATTGGGTCATTTCACAACTGAAAACAGGTTGAAGAGACTTAAGTCACCTTCCTCCTTCCACCCCAAATGATGGAGTAGGTGGGAGTCCAAGGAGGAGGAGGAAAAGAGAATCACGCTAGAAGATGCCACACAAGTAATTTCACATGAAGAAGTGGATAGAAGGAGAGAGTCTGGACTTAAAAGAATAAGAGCAGAGACAAGGGCTAGGAAAATGACTCAGAATCAGTTCAAGTACAAAAATGACTGGGCAGAGTGTACTGCATAATTCTAGGAGCTCTTCCTGCTAGGCAGAAGAAGCATCATTCCATTTAGATCCAATCTGGATACGTTTCTGCCAGAGCCCTATCATTTCTTCAGAGTGTTTGAAAAACAAAATACATTTAGGCTTCTAACCTTCCGTTTGAAAACCTGAAATATACATAGGCTTGCTCATATCATTCAAACTTTGATTACCATAGAGTGGTAGAGCTGGGGGCTGTAATATAAAAACCTATAAAACTGAACTTGATATGAACCATGACAGGCCTCCTTAACGTGCTGATGCTCTAGCTTTCAAGTGGAATCTTTCACTGTATTATTCCAAATGTGGATAAAGTGATAAGCACATTTTAAAATGATTGTATAAGTGAAGTGCATTGTCATTCTGTAAAGCATTTTGCCCTGGGGTTCAGCAAAAATGTAACAGCCTCATTTCCTTTCTTCAAAGTGCCTAAGGTTTTGGAATAGCATTGGAAGAAAGTTTGTGTGTTTGTGTGTGTGTGTGTGTGTGTGTGTGTGTGTGTGTGTGCATTTCTTATAATAAACTATCTTAGTTTCAGTTCAGACTGTTTGACCAATATACAAAGGAATACAGCAGAAAGGGAAGGGGGCAGGGACAGGAGAGAGAAGAAAGATGAAAGAGAGAGAGAGAGAGAGAGAGGAGAAACTGAAAGGAAAGTGAATTAAAAAAAAAGAAAATGAGGCATTTTTGGGAGGAGAAAGAAGAGGAAGGCAGGCACAAGTAGGGAGACAGAGACAAAAGAAAATCATGTGAGTGTATGCACATATGCATGTGAGTGTATGTGTTTACTTGAGAGGTGAGAGACAGGTTTAGTGAAGAAGCTATGGAAGCAAAGAGACGAGAGGGATTATCAGTTTAGGGGTGGAGGGTGCTTGAAAGTTCGTTCTATCCCCATTTTACAAATAAGAGAACTGAGATCCAGGGAGGTGAAAGCAGTTTGCCAATATCACACAGTTGTTAAATACCAATGTTAAGCTTTGAAGACTTCAAAGAGCCAATTGTGTGTGTGTGTGTGTGTGTGTGTGTGTGTGTGTGTGTGTGTGTGTGTGTGTGTGTGTTGGGGGTGGGGTGGGGATTTGAGAAGGGCCAAGAAATGTCAAGGGAGAGAGGAAAAATGGGAGGAGAGCTCAAAAAAGAAGGAAAGAACAAGGAGGAGGCAGAGGAAAAGAGAAGAGAGAAAGGGACAGAATAGGGGAAGAAAAGAACTGTTTGCCTATATACATTCGTGTGGAAAAGTTATATGGAATTTTAAGAAAAGAAAAAATTAATTACCCCTTGATTTTTTTTTCCAATAAGGAGTTAACAGTTTCTCATTTAAAGAACAAATTATGAAATTAACTTTGGAATAATCAGAATTTTAAATACTTATTTTGGGCAGGAGGCCACTTCTATCTGTTCTTGACTCACCATGAAGATTTCTTTGTGCCCCCTAAACTCAGATAAGGTCCTGAATAAAAGCTAGGCCTTATTTCTTGAGGACCATCTACCCTGTGATGGAAGGCTGGCTTTCTAATTCACACCTGAAAGTGCTAAAATTACCCTGTATATGAAGCTATGACTATAGTGACCAGAGCTTTAAATAAATAAGAAAGCAAATAAATAGATAAACAGATAAGTAAAATGTTAAATAAATAAACACAATTGATGTGTACTGTAGTTTAGCTTTTGGTTACCAAACCATTGTCTTGAGGCTTTCATGTTACTGATATTATGTGTGTGTGTGTGTGTGTGTGTGTGTGTGTGTGTATTCAGTTGAACTTGTCTGATGCAAAAATTACATTTATTACCAGATTTGTTACAAAGTTCTTAGCTGAATGTCTTCAAACCTAAATCTCCAGTATAAAATTAAGAGATTTATGATTTGAAAATAAAAATAAAGCTTGACAATTCATTTCATATGGAAGCCATTTTGGAGTATGGCCCCAAAATGAAAATAAAAATCATTTAAACTGCTTTCTTTGGATGGAGATGATACTTGGGCTTCAGCTATCACCTATGAATTACATTAAAGTCCCAGAATTTTCTTTAAAAATTACATAAAAAGTTGGGTGAATGTGATATTTTAACTTATAATTTTTACTACATGAAATAAAAACTATGTTTTTGAAAGGGAGGTGAGGAGTTAAGTAAAATTTTCTTTTAGTCAGTAATTTACATTTTTCAGATGCCTGCCACTTTTAACTATTTTTAAAAAGCTTTGGACCTAGAAGAGAACCTGAAATATTACATGGCAAAAAGCTTCTGAGCCCATTAAATACAGTCATAATACTCATACTTTATTCTATAGGACAGTATAAGCCACTCTTGCTTTCTCAGATATAGACCCCATATTGCCTGATTTCACATATATCATGTGGCAGTACTGTTCATTTTCCTCTGTCTCCTGAGGCAGCTGTATGCATGTTTTAAATAGACTTCAGGTTTTTTCTTTTTTTTTTCCTTTTTTTTTCTTATAAATGAGTAGATTAAAGTGTTCACGCTTAGTAGGCTAATTCACATTAATTTAACAAACAATTATTGATAGCCTACTATGTGCAAGGCAGTGTGATTGCCAAACAAATGAAAACTGAAGCATGAATACAAACATTCAGATGATATGAGATTAAATACGATAAGAGCAAAGGATAAATCTGAACAAAATACTCCAAGAAAATCTGGTAAGGGGCAAATCCATCCAACTGGGGAACTCAGGCAAGACTTCATAGAGGACAAGGCTGAGCCTTGAAAGACAAAGAAGTGTTTTCCAAGTAGGAACACTGGTTTTGAATGTGCAGAGATGAGGCATTGTAGCATGAGCCTGGACAAGATAGAATATTTGAAAGGGAAAGATGCAAATAGTTCTAGAAATATAGATTTTAACAAGACTACAGAGGGCTGTGGAGGAAGAAGCTGACATTTTATTCAGCATGTGGCAGGGAGCCACTGAAGGTATGCCATTGGGGAATGAGATGTTGGAAAAAATACATGATGCAAAATACCTCTTTTTTTGAGAATGTTAAATGAATGAAGTGTTATTGAACCAAGGAGGCATGGTTATTTGTAACATGAATTAAGACCAAGACAATTAGATAATGTAGCAAGTAAGCCAAAGGGCATGTATTCTGGAAATGATAGATCTCATTCTCCCAATAGCATATATTTGTATATTAAAATATGTTGAGTATGCATTTAATTAACAAAGTGCTGGCATTCTTTCACATCTCCCCAAACATTCACAGTCGCCAATTGTTATTTTGGTGAGCAGCCCTCAATGTAAAACAAATAAGGAAATTCAAAGCACTGGGCTATAGGATGATATCAGAGGCAGCTGTTGATGCAGTGGATACCACACTGGGCCTTCAGTCAGGAAGACCTGAGTTCAAATCTATTCTGAGACGTATACTGGCTGTGTGATCCTGAAAAAGTCACTTAACCTCTGTTTGCCTCAATTTCTTCAACTTTAAAACGGAGATAATAATGGTACCTACCTCACAGGGTTGCTGTGAGGATCAAATGAGATAATATTTGTAAAACTAGTGCTTAGCTCACTGCCTGGCACACAGTAGGTACTACATAAATGCTCATTCCCTTCTTTTCCCTTAATCAGGCAATAGCCAAAGAATCAAAAAGCCAATGGGGAAGTATCCTATAGACTATTGAATGTTACTAATGATAATGTGTGTGTTGTTGTGTGTGTGTGTGTGTGTGTGTGTGTGTGAGCTGATATGGTGATGATTTGGGAATATATCATCAGAAAGTTCACTTATGAATTGACAGTACAAAGAAGATAGGTCTGTCATGTGGTAAGGTTAACAAATGAACAACTCAGCTTGAGCAGGTATACTTAGCAGTGTTGGGGAAAAATAAGAAGGCCCCTCAAATATTTGGGGGACCTCCCTGCAGAAACCTTGTGAAAAGGCACAGACAAGAGTATCAAAGGATGAGCAGGGAATGATGAATTGAGACTTACCTCAAAAGAAGGAAAAGCCAAATGAATGAGATCATAGACCCATCTAAGTATTTGATTTAAAAGCTACATCATGCCCTTTGAAAGCTTTATTACTACCAAACTTAAGATGTATGCATCATTGGTATTTTTATGAACATATTTAGTATGTCAAAACATGGAACACCTCCAGACTCCCCAGATGCTGCTCAATATTATGGGAGATACACTTTATCTCTTTACTCAGAGAAGGCTTAGAGCTAAGTTGGAATCTCAAAATTCAGGATAATGGAATGGAAAGAAATTAAACCTTGGAATGAAAATACTTGGGAGACAAGTTCAGGCTCTGCTACTAATTCATTATGTAACCTTGGACAAAACATTTCACCTCTCTCAGCCTCAGTTTCTTCTTCATCTGTGAAATGGATGTCTTAACACTTACCCTACATGTTTCCCAGGGTTGCCATGAGGAAAGCACCTTGTAAGTGGTAAAAACAAACAAAATTATAGAAACTTGAATGATTTTATTACTATTCTTATTACTATCCTCTATTTTATTTTATTTTAATTTTTTATCCTCCATTTTATTATTAATTTTATTACTATTCTCTTTGCCTAAATTTTAGAGCAATTGAGACAATACAATATTTGGATACGCATCCTAAAATATATGCAAAATGTGTTCAAAGAAAGCCTAACTATCTCAGTAAAACAGTACATTCTAAAGACAGGTCCCTGCAGTTACCAGGCCCTTTATAGTACACTCCCTTCTGACTAGTACTTCAATTTTCTTTCCCACCTCTCTCAGCACTATGTGAAGTTAACTATGATCTTGGGTTTAAATTAATGCCTTCTTTCTTTCTGCCCAACTAACAGCTGCCTGAACAGATGCCAATGAAGGAGTGAAGTCCAATAACATGAAAGGCTTGATTCTGTCAGGAATGCCATTTACATTCTTTTCATAGTATTTATTTATGTGTACATCTATTATTCTCCAAGTAACATTCAAAATGCTGACCCCATCATGTGTGTAATGATTTAGAAATGGCATAGTGGTTATAAATGTTGACTTTTAATACATCACAGACTTCAACTCCTAAATGATATGAATTTGGGCTTCTTTTCAGATATGTGCTTCAGGAGACATCAGTTTATTTGAAAATTTATATTCTTTGCCCCACCTTGCATCATGCCACATACCTTTTTTTTCTATCATCAGATGATTTGTAAAACATCGTTTCTTGGTGAGATTTACCAAGAATTTTACTGGCACATCCTAAATAACAAATAGGTATATTTTTTTGAGGGTTTCTTAGTGAAAAACACATTAGAAAGGTTCTCACCTAGTTATTGCTTTTAAACAACAAGCTCTTTTCTCATGCTGAAATAGGAGAAAACAACAACAGCACAACTGTGAGGCCACTATTGAAGTGCTATTTATACAGCTAATCTAGTCAAGAGAACCATTGTGACTGAGCAATGATATTGATAGGAGATTTCAATGATTACATAAAATTATCCTTTTTACTACTAGGCTAAAAGAATTTACCCTCAACTTGTGGCTAAATCTGCCTTTCTGATCAGCAGTGGATCCTACCAGCCTTGTGGGGCATCATTTGGCAAGCGTTGAATTCTACTGAGCCCTTAAGGAGCTTCCTTCAGAAACCCATCATTTCCTTTATCTGGCAAACTTAGTTGGGGTTTCCTTAAATGAATTTCAGGCTCTGATCTTCTTTGTGGAAAAGTATGGGAAAGACTCATTCAGCCTTCATTTTTCCCCATGAAAATATAATAAAACATTTCTGTGTTGAATTTAATTATATCTCTTCCTCTCTCTTCAAAAACTTTTTAAAAAGTTTGACTTGGCTAGATCACAATAATTTAAATGTGGAAATCTTATTTTCAGTTCTTAGTGGGTTGCATATGTATGTATGTATATGTATGTGTACATAATATATATGCACATATAGGTATATATCACACATATACTATATGTGCATGTATATCGTATACATAGGTATACATATGCATAGTGTATGTCAGTCAATAATAATAATTAAAAATAACAATAATTAATATTTCTACAATGCCTACTATGTGGCAGGCACTGTGCTTTAAAAATATTATCTCATCTTATCTTCACAATAACCTTGCAGGTAGATGCTATTACTATCCCTACTTTACAGATGAGGAATCTGATGTAAATAGAGCTTGCCCAGAGTCACATATGTGAGACTGAATTCAAATTCAGATTTTCCTGTCTCTAGGTCTGATGCTTTATTCACCGCACCATGTAGTTGCAAAAATAAACTTTGTTGTTGTTGTGGTGGTGGTTGTGGTGGTGGTTGTTGTGGTTGTTGTGGTTGTTGTTTTGGCTAGGCAGTGGGGTTAAGCGATTTGCCCAGGGTCACACAGCTAGTAAGTGTTATGTGTCTGAGGCCGCATTTGAACTCAGGTCCTTTTGAACTCAGGGCCGGTTCTCTATACACTGTGTCACCTAGCTGCTCCCCAAAATAAACATTTCTTAAGAGCCTATTATGTTCCAGGAACTGTGATAAGTGCTAGGGACACAAAGAAAGGTAAAAGTCAGACCCTGCTCTTAAGAAGCTCGTAATTTAATGAGGGAGACAAAATGCAAATAACTATGTTCCAACAGGTTATATACATATAACCTAATAAAGTGGAAATAACCAACAGAGGGAACACACTAGAATTAAGATGGCCAGTGAAATGGTTTCCTGTAGAAGATGGGATGTCAGTTAGAACCTGAAGGTAGCCAGAGAAACCAGGAGGCATAGATGAAGGAGGAGACCATTCTAGGACAAATGGACAGGGAAATGCCCCAAGTCAGAAGGTACAGTGTTATGATCAAAGAACAACAGGGACAGTGATACTGGATCACAGAGTACCTCGCAGAATGTAAGAGGTAAGAAGACTAGACAGGTATGGAAGGGAAGGTTGTGAAGGATTTTATACATCAAATAGATGATTTTATGTTTGATTGTAGGGTTGAGAGGAAGCAACCGGGACTGATTGAGTGGGGGAGTAGGGGGTGACATGGTTAGACCTGAGATTTAGGAAGATTACTATGATAGTTGAAAAGAGGATGGATTGGAGTGGAGAGATATTTGTGGCATGTGTGAGTATGTCATTTTTCTTCTCTTAGGGTCAGTTCCTCATTTTATAAAATGAAGAGGTCCTCTGAGTCTATGGTTTGATGATCTTATGAAAATTTTTTTCATGGGCTACTTGGTCATTTGCAGTCTTCATTTTGATCATTAACAAAATGACTATATGAATTGTTACGAGAATAATCTGCATGTATAGCTGTGGATTCTTGGATGAAAATGTATATTTAAAAAAGAAATGAGAAGCCTTTGCTAACACTTTTCTCTAGGAGATCATATTTTCATAGTCCACAATTGACTAAAAGATTCTGTGGTGTTTATTGTTGTTATTGCTACTGATTTTAAGAATTTTAGTTAGTATTCTGGGACACATGAGCATCATGATAGAGGACTAGACCCTTTGTCTGATCTTTGACCTCTCAAGCCCCTCCAAAATGATAGCTATGTTAAGAGATAAAGCAATTTTAGCTATCTTCATGGTCTGACACTAAGAATTCTAAAGAGGTAACAACATGATGAATTAATAAGAGTGGGTTAATTGATAATCCATTTATTCAGCCCCCAATCAGTCACAACACTGGGGTAGGATCGTGTAAATCAACCTATAGGCTTTCCACAGAATTCAATTCTGCTCTATCCTCTCTTCTCTTTGTGGGGGAAAGACAGATAACAGAACATTGCACAACCAAGGATAATAGTGTGGCAGCGCATATGCTGCTGGCCACACTTAGCAGATAACTGTGAGGAGTAAAAGGAACTTAGGCAGAACACCAACATGTGTGGATCTGAAGCAAAGAGGACTAGCATTTAGCTAGAACTGGTTCTTTCCCTCCTAACCCCCAAAGTCACTTGGGACAGAGATAAGCCTGACAAAACATGAACTGCCCAGGGTAGGGGAAGGTGAGACAACTTTAAGATCCAACCCCTGGGGAAACTGCCATCAAAGGAGACGGAGGCAGAAAGTTAGTGACAGTGGAATATAGAGGAAAATATATGCTGTCAATATAAAGCCTTTCAGAGGATTTTTTATGGCCCAAGGGAGCTCACAGATAGGCATCTTGTAAATAATATAATTCTGTGTTGAGCCAGGCCAACATGGAGTGACCTCTCTGCCTAACCTCAGAATCCAAGGCAGGTCAGATTATGCCTCCTAGACAAACAGGGAACAGATTAATTCATGTTCAGTACAACTGAAGCTTGTTCTTACTCATCGTGGTGAGGCTTGATCGGCTACTGACAGGACACGCAGTAAAGATATGAAATTATTTGTTTAGTTGCCTTCCAGGTTAAAAAAAAAAGTAAGAAATAATCACCTATGACCTGTGTAGACAAAAAAAAAAGAGGAGCCCAGTGATCATAGGAAAGTGTTTGAGCATTATGAGCTGACAGAAGGAATGGGGCATGGGAGGATCTGGGAGGGGTAACAAAAGCATACACCTCATTGGACCTGTCAAATCTGAAAATCCTCCCATTCCTGCTGGAGTGGGACTTTGGTTCCCATCATATTGTCATCTGTTAGGAGCCTAGAAATCTTTAGGTCAAAAATATGGTCAGATGGAAATAGCTCTTTTGGTTAAGCATTTCAAAATGACCCTTTCTGGTTCAATCTCTTCTTCTTGCTCCTATTTTGCCTCTGTTCTCTATGCTTTCTATTGCTTTAGGGAGGAGATATTTAGACTTGGAAAGACAGACCTATGTGCTTTGGCTTTTATTATGTGTGTAATTTAAATTGTACCAATTTCTATTTCCCTCAAAGCAACCAAATTAAATAAATAATAAATCAGGAAAAGGAAATGCTTACTATAACCTGAGATAAATTGTGAGAATATTTTCCCTTTCTTTTGGCTGATTGTGTAGTGAAAATTAGCAGAATATTTCCTATACTCTGCTTCAATATTTCAGCAATGCCATAAGTTAAATTAATTTCTTCTTATTATTTTTCTTTCTTTCTTTTTTTTTTTGGTTAAGTTATGGGGTTAAGTGACTTGCCAGGGTCACACAGCTAGTGAGTGTTATGTGTAAGTCTGAGGCCACATTTGAACTCAGGTCCTCCTGAATCCAAGACCGGCATTCTATCCACTGTGCCATCTAGCTGCCCCCCAAGTTGAATTAATTTCAATAGGACATTCTGGTTACTTGTGCTCCAGAAAGGCATATAAGGTGTGTGTGTGTGTGTGTGTGTGTGTGTGTGTGTGTGTGCTTGTGTGTGGTCTACAAGAGATTTAATATGGTATATAAAATATAGTTATATGCTATATAAAATATGTGTAGTGTATATAACATTATATAGCATTTATAAAGTATATAAATCACTCATTTATTTATGCAATAAAAATTTACTGTGATCCAAGTTTGTTGCATGGGAAAAAAGAGAAATTTAAACACTCTAAAAACCTTAAAGTGATATGTAAATGTCGCCATCATAATCATCATCATTATCATATCATCATCATCTTCATTAATATGTATTTGGTATGGCACTAGATATTACATGATAATGGAAAAGAAATATAGGACATGCGTACTGTCTTCTAGCTGTTTGGAAACTTGAATATTCTGCTGGTTTGCAAAATTTCTTATCTGGCAGTAAGGAGACCATGTTTGCCTCTCATGTTGATAACCAGACTTTTCTTTCAGTGACCATTGCTGAGAATTTATATTTTGGGTGAAAGGTGTATGTTGGATTTGCTTTGATGTTTCTCATTACCATTGAGGATAACACTTTAAAAAGCCTAAAGCCAAGCATAACAGATGATCAGAATTGCCAGCTAGTTTCCAGTTTGATTTTAAAAGCATTTTACAAAATACATCGAATTGTTTTTTCATACATTGTGTATAGTTTATTTATTCCCATTCTGTTTTCTCCAATAGAACCCAAGTTCCTTGAGGCAGGGTCTGTTTCATTTTTTTTCCTACCCCAATGCCTTAGTAATGCTAGTTGACTAACTGTTGATTGCATTATTTAATTTGGTGGTCCCAGTAGCTTCATGAGGCAGGTGTTACAGATACATTTTTCTCATTTTACAGATAAGGAAATTCTGGGTGAATACCTTATGCTACCTACAGTCATAAAATTAGGAAGTATCTCAACCAGGATTGAAACTCATCTCCTTTTTCTGGAATCAGAATACTATCTGCTATGCCATCCTGCCTCATGAAGTAAATGAAAATCCATTTCTTTGATGTTTAAGGTTTGCAAAGCAGTCTCTCAGAGGCACAACCTGTATCATTTTGCAGATGAAGAAACTTTCACAAAGTTGTTATTTACTATGGCCATGCATGTAAGAAGTGTTAGGAGTAGGATTCGAAGAATACAGGTCTCTTGATTTCAAATCTAGCATTCTTTTCCCACTGCCAGGTGCCAGGAAAAGAAATGCATAACTATCTAAAATGGTCATATTTGAGGTAGGATGAGGGTGGTGGGTATGCAGCATATATGTTGCAGCCTCCCTAGGAATAGCCAAAAAAAAATTAAAATTATTTAGTAAAGTCTGTGTTGAATACAATACCCTGTTGGACATTGATCTCTAGGAATTTACCTTTAACTAAAATAAAACAAAATAAGAATAAGATTGAGGATAATAAATACATCTGGTTTTATCAAATTAAATAATATTTGTAAAGCACTTACCTCGGTGTCCAGTACATAGTAAGTACTAAATAAATTTGTATTCCTTTCCCTCCCACATCTCATGTCCATGTCTTGGTTTTAAACACATTTCTCATTTTACCATTAATGGCATGGATGGAAGATATGCTAGTTAATCTGCATTGTTTCTGCCAAGGAATACTGGATTTTCTCCTAGTGATCTTTATGAATTTTAGTTCTACTCTCTTCACCACAATAGGTATTTTTTTCTCCATTGGTCTTAGGATCTAAAATATAAATGCACAATGTAGCTTCCTTCTTCTAGGTTGAGTGGCATGGGATTGCAGGTACAGAATGCTGCATACCTTATTGGCTTTTATAGCTTTGTTGAATGATTTTCACTTAATTGTTCTTCTTCCAATGTAGAGATCATTGTGGGGTTTTGGAGGGGGACATCTGAAGCCAAAGGGGTGGTGGTAGTATACAAAAATGATTATGATTTTAAAATAGAAATAAACAACAGGATATTTTTTATTTGTTTTGAGTTTCAGGGTTTTTGTTTTGTTTTGTTTTGTTTTGTTTTTTTGTCTAGGCAATGGGGTTAAGTGACTTGCCCAGGGTCAGGCAGCTAGTAAGTGTTATGTGTCTGAGGCTGGATTTGAACTCAGGTCCTCCTAACTCCAGGGCCAGTGCTCTATCCACTGCACCACCTAGCTACCCCAATAAGACATTTTTTAAAAAAAGAACATAGTTTATTATCAAATGATGTAGTTGCCTAAACTTGAAAATAAAAGGGTTTCAAGAATCTTAGATTTCATTGGTGTGGACAATTTCAAACCCCATGGATATTATAATCATCCTAGTCCTTATTGATGCATTTCAACAGCAAATATTAGCAGTTATACTGCTGAATACTATGCTCTGTCCTGCTCTTGCTGAGCCCCCAATTACATTTTAATAGTATTCATAATTTCCATACTCAAAATCTTTCCAGTTGGAAAGAACCCTCTGCCAAACCTTGCTTGTCTTTAAGACCAAAAGGTTAAAGCTACTGATGGTAGCTCACCAAAAATCACAATTTAGTGGAAAGAACTTTGATTATATTTCTTTTTTTGATAACATTTGTAGATTCAGAATTTAGGTAGTAGCCATCATAAAAACAATAAATCAAAGCACTTCAGGAAGACCCTGAATGCAATGAAGTGCCAAAATTGATAGTACAGACAGAATATTGCTATAGAGGTACATAGGATCATATATTTAGCACGTGATGAGACTTTACAGATTTTATTCAATCCTCTCATTCCTCCTTTTACAGATGAAGAAACTGGTCCTTTACAGTGGAAATGATTTGTCTAAGATCACAAGGCTTAACATAAATAGCAAAACTGGGATTTAAACCTAGATCCCTTATTGGAGGCCCTTATTGGGCAAAAACCTATTTGTTTTTTCTCCAAATCCAAAAGTTTTTCCCATTACTCCAGAAAGAAAGAAGGTATCAATGCAGGCTGAAATCCTTTGAAAAAGAAGCCCCTTTAGATTGAAACTTGACAAGCAGGTAGAGAAAAATAAAAATTTCGGAGGCAGGACAGCTTTTGCTTAATAGTCACTGTTCTTTCTGTAAATGTATATAAAAATTAGTCACTGGCTCATAGCAGTTAATGTATAGGTTTGTTTTTTTCCTCATTGATTTTCTTCAATTGTTCCTAAAGAATGGAGAAAGAGGAAAACCAAAGACCCATAGAGTGGACAGTTAAAAAATGCCACAAATGAATCCCAAGGGCAAAAAAACCCCAACAACATTGTTTTAATAATATGCCCAGCTGACCCCAATTACTGTATCAGCATACTAGCAGAATGTTCCAGGGCCCTGGTTTGCCTCAGGACATGACACTCTGTGGCTCTGTACATTGAGAATAGTGGACTCTTGTTTCTTTACTTGAGGCTCTCATCTTTGGGCTGTGGTAATCATGCCTTGTAACTTTTGAGGACTTGAAATGGCATTTTGATATACCAAATAGCTATGCTGGAATATAAATAATGTTTATGAGGAAGTTGAGAGTGCTTTAAATATTATGAAAATGCTGACTTTGACACATTTGAGATAATGATGCAGAAACAGTAGGCTCTTTGTAAACCGTTTAATAGCAACAATTTTCTAAATCAAAGCAATCTAGGTTTCCCCATTTATAATCTCATCCCCAACTACTACAGTCTCATAAAGAGCTTTACAACAGTGAATCTTGTGTTTCTCTGAATGGTTATCTGGAATTTAGGGGCTTGAAACTATTTGGTGTGTTTTATCTTTTTCATGAACAGAAAAGCTATTGAGGGAGATTAGTGGTAGAGGTGGGGGAGGGGCTATGTATGTATGTATGTATTTATTTGTTTAGGGTTTTTTTTTTCTTGCAGACATATTATCATTAAGAGATGTAGGATTTAAGAAGCCCCCATGTTAAGGATGTGAAATGATTTCCCAGTTTGTGTTACAATGTTTAAAGCCCCAGATAAATGTTAGATTTTAGCATAAGTAGGTTTTCCAGTTTGTACACAAAATAATTTAATGGTAATCTTTGCATGTTTCTGTCCTATTGGATAATGTGGTTGTTGTAGGAGCGAAACCCAAAAAAGGATTACTGCAATGCAACTCTATTACTTTTAATGTAACATTCATGGCAGAGTTTAATCTGTATATTAACTTTTGTATTTGCTAAGTCCTAGATATTACCATAGAAAACATTTTTCCCCAGTAGAGAAACGAATGCCTTCTATTCTAATTATATTTGATGGTAGCCAATAGTGTTTGGATTTCATAATGCCTATATTTATTCATGACCTACTGCATCTTCTACAAATGGGCTTTCTCTTAAACCTTTCCTAACATGCTTTTCTGCAATCAGAGAGGGAAATAAAGTATCTTACATAGAACAATTGGAAGGCTGAGATTCCAAAGTTCTTGGAGGCTACAATAAATTCATTCCCAGGGAGCCAGGGAAGGTATGTTCATTCCTGACCAGAGGGTATGTAGTACCTTTTGAAACACCTCTGGAGATGTAACTTGCTTGGGCTGCATTTTCTTTGTCCAATTCAATGTTAGGAAGTTTCCTGGGTTCTACCTAAATTTTCATTTCAGGAGGCTGTTATCTTTCAGTCAGAATGGAAATATACTGCATTATCTTTGAAGCATTTGTCATCTTTGGCAATATAAGCCACAGAAAGACTAGTAAATCCATTTTAAACATAGGTTATATGCTCAGCAACACAATCTGCTGTCTTTATATCCTTGGGACTTCCCTATAAAGTTTTATTTTAAATATCCTCCTGAATACTCACAAAAAAAATATCAGTGAATATGCATTAGTTTTATTTCTTCTTAAAATGGTAGGATAAAAGAAATGGGCTCAAAAGTGTCTAGTAAAACTGATATCGGCCATAGTTAAGAAAGGGGAGTTTATGACACTAATTTCACCCTGTCAGAAGAATTAAGTTTGAATGGCAAATTCAACTGTTTGTGAAGACTGTCAGCCCACAGGGAGTTAGAGGTCAAAGAAGATTTGTGCTTTTAATTTCCACAGTTAACTTTAGAATCTTTGTGCAGTCCATCTTTCCTCCATAAGAATTTCACTTGCTTAGTTGTTAAATTCATCTGAAGTCATTTTCATCAGGCTGAAGTCATTCAAAGAGGGTAGTTCCTATCATTTCAAAAATGTATCTACAGTTTTGCCCTTTTTAGTTTGTAGATCCCTGGAGAAAAGAAGCACTGAATCTTAACTCAGAATGGGGTGAGCAAAATTTGTGGTGAAGGTGTCAGGCTGTTTTTTTTTTTAAGTTAATCTAAAGAGAGCTAGCAACACTGGACTTGGGGTAGAACTACCTTTAAGTTAAGAGGCTGTTTAAATGATAATAATTAATTGTGATTATTCTTAAGTAGCAAGGGAAAGAACTTAATTAAAACTGTGAAACTTTTCTTTGTACATTAAAAAATCAATCTTGGAATATTTTTACCTAAAATATTGACAATTTAGAAAACTTAAGGTGTATGCTCATTATTAAATATATGTTCTTTTCTTCTGCAGAGAATGGCTGAAAACTAATCGATACAAAAATTGATATTAGGGCATATTTAATAAGCAAAGGAGGAGAGAGTAGGGAAGAGAATTACCAGTGGAATTCTAAAGGGTATTTTGTTCACAAAGGTGAGAGAAGACAGACCTGAGAGAGGGAACTTGGTATAGTGCAAAGAATATGGATTTGGAATCAGGAAACCTATGATGATGCCTGGCTCAGACAATTACAATGTGACAATGGGGAAATTGCATCAAACCTCTGAGACACATCTGTAAAATGGAACAAGTCATATTTTTTTCTAACTACCTAAAGCACTTTGTAAGCCATAAAATGCTGTGTAAATGTGAATTCTTATTAATTCTGTGCTGCAGCCATATTTCATCAGTACATAAAAAAGTGAAAGATTCAAGTGTAAGCATTTTAAATTTTGTGATTGCTGCTCTTTTGTTTGGAAGTCCTATGACACAGGCAGCCCCTGAAGTGATACCTAAATAAATGTAATCCTATTTCTTTAGGCATGGGTCTGAATATACAATATAATTATAGAGGCATGGGGAAAAACAAACATTAAAAGCCCTGCAAATGCCAGTTAGCTATTTTATGTAACCATATAAGCAATTATAGTTAAACAAATGAGGTAATGAAGTTTCTGCCTGTCCATAATTCGTTATCTGAATATCTCTGTCATAAATACACCTGAGAATGTGACAGATTAAGTGGTTGTAAATTAAGGATCCTGTATGTTCTTCTTAGCTCTGGAAGACATAGCTAAGTATCCTTCCTTCTTTTAATCCCACTTTAATAATTCATATATTGGAAACACTCAAAATTGTAAAACTTGCAAATTATGAGATTTTAGGCAAAATTTTCTGCCATTTGTGCTTTCAATATGATTCCATTAAATAACTATATACCAGGAACTGTGCTAGGTACTAAGTTGCAAATGCCCAATGAAATCCCTGTCGTCAAGGAGCTTATATTCTGCTGGGAAGGGCTAAAGTTATTAATGTATGCTCATGTAAGCAAATTTATGCCTATAATGTAAATACACAAAAGCACACATACACAGATATACATAATTGTTGAGAGCAGGCACAGGTGCACTATAAGTGGTAGTTTGTTAACAAAAAGAAAAAACAAAGGAAGTACCAAAGGGTACAATTAAAGAGTAATAAAAATGTGATAGGAACAATGGAGGGATGGTGTTGATATGGATGGATAAGACAGAGCTGGGAATGTAATGGTGGTCAGTGAATGGAGCTTTGCCCTAGGCAGCCTGCAACTTCTTCTCAAGAGCAAATGTTTTGATGATTTGATTATCATTTGGGGAGAAAAAAGTAGAGTGGCAAACAGGCAAAGGATGGGAATGGGGAGTGGTATGTTTGTGGTTTCAAGGAAGATGCTAAGTGCCTTTTCTCACCTTATAGTCAAGGAAGGGGGTGATGGAGGCCTGAGGCTAGGCTGCTTAGAAGGGGAATAGACATATTTGACATCTTATCATCTGAGATGAGTTCTCAAATCATCTCTGCTTCAGAATTCACTCCAATCACTCTCTCCCAAACTCCTAGAGAGCAGACATTGTTTATTTTTGCCTTTTTTGTACCCTATCTCAGTTCCTTGTATACAGTAAGTGCTTAATATATGCTCATTTATTTGTTGACAGACAATGTTAAATAGATCATCTTCTCCAGGTTTGGGGAAGGG
Organism: Phascolarctos cinereus; assembly: GCF_003287225.1. NCBI lineage: Eukaryota > Metazoa > Chordata > Mammalia > Diprotodontia > Phascolarctidae > Phascolarctos > Phascolarctos cinereus. Next base: position 127,047,155 of record NW_027555625.1, read on the forward strand.
GTGGCTCTTAGGAAAGGTTTAGACTCACCTCTCTCAATAGAATACTGACAAAGTCAATATGATGGATGGGAATTCAAATCCTTCCTCAGAAACTTATTAGCTGCATGACGCTGTGCAAGTCACTTAATCTCCTTCAGTCTGGATTTCTTCATCTGAACAATGGGTATTATAACAGCAACTACTTCACAGGGTTGTTTTGAGGGTCACGTGAGATAATATATTTAAACCATTATGAATAGATTAAAGGACTATACTAATGCTAGCTATTATTGTTGTTTTCATTATTATTGCAATAATATCACTATGAGAGAAGACAATTATTTTGCAAAGACTGTTCATGTAATATTGAGCTCTGATCATGGTAACCAAGTCTGATCCCTAATCCAGTCTATTTCCAGAACTCATCAATATATAAGCAAGACTACTGGGGAATACCAAGAAATACAAGTAATCCATGTAGTAAGATCATGTGATCTAATACATTTGTGGATTGAAGTTCTAAGTCTGAGACTTGCATCAAGTCCCAAAAGCCTATCATATCCGTATGCCCATTGCCTGTAATTCTTTGCCTCAGTGTTGTTTCGCTAGTTTCCTGAAAGACATAACTCAAGTCTCACTTTCTGTAAGAGGCATTCCCTCCCAGCTACTACTGCTTTCCCATTTCAAAATGCCTTCATGTACTCTGTACACCACACACACACACACACACACACATACATACTGTATACTATTTATTTGCATGCTGTTTTCACTGTTAGAATGTGACAAGCTATCAGTGGGAACAATGTTGGACTTGAAACTAAGTTTATATCTGGCCTCAAATGCTAACTATGACATCAGATCATATTTCATTTCACTTTTGTGAACCTTAGTTGTCTCACATCTAAAATGGAAAGATAGATGGCAGATGCCTTACATGGTTGTTAAGAGGTTCAAATGAGAGAAAAGATATAAAGTACTTCTTAAACCTTGAAGTATTATATGTTAGCTATTGCTATTGTTGTGTCCCAAGCAAGGGGAGTGTGTGTGTGTGTGTGTGTGTGTGTGTGTGTGTGTGTGAGGGAGAGAGAGAGAGAGAGATATGTACACTGAATTCATCCATCCATACCTTGAGTACTGTGTTCTATGCTAAGTGCCATACTTTCACAAAGGAGGACATCCAGGATAAAAATATAACAACAACCACAACAGCAATAATAATTAAATGCTTATCTATGTAGTGCTTAAAAAATTGCCAAACATTTTACAAATATTAGCTAATTTTATTTTCACGAGAACCTCAGGGGGTAGGTGCTATTATTTTCTCTATTTTCAGATGAGGAAACTGAGGCAAATAGATGTTGTGACTTACCCAGTAACATAATTTGTAAGTGTCTGCGGGTGGATCTGAACTTATCTTCCTGACTCAATCAGCTCTCTATCCACTGCACTACCTCAGTGCTGTGAAGACAGCATGAATGTCAGTGTCATAGGAGAAAAGTGGAAGGAACTTGGAATGATTAACTTGAAGAAGTGAATAGTTGTGGATGCATGATAGCTATCATCAATCATTCGAAGGACTGTCATGTGTAAGAGGGATTAGATTTGTTCTGTGTTGCTTCAAAGGACCATTGGGTGTTAATTAAAGGGAAGCAGATTTTGCTTTCTAATGATTAGAAAGGTTCAAAAATGGGATCCTTTTTATCTGGAGTTTCTTTCCCAGAGCACTTTGTCTGGATGTCTCTCCTTTGCCCTCAGCTCATCCTATCTTGTTTCACACTTTTTTGTCTAAGAGCCATAGCCTCTATTAGACTGGAGACTCCCCCAGGGCAAGAACAGTTGTTTATTTTGTATCCCTAGTGCCTGGTGCACACTTGATCATAATAAAGGTTAATTGAATTGAATTTTCCACAAGGCAAAAAGATTGATCTCCCCAAAACAGTCAGTGTTAGGAACCAAGGCAGTGGGATATAATCAAGCAATCGTCCTGAGCACTGGGTTTTATAAGCTGTACATAAAAGCCATAATTTCCTGCATTTCCCCCGCTCCACCCCCCAAAACAAATAGCCTTGTCAGCTTTGCACTTGAATGGCAAGCTTACAAAAGTGATGGAACTAAGGACCTGGGTGGCCCCTTTTCAGGCTGTGTTTGACACAAGCTAAGACTTTTTAAAGAAGTCATACCTTTGTGTGCTAGTCATCATCAGAAGCTTGATTCAGCTATTTAGCTCTAACTCCCCCACGCCTCAAAGCATATCATTCTAAACCCTACTCTGACAGTAGGAGAATTTAAGAGTGAAAAAAAGCAGAGGAAGGATTCACCTTCATGTCCCCATTCACTTAAACTCTTGTGTTTGCCACTCTGTTTCCAGGGGCACTTGAATCCTACCTATTCTGATCTGATAGATCATTCCAACCTTTGCTTAACCCTCTGGCCTGGAATTATTGTCTGCCTAGCTTTTGATATTTGACTGATTCTCTTTGCCCTGTATACCTCTCTGTACTTCACCCAGTGCCTTTTTGACCTATGATTCCTGCCAGACTCTACTAGCTTAATTGGGCTCTTGGTCCTGGCCCCTCCTAGGCAGCCTTGCCCAGCTGCCATCCCTGCTGCAGCATGGTACAAGATGCCAAAACAACCATTCAATTTTGTTGATTTTGTTCAGGGCAAACAAATCAGTCCAACTGGCTGGTTGGTATCTTGTAAACACCTGGTTTGCTAACTGAATTGTTTGCCTTTCCAAATGTTGCTTTGGCATCACGTAGACAGTCCGAATATCTGTACTTCTCCTTAACACCGGTCCAGCACAGGAAGTGCCAGAACTAGCTAATTTATTCCTTCCCAGTAACAATCTTTTCAAGATTATAGAGAGAAACTCATTCTCTCATATTCCTCAGCTGTTCTGGTGAGAGGACTCACACGCAGCTGGCTGCTTACTTTTTTTTTTTAACATGATTATGAACTCTCCTGCCAGTAGACTGATTCTCACACCCCATTTCACAGGAGATTAAAAGGCTTTGAGAAGACAGCAATAACTCTGGGACACCACTGTCCTTGCTCAAATGTAAACCTACAACTTGAGAGACCCCTGTGGCTTTATAGACACTTTAAGAGCATGATTGTCAGTAAAAATATCAGACCTAAGGTTATGAAACAAAAAATTTAAAAATAATTCCCCCCATTTATAGAGTCTTAAAATGTTAGAGCCAAAAAAGACCTTGCTGATTACTTGGCTGAACCCCTTCATTTAACCAAAGAGGAAACTGAGGTTCATTGAGAAAAAAGTTATTTAAGTTCACATAGCAAGGTAAATGTAGGACTAGAATACAGACTACTAGACTTTAGTCCACTAGTTTTTTTTGGAGAGGAGAGTTTCTTCCTTCCTTCCTTTTTTCCTTCTATTTTTCCTTCCTTCCTTCCTTCCTTCCTTTTTTTCTTCTATTTCCTTCCTTCCTTCCTTCCTTCCTTCCTTCCTTCCTTCCTTCCTTCCTTCCTTCCTTCCTTCCTCCTTCTTCCTTCCTTCCTTCCTTCCTTCCTTCCTTCCATTTTCTTTCTCCCCACTAACAACTTCTCCCAATCCTTTGCATTGGCTAATTGAAAGCTTTTAAGTGAATTTCACTTAAGTCTTAAAGGATTGCCTTTTAAATGGGCTTTTACAAATATCTGTCTCCTCAGCCCTTGGAGGTGAATTTCAGTTAATCAAGTGCAAACCCTGTCTATGTTAACTGAGGAGGAGGAGAGTAGCAGCAACTTTGATCTCCTTCTTGTTGTGCATCATCATTTCATAAAGTCACCAAAGAGGTAGCATCTGATTTAGATTTTCAGGGCTGGAAGGAAAGAAGGTATTTCATTTGATAGAGATGAGTCATGTGTAATTTATTCCAAGGGCTGGCATTAGGAAAGGAAGGAAAGATGGAAATTAGGGATGAAAGGTGAAGATGTAGAGTATGGTCTAGTTTGGACAGAATGATAACTATGTAAACAGTCAAATTATAAGATAAAATTGGATGGGTAGATTGGAGTCAGATTGTGAATGGCCTTGAAACCTGGGGTTAGTCATTTTTAACTTTATTCCCTAGAGAAGTCACTGACAGATCATAGAGTTTGAGTGAAGGAATAAAGCTATTATTTGAGTAGCATAAATGGATTGTAATGGGAATTGACTAAAGTTGATTTTTGGGAAGAGTAAAATTTCAGGCAAAAGACTATGGTTGCAAATCATGGGATCATAGATTTAGAGATGGAGGGGAACTTAGAAGTTATGGAGTCTAACCCTTTAATTTTACAGATGAGGAAACAGGCGTATTTTACATGTGAGGTTGAGAGAGGTTGTATCATTTGTCCCTAATCACATACACAGTGTCTGAGGCAGGATTCAAACATAGGTCTGCTTGACTCCAAGTCTAACATTTTAAGTACAATGCCGCCTGGATCGGGTGCTTACGTGTGTAGGCTATGTGTTTGTGTGCATGTGTGTATACATGTATATGTGTGTATGTGTGCATGTGCAACATGTGTGTAAATGTGGACAGAGGCCTGAGTGTGGACAGAAGGGAGCACTTTGCATATGAAATTCCAGCCTTCTCCAAACAATTGTTCCTTTTCATTGCTGGTACTTCATATTTTAGAACCATTATCAACAGTAAAAACTACCTAATGCATATTTTCTTGCCTTTTGATTTCGGAAATTGGTATTTACCAATAGTTTACATGGAAACTACACTAACTAGAATATTTAATTAACCTGAATACACCATGACCCATCCTGGAAAACACAATACACAGAAGCAATTCAATTTGACTCATTTCAATTAAATATGTGTATTAAGTAGGAACAATTTATGAGGAAAGGCAATATGCCACAGTGGAAGGAAGGCTGGCTTTCATGACAAGAAGACACTTTTGGGAAGATACTTGTCTCAGATATATACCAATTGTCTAACCATGGGCAACTCTGTTAATCTTTTGGTGCCATAGGAAATTCACTAAAAGTATAAATTACGGAGAAGTTTCAGTTTGTTCAGGTGAAGGAAATCTCTACACTGGTAGTTCTCTATACCAAAGAAATGGAGGGACTAGACTTAAAAAATAATAATACCTTGTATTCATTTCCAGTGATATAAAGATGACATCCTCAAGGTGCTTATGATATAATAAGGGAGAGATAACATATATGCATATATGCAATAACTATAACACAATGGAGAGTGAGATAAGTTAAAAAGAAAAAAAAGCACTTATAGAAATTTAAGGACAAATCATTTTCACTTATAGATGAGATGGGCAAAGTGCCAACAAAAGATTCACTGAAGATATGGCACATGGATTGAGCCTAGAAGGAAGGGAGATGTTTTGATGATCAGAAAGGGAGGAAAAGCCTCAGTTAGGCAGGGAGGACAAGGTGAGCACTAAGGTAGAGAGGTAGGGTTAGAACGAAGGATACTAAAGAGTATATTTGCTGTATCTTAGCAAGTTAAGACACAGTTATGGCCTTTGTCCCTTTAATCAATCTCCCCTGTTTGCCAAGGGTAGTAAGAAAGTTGTGAGATGAGGCAAGCAAGCCCTTTTTACCAAGCACCTACCTCACTACAATGTTGAAAGGTATTTGGCACATGGATTACTATCAATCAGTCAATCACCAAGCATTCATTAAGACCCTAGTATGAGTATAAGAACCTAGTAGCCAGTTTATTCTAGGAAACAAAAAATGAAAAAAAAAACACTCTACGGAAAGTTTTTATTCTAATGGGGGAAACATCAAGTAAATACATAAGTATATGCAACATAAATGTAGAATGAATGAATGCAAAATACTTAAATCCAAGTTAGTCTGGCAAGTAGGGAGCTAGTAGTTGGAGGGCTCAGGAAGGGCTTCCTGCAGATGATGCTTTAAAGTTAGAAAGAGACTGGAAGCAGAGGTAAGGAGGGAGTGCATTGATTGAATGAATGAAAAATGCATTTATTATGCACTTCATATGTGCCAAGAACTGTGATAAAAGGTTAGACCTTCCCTTCTTTTAAGGAGTTCACACTCCAGTTGGGGAGGAAAGGATAATTCCTAAAAGAAAGTTTAACTTTAGGGCAGATGACATTCCTTGAAATGCTAAGGGTATATTGGTAGGGTAGATGGAAAAGCATGGCACAGAGATAGGGCAGATGGTGAGGCTTGGTGATCCTCTATCTCATCAGAAAAAAGGAATTGATGACTTCCTTTTCGTTAAAGGCCTATGAGATGTCAAGTAGTCCAGGCAAGGACTCGGGTGAGAGGGAGAGAAGAGGTAGGTAATTTCTTGCTTCTTCATTCAGGGTGGGTCTGCCACTTGGACATGCAGTTTGAAGTCATGAGGTAGGAGATACAATGTCCTGTGTGAGAAACAGAGAAAAAACACATTTTGTTGGATCACAGAGTCCAGGAGGGGAAGTAATTCATGATGATGTTAGAAAGATAGGCAGGTCCAATTTTAGAAGTATAGAAACTGAGGCTCAGAAAGGCGAAACTAGTAAATATATCTGCTACTTATCAGAGATGGGACTTTAACTCAGGTCCCCTGGTGTAGCATTTGGGACTTCTATTTGATTCAACTGACAAATTAATAATGGGCATACATATATAGATGCACAGTCATACACATGCACATCATAGCCATCATATGATCAGGTGATGCTGAAGTGATTGTAATCATCTAGAATTCATATAGTATACTGAAAGTGTCTCTTTTCATTTAGATATTTTGTTTCCCTAGTGTGGTTCCACAGGCTCTCTATACCTGTCCACGAAGCTTCTCTCTCTAACACATTCATCTCACCTCTAGTCAGTCACTATGGTTCTCACCTGCACCCTTACAGCAGCATATGTCTCCTGTTTTTTGTTTGTTTGTTTGTTTTATAGTTCCTTTTCCATATATGGGAATAACCAGCCCTGTCCAACTAAGCAAAAACATTTGTCGAAATCCTCTACCTATCATGGAGAGCTTTTACGTTTGCAGCAAATACTTTAATTAGCTAATGTCTGGGATCTAAAATTTTTCTTTCTTCAAAAGTGGTGTGTGTGTGTGTGTGTGTGTGTGTGTGTGTGTGTGTGTGTGAACCATCTTAAATTAGAGTTATGGTAGATTCAGTCTCTGAGTTTGGACTTCACAGGAGTCATTGATTGGCCTGATCAGCTCACTCCACATTCTGTAGAATGCTGAGTATGTCCCAGGGTTCTCTAATCTCTCTTGTTTAATGTGGTGTCTTTAGGTTACCAGTCATTTCTAGGAAAGAAAATGGTTCTGTCTACTTAATGGATCTGCATTTTAACTGCAACTTCTTGATAAGTCTAGTATGTACAATCCTGGAATTTATTTATTAATTTCTTCTTAATGTAGAGCATTTCACTAGCATGAGATACTATAGGAAGTCTATGTGGGCATTGCTATGAATTCCAAAACTAAAGTGACTATATAGTCTCCTAATATATGAGAAGAGACATCCACATATACATTTGTATATACATTTATCTATATATGTAGATTGAAATGTAATAAATGATAAACTATAGGTATTCAAAACATGTAGCTTAAAAAGCTTCTTTTCCCTGCCTGGCATGCCAATTTTTTATTAACATTTGTTTTCTGGGTTGTTATGGCTTTGGAGGATTTTATTTTCACACAAATGTTCATTTTTTTTTAAATAATGTAGATACTGAATCTAAAAGCACAACTAGGCTAATGTTTTTAAAAGAAAAAAAATAAATGCAGTAAATCACAAAGATTCTAGAAACAGTTATAAATAAGGAATATGATCAGTTGGGAGAAGGAAAACTATACTCACCAGACATTCCACTTAAGCATGATATGATAAAAAGAACATAGGAGATGGGCGATTTAGTGCTAGTTCTATCCCTGTGATATGCTGTAAGACTTTTGAGAGGTCACAATCTCTATGAAATGAGGGGGTGAGACTAAATTACCTCTGAGGTCCCTTCTAGACCTGGAGTGTAAATCCAAGATGGTTTTAATCTCTCTGGGTCCAAGGTTTGGTACTGGTAAAATAACAGGTTTTAAAAAAGTTGATGTCTGATATGTAGTTTTAAAATTCTAAGGCTATGCTTGATTTTGTAATATTCTGAACACTGCGTGTTCTGCCCAAACGTTACCAGACTGAATATGTCTATAAAACAGCAAAACTATAGACCAAAAGGTAGAAGCAGTCAGTTATCAATCCCCGTATTTGGCATATTCAATTCCAGATAATGGTGTACATGAAAAACTGCATTTTTCAATCCAACTGTTGGTTTTCCTGTAGACACCTTCATTGTCTAGCAGACAACTCAAGTATTATTTTTAAGGGTTCTATTTGTTTTTGATTTTGGAAAAATGTGAGAGGGATGAAGATGTGGAATGGAAGAAGGGTCAGTTGAGGTGACTGGATTCTGCCTTTTCCATTTTGTTTTATAGTAACTCTAAGTCTCCTTCTTTACTCTGACATTAGTCAGCTGTGTTGGGCCCTTGTAAGTCTGCCATCTGCAAAGTGGACTTTATATTATCATCCAGTAGGCAACACCAGAGACTATACGGAATCTTACAAATATAAACTATGTTAAAACATGCAATTAATTATTATTGCTGACAGAGATAATTTAATCCAAGTAATATTCTGTATAAGGTAGAGATGGAAGACCTCTCTCCATTGGGTTCAAGCACATTCTACTATCTTCTGAACTCTAATTCACAAAATGATATAGACTAAATCACCTATCTCATTCTTATCTGTAGTGGTCTGTTTCTGTTTTTTTTTTCCTTAGAATCTAAATTAAAGAAAGCTTTTCAGGAGTAGGAGAGAAGTTTTAAGTACCTTGCTTAATTTATGTAACCAAATATTGAGTGGACACTATTTAGCTTCTAAATCCCTGACCACACTATTATATATGCTTACATTTTTGAGGCAGCTAAGTGATGCAGCAAACAGAACCCTGGGCCTGGAATCAGAAAGACCGGAGTTCAAATATGATTAGATTCTTGCTGACCCTGGGCAAATCACTTAACCTTGGTTTGTATCACATGTAATATTTATAAAGTTTTATAATATTTATAAAGTGCTTAGCAGAGTGCCTGGCATATAATAGGTGCTCAATAAATGTGTATTTCCTTCGCCCCCCTCCTTTCCCTTCCTTTCCCCATTCATTAATATATGTATAAACTTATAAATCTTCCTGTCTCACCTTTCAGTAACAACAGACTACATTAAATGAGACATGGCATCCAAATGGTAGTCTCGCTACCAACGTCCTGCTCTGGTTGTTTCAAAGCTAGGGTGTGACATTCAGCTCTGGAAACCACATTTTAGGAAAGATGTGGATAAGCTATAGAGCATGTGGATAAAGGGAACTAGGATGCTGAAGGATCTGGAAATTCATGCCATACATTAGGACTTGTTGAAAGAACTATGTATATTTAAAGTAGTGGAGATAATGGCCTTTAAGAGAGATGGCTTTAAGCATTTGAAAACATGTCACATACAAAAGGTACTAGTCTTGGTCTCTCTGGCATCAGAGTAAAATAGAACTAGGAAAAGTGAGTGGTCAATCAGTCAAGAAGCATTAATTAAATTCTTACTACGTGCCAGATACTGTGCTAATCACTTTGACCACAAATACAAGTAGAAGTGTCTCTAAGCTAAAAAAAAAAAAGGCATTCTAATGGGGGAAGATAACACATAAAAGGAAACTAAGAAGGGAATGGGAAAAGGTACCTAGGACTATTGGGGATGATGGTGAAGTGAGATTGCAGCCCAGTAAGAAATAAAGAGATGGCTTAGCCTGGTCTCCATCTCTTTTTCTTTAAATGAAGGCTTTGAGCAGAGGTATCCAATAAGAAGGAAGACGTTCAGGGGCAGTAGGTATTTCTAAAGTGTGAATTCTGGGTTGAAATGATCTATGACGAAAAGGTTTCTGGGGCATGGTGAAGAACAACTAGGTCATTGTTAGTTTATTAATGGATCTCCTGGTTCTATTTACTTCATTCTGTATCAGTTCATAAGGGTCTTCCCAGGGTAGAAGCTGGGAAAGGTCAATAGGAAGAGGCTGGTTGTGGGTAGAGTGGTACAAGGAAAAGATGATGGATTTGGATACAGTCCCACATGTGACAGATCTATGTAACCATGGACAAGTCACTTTACCTTGCTGTGCTTGAAATTCTTACTGTATAAGATGATGGGACTGGAGTCCCTAAAATTCCTTCCAGCTTGAAATCTATGATTTAATGGGCTGACATACAGAAAAAGCAGCAAGGTATGGGAAATACTAGAATTTTGAATCCTAGTTTTACATAGCAATAGAGACCTTGCACAAGTTATTTAACCTCCTTTTCCTCACCTAACAAATAGTTTGGACCAGATAACCTTTGATACCCTTTCCAGCCCTTAATGTATGATCCTTAGGTACAGAGAAGAAGCTTCTGGTAAGGCTTGAAATGTTTACTGCCAGGTTAGGCCCAGATGGCAGATGACTGTTTCAGTGAAGTTAGAACTTCACTATTTAACCGTTAAGCTGTTGTTCATACCTCAGTATAAATGTTGTTATTTCCGATTTTGACAAAAGAGGGATGAAATTATTCTAAGGATTGTCTGTAGAGGTAGAGAAGAAAGGGTTCAGAACAGAACAGGGAGACTGGAAGCAGTAAATATATCTCCCTGCCCAACAAAGTTATTGAAAGTCAACTGTAAGTCTAAGCACATCTAGGTTAAATCTGCGTCTAGACACAACATCTGGGACTCGACCTAACTCTTGGTTTGTCTTTAGCTGCTCCGAACAAAGCTGAGTGGAATAAGTAAGTTGCTAAACAAATTCCCAAACATGAAAGTTTCACAGACTGAGATATAAAAACTGCTTTATTCACCATACCAACTATAATGTCCTAATACTAGTGTTAAAAGTTCTGCATTTGGGCCCCTAGACCAAGTTTGTTCAGAACTATTGCCCTATTGTCCCCCACATCTGCAATGTCTTCACCTTGGCAAATGCAGAGGGGAAGCAGAGGAATATTTCTCCTTTCATGGACCCTGAGGTATTTGAGGAGTAACTTAAGCTATGGAATTATTTAATTTTTTTGAGCTGGAAGGTGCCAAAAATTGCCGCATTCCCCTCATTTTGTAGACAAGGAAATTTACCAATATCACACAGATAACTATGTAGGAAAGAGGTGGCTCAAACCCAGGTTTAATCTACTTTTTCCACCACCCCAATCTCTCTCTCTCTCTCTCTCTCTCTCTCTCTCCATATATATCCACACACACACACACACACACACATATACATATATATAATATATATGTATATATGTATGTGTATATATGTATATATGTGTGTATATATGTATATATGTATACACACACACACACACATATATATACACATACGTACAATATGCACACAAATAGGCTTTTCCATATACCATAGACTACACATATAAATACACACACAAATATATATATTAGTACATATATCTATCTACCTATCTATCTATCTATCTATCTATCTATCTATCTGTCTATCCATCCATCTATTCTAGTCCGAATTTAACCAACTATGTGCAAGAGCAGCAGCATCATTCCATTTGGACTGTGTTCCTTGTCACAGGTCTTGACAGGTATGAAGATACTGCAGTTTCTCTTGTTTCATTTAACCCTCTGGCCATTGGCTATCCCTAGGTAAAATTGCTCATGATTTGTGTGCCAGGAAAATAAACCAGTAGCTAGAGGGAGCAAGGAATTCTGAGAAAAGCCAGGAGCCCAGAAAATCTGCAGGTTGGAATCTAATTCATTGTTGGGTGGCAAAGAAACATTTAGGATGGGAATGTATTGGAAAAGAATTTAAAGAGAAAATAGGTTTATTGGTGCCAATTAGCATCATTTTAGATCCATTACATAGTCTCCATTGTGGCGGGGTAGACAGGTTGATAAAACCCTAATAATCACTTGAGATTAATGGAAATTATTTTCTCAGCTTATGTCATAACAGAAATCATCAGTCTCATGCAATCTTCTCTTATGCAGTTCCTAGGGGGTTAAGTTCGAAGAAATAATTTCAAAGCTGTAGGTACTTGACATGCCTGTAGCACGTCTAATTTACCAAAACAAGAAGCAGTGACAAAGGGCCTTAGGTCTTTTTTATTTCCAAGGTTCTAGCCACTGATATCTTACATTCTCCAAGGCAAGAGTACTATGTTTTATGATAAAGTTGTTTATGCTGCATTGATGAAGGAAGGACTTTAGTCCCTGCCAGTTCTCATTGGTCTCCTTACTTTACACAAATGAAGCCCAGTAGCTTGTGATTTGCTTGTACTCCCATGAGACATGAGATAGAATATAAAGGCTACCAGGCATATATATGTTATTTATGTGAGCCAGGTCTTGTCATGAACAACTTCTGCAACTTCATCTTTCCCCTGCCCCTTTCCTCTTTTCATTTTTAAAAATCCTTTCCTTGCATATTGGATTCATTAAGCCAAGGACTGCCTTCAAAGAACAAATCCTCAGGAAACAGTGACCATCTCATTTTGAGCAAGTATTTTGAACACTTGTATTAATAAAAAAGTAATGTGAGAAGTTGGTATAGAGGAAAAACCTGCAGTGAGAGTAAGAGAACATGGGTTTGAAACATGTTTCTTCTTGACTTTGGACAACCCACTTAACTTTTTCTGGGCTTCAATTTATTCAGTTATAAAATGGGTGCTTCATGGGACATCTAGGGCGCAAAGTGGATAGAGCACTGGCCCTGGAGTCAGGAGGAACTGAGTTCAAATCTGGCCTCAGACATTTGACACTTGCTAGCTATGTGACCCTGGGCAATTCACTTAACCCCATTGCTTGGCAAAAGTAAATAAACAAATAAATACAAAAAAAAATAAAATAGATGCTTCATACTAGATGATCTCGAAGTTCATTTGCAGTTCTGAGTCATTTGTTTTCCTTCAATAGACTAAAAGATGATTGTTCACATCAAAGGGATTTTTACTTTACAGAAATGCTTGATATAGTTAGAACTTCTTTCATTAATGTCATAGACCATTAGACCTTGAAGGACCCCTAGAGCCATATGCTCAAAACACCAGCATTTTACATATTAGGAATGAGCTGCTATTGAAATTAACCCAAATATTAAATTGCAAAGGTTCCTCTTTCATTTGACCTCCTCGAGAACAGGGACTGTCTTTTGCCTCTTTTTGTATTCTTATTGCTTAGTACATTGCCTGGTACACAATAGGTGCTTGATAAATATTTATTGAATTGAATTGAGAATGAGCATTGTATTTATGACCAGAATGTATGAATTTGAATTCTGCTTTGCTGTGTGATCTTGAGAAGATCACTTCTCTTCATTTATGCAACTTATTTTCCTTATCTTTTAAATGGAGTATTGGACTACATAACTGCTCACAGTCTTGTAGTGAAAAACCCTATGAAACTTTCGAATGAAACAAAGTATAATAGCCACAATTAGTTTTACAAGCAAATGTTATTTCAGGACCTAGAATAGGGATTATTCACCTGGGTTCTGGGGGTGCATGATGTTGGATTAGAAAAAATAAAATTTATAAAATATGTGTGTGTTTATGTTCATTAACTTCTTTCTTTCTTTCTTTCTTTCTTTCTTTCTTTCTTTCTCTCTTTCTCTCTCTCTCTTTCTCTCTCTCTCTCTCTCTCTCTCTCTCTCTCTCTCTCTCTCTCTCTCTCTCTCTCTCTCTCTCTCTCTCTCTCTCTCCCCCTCTCTCTCTTTCTTTCTAGGCAATGGGGATTAAGTGACTTGCCCAGGGTCATGGAGCCAGCCAGGAAGTGTATGAGGTCAGATTTGAACTCAGGTCCTCCTGACTCCAGGGCTGGTACTCTATCCACTGTGCCACCTAGCTGCCCCTATTAACTTCTAAATGAAAATTATTCTTTTCAATTATGAATGTAGGCAACAAACATTATTCTGCCAAGGGGTCCATAGATTTCACAAGTGGTTTATGACACAGAGACAAACCGGTTATGAGCCCTTCACCTAGAAGTCTCCCTTACCCAAAGTTGCTAATTTTGAAACCCAATATTTAGGGTTTCTTCATTTGGATAGAGCCAAACCAAGTAGTTTTTCTCCTGTTAAAATGCAAATACTCCAAATATTCCCTGGGTAACACTGCATGCCTTACCTGATTATTTATACCTGGAGCGAATGAGTTTATCGGATGCTTTCCTAAAGTTGACCTTAATCACTGGGAGGTAAAATGAACCTTTGCACAATTTGTTCTTTTTGAGTTGGGAATGGGAAGAGGCTGGGAATAGGGAAAATATGACCCCTGAAGGTCATAAGATTTAGAGTTGTCAGAGACTTCAGTAAGCATATTATCCATTCTGTAGTGGTCCATTCTTCCTACTGCCTATCCTTCTTGATCGCTTTGGTTCTGCTCATGAGAATGGGGAAAGTAGGGATCTAAGGATCTGAGGTTCAGGGCAAATCCCTAGTTCCATTCCAGGTACTGTTTAGTGAACCAAGGCATGCCTTTCTTTGAGACATAGGGATTATACTCCCAGCCCTTGCCTTCTACATTCCTTAAAATGAAAGTCAGGACATAGGGGTGTAGGTGGGGGAGGGGGGTAGATCCCTTTCCTCGGCAAAATTAGAGTGTCCTGATACAGTGCCAGAAATTGGAAAATGTCAAAGTGGAATTCACATGGAACTTTTAGAAGAAGACCTCTGGTGCAAGTACATACCAGGCATGCAGGTGAAGCAAGCAGGTTTTTATTCAGGTCATACTAATGAATGTGGTAAATGATTCTGGTGCATTAGAATAATTTGTCCTCAGGGAGTAGTACCAAGGATTTGGCCTTACAGGATAGTTATAGGGGTCCAAATGCAGTAAGGATTTTCCCCTCTTTTCCCAAACCTTAGTCAGAGGGTGAGTCATGGCCAGGCCCTGATAACTAATTATCCCTAGTGAGGTAGGGGTTATTTTCAAACAAAAGCCATTTTTAGTTAATAATAAAGGGAGGCTGAACTCAAGTCATGATATGCTAATTAAGCAACCTAAGGTGATAGAGAAGAGAGGTTGAGAGTGACCAGGAGGAGCCATTAGGACCCCTCATCAGGATATCTTAGCAAGTGGGCCTATGGTCACCACACCAGCGGTATCACCAGAACACTTGCTAAATTTTTGAGTTCAGTTGGGAAAGGCCACTGTAGTTTTTTTCTGGATCTCCTCCTGTTTCCAGAGAAGTTAGAGTTCTCACAGAATGGTTTTTGCTGCTAGGGTGACTCAATGGAAAGAGCCCTGGACTGAGGATCAACCTTACCGCTCTCTGCTTGACAGACTTTTAGAAAAGCATTTTATCCGTCTAAGCCTCTGCTACCACACCTATCGAATGAGGGGGCTACTCATAGAGTGACAGGATAATGGACTTGGAGTTAAAGGATCTGGTTTTGAATTTTCACTATGCCACTTCATATCTCTTTGACCTAAGACTTAAACTCTCTGTTGTTTTTCAGTCTTTTTAATCACGTCCAACTCTTCATGACTCCATTTGGGATTTTCTTGGTAAAGATACTGGAGTGGTTTGCCATTTCCTTCTCCAAATCATTTGATAGATGAGGAAACTGAGGCAAACAGGTCTAAGTGACTTGCCCCGGGTCACACAGCTAGTAAGTATCTGAGGCCAGATTTCAACTAAGGAAGATGAATCTTCCTGATTCCAGGCCCTGCATTCTATTCATTGAGTCAATTATCTGCCCATGCTATAAGTCATGCTATAAACTCTCTAGGACTCCCTTCTCTCATCTGTAATGACTGGGAGGTAGACTAGAGAGCTAAGAGGTGCCCTGAAGCTCTAAATCTCTGCTTATATAATATTTCAGATCCCTTCTAGCATTAACATTCTGTGGCTCTTTTACCATTGTGAATCTCATGCCATGATGGTGAATGGACCTAACCCACAAAGCAACCCTGGTGTACCAGACATGCTAATGACGAATAAAGTTGAAATCCTTATATCAGTGGTGTTAAATATACATAAGTATCATTGCTAGCTGCATATTGACTTAGATTTAAAATGTGATGTTATCTGTATTTTATTGTGTTTTTATTTATGTTGTTAAACATTTCCCAATTACATTTCAATCTGGTTCTGTTGCACAGGGGAGTGTTGTAGGCTTCTTGTATGACACAAAATTCCCTACACAATTATGAGGCTACAGTGCTTAGGTACCTACACAGAATTAAAAATAGGTTTTAACCACATATTTTTTCACCAGTCTTCATGTAATGTTTAAAACTCATTTCAGAGTTAAGAAGATGCAAGTTCAGGTACTGCTAGTGTATACTAGCTGTGTGAACTTAGATAAGGTGCTTAAATACTTGTTATCTAAGAACTTGAGTTGATGAATTTTTGCTGATCTGCAATGGTACAGAGAGTACCAACTTCCTACATCATTAAAGTCACTGCTCTCCCTTGTCCACCCCCAAAAAAAAAATTTAAACGTCCTTTTGGCAGATGAGAATGTATTTTCCCATTTACTTTCCTTCCTCTTTCTTTTCCTTGTTTTATCTTCCTAATTTTCTTGCTCTTCTAATGTGGACAAGGCTTAACCAAGGTCATCAATTTTCACATAAATGTTTATTGAATGGAAATGAATTTTCACATAAATCTTTACTGAATGGAAATCCATGGCACTAGTGTTTCTGACACTGGGCTAGATTTCTACCAGTAAAATTCAGGCCTAGTCAAGAGTCATAACACAGAGATGCCTAGAAATAATATTGAGTCTGAGGAAATAGTCATAGAATTGGAAAAGAACACAAAATTATTCTAACCCAACTCTCCCCCTTCTCCTAACTCTTCCCTGCCTAAGAAAAGAGTAAGTTGTATTGAATTATGGTAGTAAGTTCCCTATTACTAAGGTATTCTAGTTCAAATTGAATGGCTATCTTTCAGTAATGTTATCGAAGGTATTTTCTCACTATGTGGATACTTGAACTAAATTACTTTTAACTTTTCTTTCAACCCAAAATTTTGTGATATTGCTAATCAGTCATAGCTATCAGGGCACAGAGATTTAGTGTGAAGACTCAAGGGAAATGAGTCAAAACCTGACATTTCAGTCTTTTTAAAATGCCAGGGGGAAATCATTTTTTTGTAAGAAAACAAGGTACTGAAAGCACTTTCGTAAGAATTGTTTGAGATAAAAAAAATTTGAGATACCTTTTATAATGGGAAGCAAAATACAAATTACCAAGTTTTTTAATCCTCAGTTTTCCAGAGGATAACTATTCTTAGGAAAATTTGAACTACTTAATGTTTTCTTGTTTCTTTTTTTTTTAACATGTAAAATAGTTCTAAGCTCGTTATTTTAAGGGCTGCTCTTAAAATGCTATGTTCTTCAGATTTCTTAAAATTCAGGGTAATTTAATTGGGACAAAGGGTGTCATCACTGATCAAAATAAATTTCCAGAGTAACTGATTTCAGATCCCTTAATGTTACTCATTCAGGAAGGCACCACATTTAGTGAAGGAAAGATGTTGTAGAAGCAATTCTTACTTGAGGATAAATTTGGACCAGAATAGATGATATTGTCTATACCTTCTATCCCTGAATGTTCTATGTTTGAATCTAAGATGAAAATATTAGACCCTAATAGTCTTGGGTAGCTTTGTCTCTTAGCTCTGAGGGTATAGAAAAGAGTAGTAGTAGAGGAATGTGACTGCCTACTTCTTAAAATCCATACTCATAACTGAAGGCACAAATAACACATTTTAGAAGGTTGAGATGGCCTAGCCAGTCATGACCTGCAGTTACGCTCATATCAAGTATAAGAATGAGGAGGAAGTCAGGGAAAAGTTTATGATATATGATTTTATGTGTATATGTGTGTACATGCATGCACACACACACACACACACACAACACACATACACATACACACACACGCAGACACACATACCGTGTTCTTCCCAAGTAGTCCCTAGTTGAACCAAGATACAATCAGTCTCTTACAATCATGGGATTAAAGAAGTAAAGAACTTAAATGACCTAACACAACACTTATTTTATAGATGAGGAAGGGGCATCTCAGAAAGGGAGAAGTGGTTTGCCAAGGTCAAATATATTATAGGTCCCAGAGCCTAGATTTAAATCCAGGTCTTCCAACTGTATCCAGCTTCCTTGACTAGTGTATCTTGATTTTTCTGAATTCTTTTAAAATCTGATTGAGGTTTTGGCCTTCTTAGCTTGAATCAAATGGAAAGAAAAAAGAAGTGTGCATTGACACACATTTTTCAGAATGAATGCTCTGTGTTAAAGAAGAGGAATTCTTTATGTATCTGTTAACAGTGACCACTCATTTCTAAGGGAAAATTACAAAATTGAATGCTGAAACAAGTTTGATGATTGCTCCATGACATATGGTTAAATGAGGATAAAGAAAAAATATAGTTTATCGTAACAGATGGATTTGAACTATACTTGGGTCTGTTGAACACTTTTTAATATTTAATTTGCAATGAATCTTTAATATAACATTTAACTAAGTGTTCTGTCATATTCTTTTTAAATGTATGAAGCTTTTTTTTCAATGTAATTGTGTCTAGAAAAGCATATGAATATTGAGTGGTTAAAATTAAAACTGTCATTGGGAAAAAATATAATTTCCTTGAAATTTTTATGGTTCACTTATATTTGTGCCATTTAGAATGTTGTATATTTTTTTTAACAGTCTGTCAGAATTTTCTTTGTTTCTTGCAAGCTTGAGGGAGAAAAAAAGGGAGAATGGAGTGATGAAAGGAACTTCGAGCTCTGAAAATGCTGCAAAGAGGGGAAAAAAGCCACATTTAGGTTGTTGAATCAGTTGTGTTTGTTGGTCTGCAGCCAAGTGCAACAATAGTTTTAAAACGATGTCAGAAATAATGGCTGGATCATAATCATAGCGACTATCCATTGTGGAGATCCAGTGCATAAATAAAGTCACTTAGTAAGCATTAAAGCATCTTCGTTAATCACATCTGAAGAAATCCATGCATAATTTGCATGGAATTACTTACAAGGCACTTGTTAAAACATTTCATACAAAGTTTATTTTTAATTTTTTTTAAAGCAGAGTATTAAACAGGAGTGACTGAGAATCAGGCAATTAAAGCTGTGTTTTGATTCATACCTCATGCTGCTTTGCTATTGGATTGCTATGTCTTAATCATGATGGTAACACCTGGGTCCCATTAATGTGGCAGAGGAAGAGAGGAATTTAAAACAGCGTTTGTTTCTTCTAGGCCAATGTTTATTGAATGACATTTTCTCTTGCATCGGATAATGCTCTTTATTTTGGCTGGAGGCAGGGCTAGTATATATATATATATGTATATATATATATACATATATATACACACACACACATAGATATGTATATATATATACACACACACACATAGATATGTATATATATATACACACACACACACATATAGATATGTATATATATATATACACACACACACGTATAGATATGTATATATATACACACACATATAGATAGATAGATATATACACACACACACACATATAGATATATATATATATATATACACACACACATATAGATATGTATATATATATATATACACACACACATATAGATATGTATATATATATATACACACACACACATATGGATATGTATATATATATATATATACACACACACACATATAGATATGTATATACATATACACATACACACACATATAGATATGTATATATATATATACACACACACATATAGATATGTATATATATATATATTTTAAATATGAGAATATTATGGAAGATGTGCCGTCTTGTTGAGAAACCCATCGTAAAATTTAAGTCCCTGATAGATTACTAGAACGGAAGGCAAGAGATTGCTTTAGGAAAATGTAGCTATCCTGAATATGGAGAAAAAGCAAAACAACCAAAAAACTGTCCTCCTTGAGGGACAATTTTGTTTGGACAGCTAGAAGGGATTAGAGGAATTTTCAAACGGCAGAATTATCCTTATTTTGAGTCTATTGTGTACATAATCACGTGTAGACATGTTGTCTTCTCCAATAGAATGTAAACTTCTTGAGGGTAGAGGCTTTTCCATTTTTGTTTTTGTGTCCCCAGCACCTGACACAGTTTCTGGAATACAGTAGGTATTTAATAAATGCTTATTAATTGCTTAAGGTCATAGGGTCAAATATTTTGTCCAGGCATGGTCATGTCCTGCCCCTATTCAATAAGTCTCTTTTCTCCTTCTTGATTCAAAATAAAAGAAAAATTCCTTTGTTTTTTTTCTTTTAATACCTTTCTCCATCTTCCTCTGTCCTGTTTTCCTTTCTATTATCACTTTATTTTCATTCACATACTCCACCAAAACCAGCCAACTGCTGTTTCCTGTATGCAGTGTTCTATCACCTTTTTCCTTGACTTTGCCTAGGGATTGTGGCCTTCTATCCATTCCTTATGCAGTAGATAGAGTGCCAGGTTTGAGGTCAGGAAGACTTATCTTCCTGAGTCCAAGTCTAGCCTCAGACACTTACTAGCCATGTGACCTTGGGCAAATCACTTAACCCTGTTTGTTCCTGTAAAATGAGCTGGGGAAGGAAATGGCAAACCATTCCAGTATCTTTGCTAAGAAAACTCCAAAACGGGTCATGAAGAGTGGACAGAACTCAAATGACTGAACAAAAAGACTTCCACATACAACTCACTTCCTACCGCCTCATATGGATCATAGCAGCTTGTCTGTGACATCACCTAAGTGACACTAAGTAAGCCATCCAATGGGAAACCATGGGAATTCATGTGGTGGAGTGGAGAGACAACTGGACGTCGTCTGAGCACCTATATTTGAGGCCCATCTATATGGGTCTCAAAACATTTACTAGCTTTGTATAGCTGAACAAGTCATATTCCCTCACAGATTCAGTTTCTTCTATAGGAAAATGGGAATACTAATACTTGTAGTTCCTAATTCACAGCTTCCTTATGAGGAAAACATTTTGTGAAGTGAACTATCATATGCAATGTAAATGTGAGCTTGTAAAATCAAGATCTGAGTCCTAGTTCCAGCCACAATGCTACCTAGCTGTGTGACCTTAGTTAAGTCATTTCCCCTTTATAAAAGTCAGTTTACTCATCTCTAAAAATGGGTTTTGAGCTACATGATCTCTATGACTCCTTTATAGCTTTAACATTGGGAACATGGACAGATAGGCTGAGCACAAGGTGGTTGTGATGCCTGAATGGAATGAAGCAATTATGTTTTTTCCTCGGTATTCATGATTTAACTGATAATGACCTCATCAAGTTTTTGATTAGATTGATATGCCATTCCTGGTGCTTCCTTGATGGTAGACATATTTAAAAGGCTTTTGCCTGTCTCCTTTCAATCTTATCTTTTTTCTATCCTTCAATCCCTCCTTCCTTCATCCAGTTCTTCTTGCCTCTGACTTTCCTTTCTCCCCTTTTCCTTTCTTTCCTTTTCTTCTCTGTTCTTTCTTTACTTTTCCTCCGGCTTCCCTCTTCTTCTTTTGTTTCCTCTGTTTCTCTTCCCTTCCCATGGCTACAGCCTCAGAAAGAGCAAAAGCAAGGTCACAAACCCAGTGTGATCTTTCTCAACTTATTACCACTCAGCTTCATAAACCTGATAGTCTAGCCATCATGTGAACATGCCCTATATTTGCTTCCTTCTGTCATCGTTATCCCAATATTCCCTCAGCCAACAATACCCCTCCTTCATAAATCCACTTGTCCATTTCTGAGACCACATTCAAAGCTATCCCCCATATGAGGTTTAATTTGATGTGTCCAATTAAGGCTACTCCCTTCCTCCTTTGAATGGCTTTAACTTTGTACCTCTCTTATTTATCTTCTAAAGCAGGGTAATTTGTGTGACTTCATTTCCCTTCATCTAAACATCAGTATGTTTAACCCTGTCATCTAAACTTTGAGCCAACCAACAGATGCAAAACAATATTTCAAGTGTGGCTGGATCACTTAAGATGAAATATCATATGCAGCAGGCTCGTAATGGGAGTTAGGCTCCATTTTCCTTATTGCTTAAGTTAAGTTTCTTAGGAGGGACTTGTTGCAAATTTTAAAATATTCAAAAGATTGACGAATAAAGAAAACACTATGAGCTTCATTCTGCTTGGCGTTCTCAACCTAGAATTAGGAGTGATGGTTAGAAGTTACAAAAAAGACAAAAATAGGTTTGACACAAAAACATACTTCCTAACAATCAGAATTTTCCCAAAGTGAAATGAACATCCTTGGATATTCTGCTTCATTGCAAGTAAAGTCCAGATGATGACTTACTGGTTATATTATAGAAGGGATACTGTTTCAGGTATGCCTTGGACTACATGGCCACTGAGAACCCTTCTAATTTTAAAATGCTTTGGTTGTGTGATTAAAGAAAATTGAGGGTTAAAGCAAGTGCCGGCCTGTGAACCACGCATGCTGGCATCTGCTCCTATCTTTGACATTGCCTCACTTGGTGGTCCAGAGGGTAATCTACCTGTTCCCGGCTTTGGTGTCATCCTCTGTCAAAGTGAACAGAATCACCCATGCTTACCCTATCTTACCTCTGTGGCAAATGAAATAACAGACTGTTTTTGCTATTTAAATAAACAAGAGTACAAAGTGAAATGAATTCAGATTTATTTGTGCCCCACTGTTCAATGACATTATAGCACCATATGGTGCAGCACTGAATGATTTCAAACATACTGGGAAATGTTACCTACTGTACAGTACAATAGGCTTTACTTTTAAAATGTACCAGCAAAATGGGGGTTTTATTTATCCTTTTCTTCCCCTGCCAAGCACATTTTTAACACAGCCTTTTTTTTGGTTAATTTTTAAAGGGTGTTTTGTTTGTTTGTTTGTTTGTTTGCTTTTTGGTTAATAAGGCAGCTTTCCTGTAAATGAGGTAGTTTGGTGATGTGGTGTGTAAGCATATTCTGAATTTGGCATCAGGAAACCTACATTCAAATTCCATCTCAGGCACTTACTGACTGTGTGGCCCTGGGCAAGTCAAAAAAAGAACAAACCTCTAAGCCTCAGTTTTCTTATCTGTAAAATGGGGGTAATAATAGCACCTACTTCTCAGGCTTGCTATGAGGATTAAATCAGATACCATATGTACTGTAATTTGTAAACCTTAAAGCTCTATGATTATTATCATCATCATACAACATGTAGCAGTTCGGTTGTTCTGCTCGACTTGGATATATTCATGAATTTGTGATGGTTTTACTTAATTCTAGTGCAATAAAGCAGACAAATGATGCATCCAAGGGAACTTGGACAAGTCAGGAGATGCTCTGACCCTAAGTTTGTCCTACCTTGGAAGTATATAAAAAAATGCATTGAGAACTGGGCCTGGGTTTACCCTGAAAAAGAATAGGGACTTGAGGGAGTAGTTGTTGAGTCATTCATTCATGTCTGATTCTTCATGACCCCATTAAGGGTTGTCTTGGCAAAAAATACTGGAGTGCTTTGCCATTTCCTTCTCCCTCCATTCAGAGAGGAGCTGTTGTTCGCTTGTTTCAGTCGGGTCCAACTCTTCATGACCCCATTTGGGTTTTCTTGGCAAAGATACTGGAGTGAATTTTCATTTCCTTTTCCAACTCATTTTACAGGTAAGGAAATTGAAGCAGATAGGGTCAAGTGCCTTACCCCAGGTCACACAGGTAGTAAGTGTCTGAGTCTGGATTTGAACTCAGGAAGATGAGTCTTTCTGATTCCAAGCCCAATGTTCTATATCCTCTTTACAACCTAGCTGCCCATCTGAGGGAGAAGACAGGTTTTAAAGATATGCAGCTGTATACTTCTTGGAATCTGAACCCCCTGACTTATCTCAGAGTGCCTGAGCTTGAACACTTCTTTACTTCTGTGTTATTGTAATGGAAAAAAAAATTAATGATGATGGATTCCACAGCAGTAGCATTTCCTCATCTTGGCTAGGCACCAGGATTGCAAGTACCTAGAAGATCTTTTATCTTCCAGTGTGTTTTATTTTTCTAAATGGGTAATTTTTTTTTTTAAGGACAAACCAAGTTGGGGAATGAGCAATGTGGATTTAAAAGGCTATTTTTTGCAAGTTTGATTGGCTTCGAAAGATATTGTAAATGCTGTAGAGAAATAATGCACTTTGGGGTGACATACTGGCAGTTTAGTACCAGTCTTAAATATGTATTAATGATCTTGCACTCCAATTCAGAGAAATTGCCATCACTGTTCATTTTGTTTTGTTTTGTTTTGTTTTTACCATAAATGGCTGTTTTGCTTTTTAGTACTTGAAGTAATTCACTTAAATGGTGACAGAAAGTGTCCAACAAAATTCACAGAGTGTTCCCATCCAGGTGTCTGTTCATGATGATAGGATATTAAGGGTGGGGAGGAATTTTGACATTCTGTAGTCAAAGTGCCTGATATTAGAGCCAAAAATAGAAAGGACAAAAGTACTGAGAAAGGAAAATATACAGTGTTTGTTTGTGGGAGGATGGCTGTAGCTTAAAGTGTGTGGAGTGGAAGATACTGCCAGTCAACAAGCACTTATTAAGCTTGTGCCAGGCCCTGTGAATGACTCCTTTGTGGAAAGATTTGAATGCAAAGCAAGAGTTTGAAGATCTAGAACAGGATGCCAGCTGTTTTGGCTCCATTGTTACAGAGGGCTACTTTGAAAAGGAAATGGAGCAATATATAACTTAGAATGATGCCAATATTTTACTCATTCTTCTCATCTACCCTCCATTGATTATAATGATATATAGACTAACAAGCTTATTAATTCATACTGAATTAGTGAAATGACCGAAGTATAGGGCATTTTTTAAAGAAATGCCCATTTTAATTATTCAAACACATGGACTATATTTCATAAAAAATTTAAAATTTTTAAAATGTGCTAATGAAATAGGAATTCTTTCTGATAGCTCAACTATTAAGTAGATCAGAATAATTAGTAATTAGATTATCAGTTGTATATAAATGATGGTTCTAAAATTCTCAAGGTCTGTTCTTTTAAGTAAATAAACATTTCCCCTTCAATATTATATACCTCAGGTAAAATAAGCAAACCAAGAAAGCAGTATACATGATGAGAACAACTATGTAAATAAAAAGAATAATAAAAATGAAACTTATAGCATGCGATTATGATCAACAAACTTGGCCCTGGGAAAGTAGAATGGGAATAGATCCTCACTATTTTCCCTGGAAAGGTGGGGGCGAGGGGTATGGAATGTTGCATATACTGCCAGAGATGTTCTATGTTTTGATGGGCTTGTTTATTTTATTTTATTTGTTACAAGTTAAAAGGTGGGATACACACACATATATGTGTTATGTGTGTGTATATATATATATATATATATATATACACACACATATGTGTGTGTTACAAAAAAATTCTTTTTTAAAAAATCTTATTTGTACCTTTCACTCTCTTTTTTCAAGAGCTTCCCCTTCTAGATAATGTAAATAAAACTTAACCTTTGACAATATTAATACAATTTCTGTAGAGACATAGAACAAATTAAATTAGTTTCTCTGCAGGATAAAATACCTTTAACAACATACCAAGGGGATAGGCAGGTGCAGAAGCATCCTGTCCTTTGGGAAGCATATATAAACTTTCAGTCATAGACATTCTGTAAGGGAAACTCAGATCACCAGTAGGAAGTGCTTCCTGGTGTTAAATACACTGGTGATGTCCACCCTTGCTGTGTACAGTATAAATAAGACAAGGAAACAGCACATCTGGTAAATTACACAAGTCATGTTTGGGATTCTGATGTTATGGTTCAACCTATATTTAAAGGGAATAAAATATCCTTCATTCAATACAATAGTAACAAATAAAATTAATGGAATTGGCTTTGCGATCTGTATTCAATTTTAACAGTGGGAATTCCATTTGTTAGAAATGCACCATTTTTTTTTCATTTTAGAAAGCAATAGAATAAAGAAAATGTCACTAAGCTTCCTGTCTCCCCCTCTCATCCATTCCTTAGCTGCACCTTCTCCAATCCAAACTGTTGATTGTACTGTACTAGTTGGAGCCTGTAATCCTGAAGCTATAGAGGAATTACTGAACAATTGAATCTCTCCTGTTCAGGCATACTTTTGAAAACAGAACTTGTTTTCATCTCTTTAAAATAGAGCCCCAGCACAATATTTGGAACAATAATAAAAAGAACCCATAAACCCTGGGGTCTTCTGACTATTTTTATGTCATGGACCCCTTTCATAGTCTTGTTTTGTCTATGAACTCCTTCCCAGAGTTATGTTTGTTGCCTATCTTAACAATCAAAAGAAATGAAAATTTCAATTAGAAGTTAATGGAAATAAAGATGTATTTTCCCCCATCTAAATTCAAGGATCTTTGAAATCTGTTCTCAGATTGATTTAAACTAGACACCATGTTAAGCATCCCTGTCCTAAGCATTATCATATTTTTCTTTCAAGATCAAGGTTCAATTTAATTGAATTGGGCCTTGTTGTGGGTCCTGCACCTTTTTATCTATAGATAAAATCCTGAAATGTTATATTTGACCAACTACCATTTAATATCACTTGTTGAGAAGCTTCATTTCATGATGGAAAGAGAACTGGTCTTAGAGTTTGGAGACCTGAGTTTGAAACCCAATTTGATAATGGTTAACAATGTGAGGTTAGGTAAGTTTCTTCATCACCTTGAGTTATCAGTGTTCTCATCTATAAGATGGTAAGAGTAATTCCTACACTATTTAACTCACACAATTATTGTCACTCAAGTGCTTTGTAATCCTAAGGTACTATAATCTTGTAAGCTATCATGGTGTCAATTGTATGTTCATGCTGTAAATAACTTCTCCCTCTATATTTCTGGGAAAATCAAGTACATGAAAGGAAATAGAATATGGAAACCAATTAAAAAAAAAACTTCATTTAAGTCAGTGGTGGGGAGCCTTGAGAATTATATTCCCTTGAGAATATTTTTTATTTGATATAGTCAGGGGTTCCATTAAGGTTTCTCTTTAATAATAGCTTATGTGTCCCCCTAAGAAGGTTGTTGCATTGGTTTGAGAAGGTTCAGAAAAAGAATAGATCAGATCCTTTATATTAAGAATCTATGATGAAAGTTGACCCACGGAGGTTCAGAAGCGTACTGTAGAATGAAAGCCTAGAGATGGAAAGAGAAACAATTCCAATGAGGGTAGGAAGGAGAAGTTATTTAAACAGACTTATGTAGGTACATAGGGAACTTAATGACTAACTTGAATTTTTTTAAAGTCTTTTGAAAAGATGGAAGCAAGGGCAAGTGAAAGAAGATGAATAAAAAAGTGTGACATGGTCTTGTAAGAATAATTTTAGTCAAGGGGCAACTAGATGGTGCAGTGGATAGAACATTGGCCCTGGATTCAGGAGGACCTGAGTTTAAATCCAACCTCAGACACTTGACACTTACTAGCTATGTGACGCTAGGCAAGTCACTTAACCCCAATTGCCTTGGGAAAAAAAAAAAGAATAATTTTAGTCAGGCTAAAGCTTCTCATCAACTGACTATGAAAGCTAAAGGCAATAATTAGGGTGGTGGTGATGTTGGTGGTGGTGGTGGTGGTGGTAGTTGATATCATTGTTGAATATATCATGGAGGAAAGAGGATCAATGAAGGCAAAAACAAACACTGCTGATATAGATAGGAAAAGGAAAATGATGAAGGGAAGATAAAGTTGCTCAACTCTAATTTTCCTTCTGTTTTTTCTGCTTAGGAGAATGTATGAGCATTGGACTGGACAAGAATGAACAAACATAGCTAATGAAGAGTTGATCCCTAAAAACAGATAAGGAGATATTGAGTTAGCTCCTCACTCATAATGAATTCAGGTCATCTGGCTCAGAGGACATACATTCTGAATTAGCACAGGTGGTGCTTAGTAGAGTGCTTGACATACAGTAAACACTTAATAACTGGTTCCTCCCCTCCTCTCTCAGTTTAATTCTATTTCATTCCATGTGTTTGTTGAAGCTCTGTCACTGATCAATGAGAGATCATGAAGAATGGGAGAGGAAGAACTGGATTTGAGAGTGACAAATGTTCCTATTTTCATGAAAGGGAAGAGAATGGAATGTGCAAATTATAGGCCTATGAGCTTGACTTACTAACAAAAATGTATTATTGTAGAATGTGTAATTGAGGTCTATTATTAATGGTATGGCTAATGAACATCCAGAAGAGGAAGCTGTGATCATTAAGAGACAGCATTGTTTCATCAAGAACTGGTCATGCCAGACTAAGTTTATTTCTTTTTTTGATAAGATCATTAGACTAATAGATAAGGGGAATGCTGCGGATATATCTAGCTTTTTAGAAAGCATTTAATGCCATCACTTTTTATTTCTAAGAGATAGGACAGTATGAGCTAGATGAGACTATAGTTAGGTATACTCAGAATCAAATGAATGGATGATCACAGAGAAAAATGGGTGGATGTTGAAACTTTCTTATTTCTCTTTCTACATATTTCACTTCTCTGTCTCCTCTTTGTTTATTTCCTAACTCCTTAACGTGGATGTCTTTGATGTGTGTTTGACCTCTTTTCTCTTTTCATACTCTCATTCACGTCTGATACTTCAAATCTCACCTCCAAGTAGAGATCTTTTAAAATTCCAAATCAGCATCATCATCAACTGCCTGCGGGTTATGTGATTTCACTATTTCTGTCAGGACGGTACCAGTCAATCATTTTCCTATGCCTTTGTATTTTACTTAACTTTGTACATTGTGTATTCCCTTTGGTGAATGTAAGCTCTTTGAAGGAAAGCAGTTTTTTTTTTTCAGTACTCCCAACCCTTCATATATAGCAGGCATTTCATATTTTTTTAATGAAAATGTTTATATTTAACTTTGTTTCCACTCACATGTAAAAACAGTTCTGACATTCTTTTCTTTAGTAGTTTTGAGTTCCACGTTTTCTTCTTCCTTCCACTTCCCCCTCCTTGAGTAGCAAACAATTTGATTTAGGTTATACATGTACAACCCTTATAAACAATTTCCATATTATCCATGTTGTGAAAGAAAACATATACACACATATGTATAAAACCCTAATAAAAATAAAGTAAAAAAGTATGTTTCAATTTGCATTCAGACTCCATCATTTCTTTTTGTGGGTGTTGATAGCATTTTTTAATCGTAAGTCCTTTGGAATTGTCTTGGATCATTGCTAAGAATATCTAAGTCATTCACAGTTCGTCGTTGTACACTATTGCTGTTACTGTATACAATGTTTTTCTGGTTCTGTTCATTTCACTTAGCATAAGCTCATATAAGTCTTCCCAGGTTTTTCTGAAAATATACTGATAGTATTACATCAAATATTGTAACACAACTTATTCAGCCATTCCCCGATTGATGAGTATCCCCTCAGTTTCCAATTACTTGACATCACAAAAAGAGCTGTTATAAATATTTCTGTAGATATAGCCCTTTTTGTCTTTTTTTTTTAAATCTCTTAGAGATATAGACCTACTAGTGATATTACTGGGTCAAATTGTTCTCCAGAATGATTAGATAGATAAGTTCACAATTCCAACAATAGTGTATTAGTGTTATTTTTTCTCATCCACTCCAACATTTATCATTTTCCTTTCTGTCATATTAATCAATCTGATAGGTTAGGTGGTACCTCAGAGTTGTTTTAATTTGCATTTCTACAATCAATAATGATTTAGAACACTTTTCCTATGGCTATAGATAGATTTGATTTCTTCTTCTGAAAAATAATTTATTATAAACACGAAATACTTCTTAAGGTCCTATAGATCTTTGTTTGGTCCTCTGTTGTTGAATACTTTTTTCAGTGTCTGAAATAAAAACATAGGTGGTTTGCTTTTGAAATTTTCAGATGATAAAAACTGGGAGGAATATCTAACATATTAGATAATAGAAGCAGAATATGTAAAAATTTTGACCAGCCAACAGAGTTTGGAAAACTATAACCAGTGAGCCAAATATGAAGCATCACCTGATTTTTATACATCAGGCAAGCAAAGAATGTCTTACTGGCCATACAAAACCAGACAGTGATCTATATTTGGCCCATGGAACATAGATTATCGGTTACTGGGTATAGAATGACTATAATTCAACAGTATAATATAAGTTTTGATGAATAGATGTAATCTTATGATTATAGTTCAAAAATAAACTTCATATGTAGAACAAGAGGGAGTTATAGTTAAGTCACAATTGGCTGGCCAGAAAAAAAGATCTGGGGGTTTTAGTGGTCTCCCAGTGAATCATTCACTATGCTTGGAATCAGGAAGACTTGTCTTCCTGAATTCAAATCTGACCTCAGATATTTACTAGCTGTGTGACCCTGAGCAAGTCGCTTAACCCTGTTTGCCTTAATTCGTCATTGGTAAAATGAGCTGGAGAAAGAAGTGGCAAACCACTCCAGTATCTTTGCCAAGAAAACCTCAAATGGGGTTACAAAGAGTTGGACACAGTTGAAATAACCCAACTACACTAGTATTCTGTATGAGCCAGCAGTGTGATCTAGCAGCCAAAAAGCTAGTGTGATCTCCAGCTGCATTAAGAAAGGCAGAGTGTCCAGAAATAGTCTCACTGTCTAAGTTCTGTATTATGTACATTTTTGGGCAGAAGAAGATTTCAGGAAGGACACTGATAAGCTGGGGAAGATTCAGGGGGAGACAACGAGGCTAGTGAAGAACCTTAATTTCCTTCACAGGAGGACAAATTAAAGGGACTGGCCAGAAATGTTTTAGTCTGGGGAAGAGAAGCCTTGGGGTGGGGTGGGGTGGGGGTAGGGGCTTAAGTAGAAAGAGCACATAATAGCCACGTTTAAGTGTTTGAAGAACTGTCATTTAGAGGAGACTTTAGATTTGTTCTGCTTGGCTACAGAGGGCAGAACTAGGAATAATGAGGGGAAGTTACAGAAAAGCAGTACAAGTTTCCTTAGACTTAGAGCTACCAAAAAAAAAAAAAGAATAGGCTATCTGTCTCAGGTATTAATGGGTTTCTCCTCATTGAAGGTCCTCAAGAAATATCTGGATGACCATATTAGTTCAGAAAATTTTGGTCGGACTAGATCCAAAATGCCTCTGCGGACTTTTTCATCTCTGAGATTCTATAGCATTCCATTTGACTTGTGATTCTGTCCCTTCACCCAAACAAATAACCATTCCTCAATAATTTAACAAGGTACTTTCCAGAGTTGTGGTGGCTAAAAAAATGAATCACTCTGTAATCAATCTCCAGACATCTCTGAGCTTAGCTATACTGTTCCTCACACAATAGACACACAGTTTATGACTATGCCCATACTCACAGCCTTTCCTGCTTGACAAGAATTGTCAAAGCCTGTGCCCAATTGCCTTTGCCTTTGAGAATCCAGGTTTGATGCCATGATGTGATGAAACATCAGAGGAGAGTATTTTATTGGAGTATTGCTTATAATAATCTATTAATGGGAAAAAAACAAATTAAAAAAATCAAGGATCAAATTCCACTAGTGGTATATCGGTATTCATCACCTCCTGAAATGAAAGGTAGAACCATTTGTAGGAATTTATCCAGTTTCACTGGTGTGGACTTTGGCAGTATAAGTAAACATCTGTAGGTTATCTTCCAGCAGATTTTGGTTGCATTTCCTATGGAGCTTGCTGTCTATGAATTCAGCCAGCCACAAAGCAAGAAGTGATCAATGTATCTCTGCAGAACTTGAGCTTGGGGTTGTAGAAGAGAATTGTTACTATAATTGTGACACCATCGGAGAAATGTCCCCATCTGGCTTCTGAACTCCCCCGATGGAGAAGAGTAATGATTCTCCACTATGAAATTTCAAGGACGGATTACATTTCCTGTCTCCTGTTTCTGTTATTCTGGTCTCCTTGTGTTTAAATGGAGAGATCAAGGTATAAATTTGAAGGTCCCCAAACGACTCACCGTCAGGGGAGTGTTGCTTTGTTATACTATTATATGCTATACTATGCTATACTTTTAGATGGGGAAACACAGCAACAATAACAATAACAACAAAATGAACAGTTTTCTAGAGACATTAAGAGTCAGAACCCAAAAGCCTTTTCCCCCATTTATTCCCACCTCCTTTTTCCCAGTTTAAATTCCACTAGTAGTTTCTTCATTTAAAGTGAAGTGGTTGGATGAGATTTGACAGAGATCTCAGAGTTCATTTATTCTAAGCATTACTAGACAAGATTTCAACAGACATAACCAGTTTTTATTGAATCTCTACTTAAAGATGAATGGGATGCTCTAATAATGAGGAACTTTTTTCTTCCATTATAACGTTGATTTTTCCATAACTTTTACCCACCATTCCTGTTACAGCCCATAGTAGAATTGTAAAACATGACTATTTCCTAAAGGCCAACCAGAAATGGTTAATCTATACCTCTCCTCCCCCTACCCTCCAAGTTTTTTTCTTCGTCTGGCTAAATATCTCCAGTTCTTTTCAGCAAGTCTTTAAATGACGTGGCCTTTGGGCTCCTTGCCATCCTATCCTGATCGCCCTCCTCTGAGCATGCTTCAATTTTTCATTGAGGTCTTTGCTAAAATGTGGCATCCTGAAGAGACTAAATCTCTTAAGTCCCTTTCAGCCCCAAATTTTTATGATACTGTCTGTTCCTACGTATCTTTTAAGGTGAGGAAAGAGGAAGGGAATAAGCATTTAAATAGCACCTACGATGTGCAAGATACTGTTCTAAGTGATTTTACAAATATTATTTCATTCTTTCTACAACCCAGGAAGGTAGGTGCTATTATTATTCTCATTTCACAGGTGAGGAAACTGAGGCAAACTGAGGTTGAGTAATTTGCCCAAGGTCATACAGCTTAAAAGTGTCTGAGGCTTGATTTGAACTAGGGTCTTCTTGACCTTACAGACCCAGTACTCTATTCACTCTTCTACACCTGCCTTCTGTATGTGGATATTTCTTGTTAGATAAAAAGTATCCAGTGGGTAGGAATTTTATCATCTTTTCTTGCATATCTTATCCCTCATGACAACATGTGTGTGTTTTTCAGGAATATGTTCCCCATGTATCCTCATTAAGTATTGTCAACTAATTCCTTTCCACTGTTCTTAAGCTACACATTTCCAGCTTATTCTTTCTCAAACTCATGATTTTTCTGCCTTTTATTCCAGATCTATGGTTCCAGTATACACATGGCAATAACCTTCCATCCTGTTTAACTTTGCTTCCCATTGCCTATGACTTATTTTTTGAGATGCTCCCAGGATTTCATTGGCTTTTAGCCATGAAGAATAATCTGAACACCATTGGCTACTATAATAGAAAATCCCATTTTACCAGTTTTTATTCCACAATGTGCTAACTCATTTCAAAACTTCAGTTGTATTAGAACTGTGTGGATTCACCAAAGACCTCAACCTTTGGCCTGTTTAAGTATCAGCACTTGTACTTATATGACATGGAAAGCAGAATTTCTGGCATTTAAAATAATTCACCTGCAGAAGAAAAATACAGCTTACATTTTTATAGCACTTTTAAGTTTGCAAAGCACTTTATGTTATTTTATCCTCATGAAAATCCTCTGAGATATCATTCCAATTTTATAGATGAAGAAACTGAGGAAGATAGTCACACAGCAAGTAACAGTCTGAGGCTGAGATTGGATCTTAACTCAGATGTCCTATCTCTAGATCTAGAGATCTGGTACTGTGTTCACCATTCCATCTAGCTGGAGTTCTCATTGTCCTTTCCCTTTCTTCTATTCCTGTTCCAATGTAACATTCTATAGGTTTACCAAAAATAAAGACTTTTTTCTAATGGCCGTTAATGGCCTCACAGCAAAAAAAAAAAAAATCAGCACTAGCAGGGCCCTGCCTGGCTTAGTAGAGCAGCACATATTTTCCCTACCTTATCTGCTCACACTAAGAAAGTGCTTAGAACGAGGGCAGTGAACAGAGTACAGGAATGTCTATGGACTGGGCTCATTAATCATTCCTTAACTCTTCAGTAGTATGGAATTGTCCAGTAGGACCACATCCTCATTTTCTGCTTCTTCTCTTATATCCATCTTGAACCCTACCCTTATTTTCTGCTTCTGCTTCTGCTTGGTTTTGGATATCTGGATGTTAGCCCCAACTCTTTTATTGAGACTGTTGTTCATTCTTTGTGATTTGATTCAGTATTTCACACCTGCACCTCAGCTTCATCCTATGGATTAATTGTACCTCCATTACTTTCTCTACTATTGTGTTCCCCCACTCACCCACACTGCTTTTATACTTCAGGACTCATCACAACTTGTTGGCCTTTCCATCAGCCTTCATAGATTTAAAAGCTCTCTTGG
The DNA here is from genome assembly GCF_003287225.1 of Phascolarctos cinereus. Classification (NCBI taxonomy): domain Eukaryota; kingdom Metazoa; phylum Chordata; class Mammalia; order Diprotodontia; family Phascolarctidae; genus Phascolarctos; species Phascolarctos cinereus. Next base: position 127,081,507 of record NW_027555625.1, read on the forward strand.
AGATTGCAGAATCAGAAGCATAGTGGAGACACTGGTAATCCACATAATGTTGATACTACATAATTAGCAGCATAGTGGATAGAGAGTTGGATGTGGAGCTAAGAAGAAGAGAGTGGGAAACCTACCTCATTTAGTAGCTGTGTGACCATAAACAAGTAATTTAAAGTCTCCGTGCCTCAGTTTCCTAATTAGAAGTAGTACATACCACCAACGGTTGTTGTGAGGATCAAATTATACAGAGCACTTTGCATACTTTAAAACACTATGTAAATGCTAGTGGTAGTGATGGTGGTACTGCTGCTGCTGCTGGTGGTGGTTATTAATTACTCAACTCTCTCATGTTACAATTGAAGAATCTGAGGCCTAATGGGACTAACTGCTCAAAGTGGTTAAGGTCATAAAGATTCGATTTCAGCCTTTGTCACTGTACCACATTACCTCCTAGCCTCCTTTGGCTCATTGCTCTCAAAAGTCAGACACTGGCACAATCAGCTCCCTATTTTACATCTAATTGGAATGATCATGGTGAGTAAAAACATCAGAGTGATGTGGGAAACACAAGCATCCAATTGCTGCACCTGGATTGTAAAGGTCTTGTGTGCCAATGGGAGGATGACAGATGAAAAAAACAGATGATGGAATCCTTAGTCAAGGCAAGGTGCCCTGGCCCAGATTTGGGCTGTGCCAGTTCTTAAAGTAGATCTTTTAATACGGTTCTCACTCTACCCGTTCACCTGCATGGTAACCCAAGCCAAATTGCTTTTCCTCTTGCTGTGTTTCACTACCACCTCCACCTCCCCCCCAACCTTCCCAACTCTTTTTCTCTTATATAAGTTCCAGGCATTAACAGTAGGTGCTTAGGGTGAAAGATGTCTCATCAGTGAAGAGGCTTCCCAGTAGGAGTGCACATTCAAGAGAGATCTGCTTGCAGTAGGACATGTATGCTTTACCCAGGATTCCCTTCAAATCTAATTTCCCATTCTCGCATCTAGAGAACAATCATTAGTTCTTTGTATATTGTCTTTTAATTTGGATAAATATGAGTGATTAAATTAGAATTAAGATTAGACAGAGATGAGTTTAGTATTAAATTAGAATATGTGAGCAAGGAAAGGTTTCATGATCACATAGCCCAGCCTGGTCTATGCACCATTTTGTAGAGAAGGAACCAGAGGCTCAGAAAGGAGAAGTACCTTGTCCAAGTTCACACAGCTAATTAGCAGCAGGTCCCCAGGCCCCTTGAGTCCCAAGTTAGTGTTCTTTCCACTATACCCCACTGCTTTCCAAATTGCTTTTATTGTGATGATAACTTTCAGAAATGGGAGCCAAACAACAGTTTGCTTGTGAGAGAGCCAAAAGCTATCTACATGGAATATCTCAAGGGCTCTTGGGGGTTAGGGGGCATGCCACATTTGGAGCTTTATAGCTTAGAACTGAAGTTGGACTTAATTGTGATTTAAGGAGAGGGAATAAAAGAAGAGGAGAGTAGATAGGTGGAGTGAGGGGAATAAAGCAAACAAAGAGCTGAGATTTTCACACAGTTTAGGTTTATGGGCATGAGGCAGAAATAAGAGGAGTGTTACCAGCTGTAGAAAGAGTAAACTACCCATCTCAAGTGAAAGAAAATACAGGTTTAAGTTCTTTCTCAGATAGTCTTTGGCCAGGCATTGAATTGAATTACATTGAATGCAAGCCTATTTATAGTTATTGTGAAGGGATAGGAACCAGGTCTGTGATTTCATGTTTATAGTAGAAATCTCCCAGGTTCCTCTATTCCTTTATCTGTCTCTTAAAATTCCCTCTGTCACTGCAGGTGAAAACCTCTCTGCAACATGTAGTCTTAGAGAGTTGCCTGGGCACTGAAAAGTTAAGTAACTTGTCCGGAATCACACAAATACTATGCATTAGCAGAAAGAATGCCAGCCATTAAAGGAGTCTTCCTGGTTTCAAAGCTATTTTTTTTTAATCCATGAGACCACACTGCTTCTCATCATCATAGTGGAGTATGATTACAAGGGTTATTCTGTTTACTTAGTGTGGTATTTAATTAGGGGGCTTGCTGATACCTTTTCAGAATCTACAACAAAATAGGTGTTGCCTAGAAATATAGTCCATTCATATGAGCCACCACAGTGCTATGGGTGTTCCTATGGGGTTAGCATTTGATTTTATGATATCTAAAGTCCCTTTGCAGCCAGTGAAGCCTTACTCCTGTGGTACAGCCATGATATGGAGATGACCATGGACTGTTGAAGCTTATGTCAGTGGAGCACAAGCTCTAGCAGACCCAGTCATAATGAGAAAATCTGGTACTTTGGGCAAATTCAATTAAGATGTAGGAGGGGGTGGAATGAGGCAGGTAGGTGGTACAGAGGATAGAGTGCTGGGCCTGGAGTAAAGAAGACACATCTTCCTGAGCTTAAATCTGGGCTCAGACACTTACCAGCTATGTGACCCTGGACAAGTAATTTAATCTTGCCTGCCTCAGTTTCTTCATCTGTAAAATGAGCTGGTGAAGGAAATGGCAAAGCACTCCAGGATCTTTTTCACGAACACTTCAAATGGGGTCAAGAAAGAGTCAGACAGAACTGAAAGACAATGGAACAAATCTCCTTCTCCCATTCTAGTCCTTGCCCTATTCAAACTTTCTGGCTTCACTAATATCTATGACCTTTGCTTAACTACTAAGGAGTGATTACACCTTTGATTCCCTTCCCAGGTTGTTCTACCCCCTCCCACATCTCAACTGAATAACCATAGCAAGGTGATGATCTGAAAGTGGCAGTGTAGAGGAGTGGTATGCATGCTCCTCCTGCCTGCCTTGTGCTGGTTGCATGACAGAGTTAACAACCTGCTTCAGAAGTACCAAGAGATATAGCATCTTCAGGAACTACCTGGATCTCAGTGAGCACCAGAAGACAGAAGGAATGTTACACAAAGAAATTTCATAGGATCATAGATTTAGAGCTAGAAGAGAAGAACTTTGAATGCTATCTAATCCAATGCCCTCCTTTTTCAGATAAGGGAATAAGATGAGGTCCAGAGAGGTGAAATAATGTGATTATTATCATATGTGGTAGAGTCAGGACTGAAACTTAGAGCCATTAGGTAAATCTGGCAATCTTGTAATTGTGTTACAGCAGAGGAAGCCTCTCAGATCATAGTGAAGGCGGAAGGCAGAGGATGATGTAAGTGGGCAAAGGTTGGGCCTTAGCGTGATATTTGGGAGGAACAGGGGTGTCAATAATTAGCCTTTGAAGCAGATCCCCTTGGCTGATTTCACATGGATCTGTTGTGATCCAGATGACTGCCTAGGGTTGTCAGGCCAGATGGATCATTTTGAAACAGGGAGGAGAAAGCCTCGTCTGTTCCACCAAAAGGAAGAGCTCTGAGAAAGGTGACATAGCAGCCAGGGGTGATCCCACACAGGACCCTGAGTGAAGTATCTTAGGGCTTTGAAGGGAGTAAATTAGTCAGGTGGTGGAAGTGAGGCAGGTGTAAGAGGAGATGAGAAGAAAGCCCCTATGGGAGACAGTATGGGGGACATGCCACCTCCCAAGATATGGGCATATGGGATGCAGCCCAGATTGACTCATGCTAATTCCACCTGTATAAGCAGATGCTAACTAGCAATCTGGAAGTACATCAAGTTAAGGCTTGTCAAAAACCTATTTCCTGTTATCTGTGACCCAACCATAACTCAATTCATGCAGATGTTTTTCTTTTATCAAAAGACTCTCTATCAGGTGGCCATTTCCCCCAGGCACAGCAATTCTAGAAAACTCTCTCTTAAGATATAGAAGAGTCACAACCTTCAACCTATGGAGAACACGGAGAACCTATACCAATAAATGTGGATACTTAAGTTGAAGTTTCTTCCCAATTATGAGTCTCTAATCCTACATAATGCTCTGTACCAGCATTGTGTTTTTCTACGCTATGGATCAGATTATAGATCTTTCACGTCAGAATGTAAAAAATAGGGATCTAAACCTTAAAGTTACCAAGAACAAAGGCCCTACTATTAAACCACATTTTGCACGTGGGATGAAATTCTTGGATCTAATTTGTCAGCGATAGTGGTAATCATGCTTATCAGAACTCCAGAGTGCTTAAAGTTGCAGGTCATATTATTCTTCCTTCACTTGTTCTCATCACCTCCCACGAGGATATATAATTTCTCATATCAGAGAGAGGGAGAGAATGAAGGGCACTGCTGCTGTTTGCACAGTCCAGGATCACTGTGCTCAGCTTGGTGCAACTAATCAGCAGATATATGCTTTGTGTCCGCTAGGCAAAGATTCTGAGCTCCAATCTCTGTTCAGAGGGAAGAAATATGTGATCATATATTTTCTCTTTATCTTCCTCTAATGTACTGGGGAAAAAAAACCAGGCTTTTATGTGAAAAGTTAAGTAGCACCACATTAAAAATAGTAACTCTATAAAGAGTCCTTTTCTTACTCATCTTATGTGTAAGGAGACTGGGGCTCAAAGAGGTTATTTGACCATAGAAAATAGGATTATATGTCTAGAATTGTAAGATGCCTTTAAATCGCTTAGTTCTAAGCATAGGACCATGGAGTGAGAAATGGAAGGTATCTTAGAGGTCATGTAGTTCAATACCCTCATTTATATAGCAAGGTGGTGCAGTGGATAGAGAGCACTGGTCTTAGAGTCAGGAACAGCTGAGGTCAAATCCAGCTTCAGATATTGACTAGTTGTGTAACCCTGGGCAAGTCACTTAATCTCTGTTTCCCTCAGTTTCTTCCATCATAAAATTGGGATAATTATAGCTCCTACGTAGTAGGGTAGTTTTAAAGATCAGATTAGGTAATATTTGTAAAGTGTATAGCATAGTAGCCACATGTATGGTATAGTACATATGAGGCACTATATAAAAGAAAGCTATTTATTATTATCATCCTCATCACCATTATTATCATCGTTATCATTATTATTGTTTCTAATTATTTTCAGATGAGGAAACTGAAACCCATAGAAGTTAAGTTCTGACTCTAAAAATATGGGGACCATAGTAAAAATCCACATTATGGAATTTTGTGAGGCTCAATTGAGATAATGTAAAAATAATATATGTATCAGTTGCTATTTATGGTATTGTTATTATCACCATTATAACTGAGTAATTTGCCAAAGACGACATGAGTAGTTGTGGTCTTAAATACAGTCTGACCTAAAATTTGGTGTTTTAGTTTGATTTGTTTTGTTTTGATTTTGGTGATTTGTTAAACACATCTGCTCCCCTCTCTCTGTCTCTCTTTCTAAATATCAAAAATCTATTTTCTCTCAATCTTATTTTCTCCTCATTGAAAAAGAAAAAGAAAAAAAAAACCTTATAACAAATAGGCCTAGTCAAATAAAACCAGTTCCCACAATGCCCATGTCCAAAAAATTGTATGTATCAATCTGTGCCCTGGGTCTATCATCCCTCTTTCAGGGGAAGGGTAACATGTTATATTGTGTGAATCCTCTGGAGTCATGATTAGTCATTAAGTTGGTAAAGGTTCTTAAGCCTTTTAAAGTTGTTTATCTTTACAATGTTGTTGTTATTCTATAAATTATTCTCCTGGTTCTGCTCACTTTACTCTGCACCAGTTCATACAAGTTTTTCCAGGTTTCTTCAAAAACATCCACTTCATTAATTTTTGTAGCACAATAGTATTCTATTCTATTCACATACCATAATTTGTTCATCATTTTCTAACAGAAGGGACACCCCTTAGCTTCCAACTCTTTGCCAGCAGAAGAGCTGCTCTAAATGTTTTTGTACATATGAATCCTTTTCCTTTTTCTTTGATCTCTTAGAGGTTTGCAGCTTGTAGTGCTACAGCTGAATCAAAGGGTATGCAAAGTTTAATAACTTTGGGGGCTTAATTCCAAACTGTTTTCCAGAATAGCTGGACCAGTTCCCAGCTTCACCAACAGTGCATTAATGTATCAATTTTCCCACAGCCTTTTCAGCATCTGCAATTTTTTGTCAACTTTTTTTTTCCAATCTGATAGGAATGAGATAGCAACTTGAGTTACTTTCTACCTCTCTTTAAGACCTGCCCACAGTCACACCATCACAGCTGTGATTAGAATCCAGTCTCCAGATTCTTTCTATTTTATTGAGGATACTGGTTGCTGTCCAGAACTCCTTCCATTACACCAAGCTGCCTAGGACATTAAGTGTCCAACGAATAGCATAGACAATTTCTCTTAGGAGTTCAAAGAGGGAAATGCTATGGCTGTAGTTGACCTAAAATTTAGCAAAGCTTCTGATGAAGTAGTTCATGCTATTGATGTGAAGAAGATGGAACAATGTGAACTAGATGATTATATAATTCTATGTATTCAGAACCCGTTGCTAGTTGAACTTAAAAAGCAATCATCCATTATGAGTGAGACAGAGGTTTCCACTCAGTTACCCTAGGCATACAGGGATGGCTCTTTATTGTTGAACGTACTTATCAATGGCATTGATAAAGGAGCAGATCATATCCTCATCAGATACACTAATGATACAAATCTTGAAGACACAGCTAACACACTGAAGTCAGGATCCAAAAGCATTTGAACGAATCTTAAAAAGATGAAATTAAAAAGGGAAAAAGTTAAGGTCACACACATGAGTTATTGAAAAAAAAGTAAATTTCAAAAATACAAGATGGGAGTGGCATGGTTAGATAACAATCATTCTAAAAGAGATTCAGCAGCATGAGTGGACTGCAATTTCAGTATAAGTCAGTTGTGTGATATTGCAGCCATCAGAGTCGAGGCAATCTTGGGCTCCATTGAAAGGCATAACTTTCAGGAATATAGGAATGATAGGCCCACTGTAATCTGATAGTCCTGCTCATTGGACCTCATCTATAGCATTGTGTTCAATTTTGGATGCCACAGGGTCATGGACAAACCAGAGAGTATCCAGAAGAGGGCAGTCTGGTTGAGGAAAAGCTTTTCACCCAGGTCTCATGTTGTATTAGTTGGAAGGTGAAGGCACTGGTCATGTTAAACCTGGACGAGAGAAGACTAGGCTGGAAGGGAATCTGATAGCTCTTTTCAAGTATTTGAAGAGCTCTCATGTAGTTGGGATATTAGATTTGATCTTTCAGATTTCATGGGGGGAATACCAAGAACAGTGGATGGAAGTTGTAAACAGGCACTTTTGGGTTTGATGTAAAATGAAAACAATGAATTCTTCATAATCGACATTATCCAAAATTACAATGGGCTAACCCCCCAAAGGGGTGTGTGTGTGTGCAGGGGGAAGTGGTGGTCTTGTTGGAGGTATTCTTGGTAGTCTTTTTGGAGGTCTTCACTCAGAGGCTGGACAGCTACTTCTCAAGGATATTATAGTAGAGATTCCTTCTGGGGTATGGTTGAGATCTCTTGCAACTCTCTCATTTTGGGTTTCCACGGGGTCGCTGTTGGTTTGGAGCAGTCCAATAAGACTTCACAGAGCATGTGGGACTTGAGCTTGGCCTTTAGCTACCCACAAAACAAATACAGCAAACATTTACCAATGACTTAACCTGTGCAGAGCACTGCTAGGCTCTAGGATGGATAGAAGTTTAGATAAAGGCAGTTACCTGACTTGACAGAGGCTCAAAGTCATTTATCCAAGTTCTTCTTCCTCCAGTTTTTGCAGAACCCTTGAATAGCAGGGGTTTTAACAGAGATCTCAAAAATCCACAGGAAAATAAGAGAGGTATATATGCTATTTTCAAAGGTCACTTCCAGCTCTGAGAACTTATGTTTCCCTAACTCACTGATTCAGCCTGGTTACAGCCTATTACAACCACCCACAAGGCTGCTAATCCTTCTACAATCCTAAGTCCTAGCCCTTTATTCTTCACTCTTATTATTTAGGGTGAGTTTCTTAATTCACAAGGAGCTGATCTATTTTTTAAAAGTTTGATTAAGTAGTCATTAAAGTGCCTAATCTCATGCATCTTTTTGCCAGTCTGAAGCACTGCCATTAGTTTAGACAGCACTTATTAAATTCCCAGCCCTGCCAAGGCACCGTGGTAGCATGAAATATTGAATTTTTGCTACTTTGATTCCAACATAAAACCTTCATCATAAAGCATGAGGCCAGGGTGTGCTTTGCACATTCGCCTAGAATGGAATGAATAAAACTAGGCATTCCTCTCCTCCTCATTGCCCTCCTTGTCATGCATTTCTGTTGCTTTTGTTTCATGCCAAAGGTTTAATTTCACATTAAGCACTTGTTAACTTGAAAGGTGAGTTGATATGGTGCAGGAATAATGCCAGCATGGCATCTTTGAAGCCACAACTTCTTAATAACAGAAATTAAGATTACAGAATTTGAAGGAATATTGTTGGCCTCTTGGGTTTTTAAAAGGACGTTGTAATTGTGGCTCATTTCATACCAATACACTTTCAAGTAACCAGTGCCCAGAAATCTATCCACAGCAAATTCTGCACAAAGCAATCACAAATAGCCTTCCAGAGTTCTTCCCAGTTCTGCACGGAGTATGATAAAAATCCGTCAAGGTGAATTGAAAGGCATTATGGAGTTCTGAGTTTGAGGCCCTGTTTTTCTCCCTACAGCTGTTGATGGCATTTTTGATACCTAACACAGGCCAGACAACTGTATTTCTTATCCTGCTTTAGAGCGTCTGTGATTTCCTTAGACATAATAAGAAAGAGACATAAGCTGAAATCCAACTTTATTTGCCGCAAGTCAGCAAAGTAAAGTAGAAAAGGCATTGGAATGGACTTCAAAAATGTGTTCTAGTCCCATTTCTGCAACTGACTATCAATGTAACTTTTACCAAATCATCCCCCCTCTTTTTAAACACCAATTTTCTTCTCTGTAAAGCAGAAGGTAATGATCTTTGCCTACATCAGAGAGATGTACCTGACAAGAAGCAAATAAAATGATGACTAGAAAAATGCTTCATTAGCTGTAAAATATTAGATGGTAGAAGGTGAACTGTTATAATTAGCATCATGATCATTAATATTAAAGACATAATTTCATTTAATATCTATTATCTAGGCAGTTAGAAAGAGAGAAAGTTATTTTAAAATTTCTGGCTCAAAAGGTCATGCGCCTTGAGTATTGTATTACTTCATAAATTCATGCCCAATTTCATCAAGATACATAATATATTTCTTCTTGCTGACATAGGTTCTTAAAGAGATTTTATTTTCAAAAACTAAAGTTTACCATTCACCTAAAACTTTATTGGCTCAAGTATTTTTTTTTTCTGCATTGTCTTGAGACAGAGCTTTAATATTTCATTGGTAATAAATTTCATAAGATGAATAAAATTCCAAAAGAACGTTGTGGTGTTTTGTTTTGTTTTGTTTTGTTGCTTTGTATATTTATAGCGGTTCCAGATGAATTTGGCTCCTATCACACCTCTCAGAGCTCCAGTGCCATTTGCCAACCTAAACATTGCTTGTGTATAGAGCCAAGGCCTCCTGGTGGAGCTGCTCAGAGCAATGTGTTGTGGCTGTGGTTTTGCTGCCTGTGAATGTAAGTAGGCTAGAAGACTGTATCTTATGTTTGCAGACTCTTGATTGCAAGGCAATATTTTGGCAATATTCCCACCATTTTCACAAACTTGTAGTCTAAGTTTGATTGAAATTCCATGGGATTTTTTACTGGCAGACTGGACAGACCTTCTACTCAATAAGAATTGGTCTTTGTTGGAGCCCTCCAGAGACTAGGAAGTAGGAGAATAATGAAGAATAAAACCATCTTTTGTCAGTTTGTCAATTTGGCCTAGCCATGCTGAAACCTGCCAAGGTTAGCGGCAGCTAGATTTTTTTTTCAGTTCACTCCTCTGTTCTATCCTTCCATCCCCCTTCTCTGCTATCCCATGGGGAGTTTAGAAAAGAAAGAAAAAAGGATTTTGAGTTTGGCAACTGAAGAATGACTATAGTAAAACTGCTGTGTGTTTAACTGAACTTTGGATGGTTTGGCTTTGTAAATACTATGTCGGAGTTTTTTTAAAGAATGAACTGGCCTGCTTAGAAGTCTGTTCACAGCCTGGTTCGTGGCCACTGGAGGTAAAAGGTCAGTTTAAAAGATGAAGTCATATATTTTACATTGTTTCTTTCCTTACAATGCTTAACAGATCTGAGAACATAGTTAAGGTTTAATTTATTTCAAATTAACATGTATATTGCACACACACACACAAATATATGTGTGTACCTATATAATCTAGTAAATATATGCTATGTATTGTATAGTATGTATAATATGTGTACATTGGCTACTATGTGTAGATGAAGATAACAAGGTTAAAAGTGGATGTGGAGATCACAGAAACAAAAATAATTTTATATACAGATCTACTCTGAGCAAAAGAACTTTGTTGTCCTTAAAGCACTTCATCAATATGAGTTACTGTTATTATTAGAATGATATTACAGAACAAATTCATTAGGTTAAAAATGCAGTGTATTGTGAGGTTCTAGAGAGAAAATTATCAGCTGAGATGAATGAGGGAATATTTCAGCTCTTCAGCTGGCAGGATAGTGAAAACAAAAAGGGAAGATGTTTCAGGAACTCGTGTGAGCAAAGGGAGAGGATGTAATCCAAGCAATGAGTAATCTAGTCCAACACAAATCATGGGGTGCATGGAAAAGAGTAGCATGAGAAAAGCTTGAACATGTGGGTTAATGGAAGTCCTTGGATTCCAGGCAAAGATACCTGAACTTTACTTATTTGAACATAGAATCCCTGAAGATGTATTAGCAGTGGAGTGATATGATTAGATAATTGACAACAGATATTTGCTGATTGACTGAACCCCTCAACCTACATATTAAGTATCTCTTCAGTCAGAGAGCCAAAGTGAGTGATAATGAATGGACAGCCCATTTACCAGATATGAAGAGAACACAAGGAAAGCCCAGAATATTAGTTGAACCCATGTAGTGAATTAATGAAAGGACTTGGAAAAGAGACTTCTAAAATGGAAAGTCATGGATGTTTGCATTGCTGGAGGGAGTGCACAAATTGATGAGATTGAGGTCAGAGATGTTTTACAGTAGTATAGCAACTAGATAAGCATCCAAATGCCTATGCACAAAGATAAAATTGGCTTCAGTCCCGACCACCTTTACCTTATCCCCTCTTAACTTGTGAACCATCTCCCTTCTTTTTCCATTAAAGACCAAATTGATGGAGTCATTCTTCTGGGCCAGTGTTTGCCCCTTCATTTAAATTCTCATCTTTTGTTGTTACTCTGCAGTTGCCTGCCTGTTCCCTCAAGCACTTTTGTCTTCCTAAAGAAATGCAGAGCCCTTAATCAAAGATACAGACTGTGGCAGTTGCATAAATCCAAACTGGGACAAAATAGAAGAAATAGGGGAGCAACTGACCCAAATTTAAAGATCCTGTTAATTAGCAAATGCAGAGTTTCAGAAATTTCATCCTATGTCATTTTTTTTCTTTTAATTTGAAAACCTGGGCAGAAATTTTTAACCTTTCCCCAGGGGGAGTTTTAACTAGAAGAATTGCAGTAATCATCATTGGAGTGGGTAACCTTACAAGGTTATGCGTGACAAGGTCCAGATAACATTGGAAGTCTTGGCATTTAATCCTTGGTTAGCTTTTTATATAGTTAGTAAACTGCACAGGAATTCTTCAGGGCAGGTGTTTAGGTGAAAGTGGTCAGCAGAGCATAGTTGTAGGAGTGGAGCTAAAAACTCATGCAATAAAATAAGTTGGGGGTGGGGGTGGGAATGGAGGAAAGGGTTGTTTTGAAAACTCCAATGTGAAGTCAGAATAGACTTGGGCAAGGAGCCAGTGCTAACAGGCTGCCTCCTTAGTAAAATTATCTTGACTCTGATGGTGCTGTGAAATCACAGATTAGAGACAGGGGAAAGCCTATTAGGTATTGTCCATCTTCTCACTTTCTGACAATGTGGGGATCATTCCTTCCAGCTTCCTTGCCAATGCTCTGTCCAGTCTACTTTTCAGCGATTCTTATAATAAGGTATTGATCTCTCCTGATGCAGAATTTCTTTTGATTTGCTTTTGTTGTCATATTACAGAAAAAACTCCTATATCTTATCTCTAAGATCCACGTGCTGCCAATCTTAGAAGCGGATTGTGGCTTTAAGGAGAAGGGTCATGTCCTTTAATTTTATATTTTTCCTCTCCACAATACTGCTGAAATAGAAGTAAATTCCTTGTTCATACTTAGGCGCATCCATGTAATAGAAAAGTGTAATTGGATATATTGCTGGCTGAATTATTTTATGTCTCCCCAGATTTTGTTTTCTGGTGCCAATTCAAATTAAATATTTTCTATCTTGATTTAACAAATTGCTTCAGCTTCCAAAAGACCCCTGACCCTCCATGCCTCAAATACATTCTCTCCTTAATTCCACCTATTAGAATCCCTGGATACTTTCAAAGCTCAGCTCTGATGTCCTATTTTATGTGGTCCTTTTCTAGATCCTTCCAGCTGCAAGTCACCACATTGATAAAATTACCTCATCTTTTTAGATATTTTGAATTTACTTCTACATTTATATTCCATCACCCCTGAAAGAGCATAAAATCTTTGAGGACAATAACTCTCTAACTTTTATTTCATCTTCAGCAGCCCCTAGCATAGGAATTGGCACGATATAGGTTATTTAATAAACGGTTATTGATTCATAAATTAAAAAAAAATATGAATTCTTTCTGGACAATTTCCCCTTCATGTGATGGCCTAGCATGTCTTGGCCAAAAACTTAATACTTAAATAGGGAGTAGATGGCAGGAAGCTGGAGGAAATGACAGTAAGAAGGAAATAAAATTGGGGGAAGTCTAAAGACTGACAATGGTATGACAGAAGACACTTGGTTGCTCAAACATCACTAAGAACTCTCTGACTTTCAAGACTGTCTCACCTTCAGAGAACTGATGGGCTTCAGCTGGCCCTAGTACCTGCACTGATTGAATAATAACTATTAGTCAGAATTACAAAGGAGATTGCTTTTTTAAATTTCAGTTCTGTGATTTTTTTTTTCACCATGCTCCATTACTTCCTGTGAAACATGTACTCTGGGTTCCAACAATCTAGCTTCCTTGTTATTCCTCAGTAAGATGATCCTCCTGTCTCTGGGCATTTTGACTGTCCGTCCCCTATGCCTGGAATGTTCTCCCTCCTCATCACTACATCCTGCCTGCTTCGGATTCCTTGAAGTACCAGCTCCCATCCCACCTTCCACAGGAATCTTACTATCCCTCTTAATCCTAGTTCCTTTCCTCTGTTCATTATTTCCATTTTATCTGGTATGTAGTTTATTTGTACTTAGTTGTTTGCATGTTGTCACCCCATTAGTCTGTGAGGTCCTTGAGACCAGGGAATATCTTTTGCCTTTCTTTCTATCCCTAGCAATACGAAGAATGCTCAATATATAGGAGAGGTATAATAAATGTGTTTTGATGAAAAGGCAGCGTGATCAGAAAAGGAGGTGGGCTGGTTATGTTGTAAGAATGAGGGATAGGCAACATGACTATTGCCCTGGCATTTATGAAAAAATACATACACACACACACATACATATATATATGTATGTATATATAAATAAATATAAATACATTTAAAACCCAGAGAAAGATCTCTGGCATTTTGAGTAGCTTATTTGTGAAGACTCAATAGAAGGGTGTGAACAGGATTCATATTAAATGAAAATGCATGGATGAGTTGTGCTCTATGCTGGCAGATGGAGCATGCATGCCAGTGGGATCACTGAACCATTGAGATATTGACATATTCTGTCTAGGTCTGAAGGGGGAACACATCACATCCAAATCAAAGAAAATGAAAATAAAATAACACATGTACCACATACTGTTAAGAAGGTTAAGCCAATCCAGACCAGAAATCCATGTTCTTCAATTTTAGAATCATCGCTTAAGATACAAGCTGTAGAGTCAAGAGGACTTATGCTCTCTAGCACATGAGACCTCAGGCAAGTCACTTAAACTTTATAAGCCTCAGTTTCCACATGTGCAAAATGAAAGAATAAGAGTAGGACTCGTTGGAGGTCTTCAAGCAGAGGCTAAATAAATACTCATTGAATAGGTTAGAATGGGGATTACTTTCCAGGTTTAGGTTGGGTGAGAAGGCCTCCTCAGCCCCTACTAGTTACAGTTCTATGAGCCTATGGTTCTATGATTTGTTAAAAATTCTAAACATCCATCTAGAAATGTGTCATTTCCTGTTTTGGAGAAAAACAAACACACATGTGCATATAGGATATGAACAAGAAAATCATTCAGCCCAATAAGCTAGTAAATCAATTGTTTGCATTCTAATCACAGTGCCTCTTTTGTTTTGTTTTTTACTCCAAGATTGACTGGTTTTGTCTGTTAATTATTTCTGTAAAAGGAAGTTCAACACTGTGAAAAGGAAATCAACTGGAAACCTAAGGAGAAAAAAAAACATATATATATATTGAATATGTGACTGAAATTTTAGACAAGGAATCATTGTATTTTTAACCAAACCCAGCTGACCAGGTGCTCCAGGTCTCTGACCTATGAAAAATTGTTTAGATTCCCCTCATTTATCTTGTTTGAACAGCAAAGAAAATTTAATTGAAGAGATTGCGTTGAAGAGTATCTCAGGTTATTCTTCATTAAGATGGCAAATGGTGGGTTTTTCCAACTTAAATATATAAATCAGGAAAAGTATTAAATTTGTGAGATTGGAAAGGGACAAAATGATTTTACTTTCTCATCAAAAATATTGGTGGAGGTAGGGAGCATCTTCTTCCCCCTCAGTCTAATTTTAGATGCTGGAGGAAGGAATTACATCAGTAGACCATTTCCTTAATTGTGCAAAATAGGAGAATTGGAAAATTATATGTGGTGAAATAAAAAGTTTGTTCCATGAGGATGGCTTGTAGGTGGAGTAGGTGGTCACATATATGGTATCTGTGGGGAGAGCCTTTCTATCCCCCAAAATACATGCTTGATCTATTCAAAAAAAGACTTCTTCCATCTGCTTGCTGATTAACAGGGACAAAGAAAAAAGAAGAAGTTTTTTTCCATTTTGCTTAAAATGCAAAAATCTTCAATAGACTTAAAATAATAGAGTACGGAATAAATAATCAGTTTGATTTCCTTACTTTGATAGTTCTGAGGACTACTAATATCATCAACATGGATACACATGTAAAACGATCCCCGTTCCTTCTTCTTACTCTATTTTTGACAGTGTTCTCTCACAAGTGGACCGTAAAGAATTTACTCAACATGCTGAAGTTTTCTTAGACCTTCTAACAGTTTTGTGGGTAATAATATAGCATGTGGATGGTCCATAAATTGCTGTAACTAATTGACCCGCTCATATCCTTTCTCATTATTGTTGTTATTGTTTTTATCATCATCATGAGCCTTTTTGATCATTTCACATAACTTGCATCGGTGTTTTCGTATCATACCTCTAACATCCTTTGTTCCATGCAGGATTTTGATTCTTCGGCAATACTGATATTCCTCTATTTGTGGACACATAGTGTCACCAGATTAAGATTGATACTAAATGTTATTTTGGCAGCAGTTACCAGATTGGTATCACTGAAGCACTGTACATTTTTCCAAATAGTATATGACCTGCCTTCTTTGTCATTTGCATTATAACCCCATCAAATTTTTCAACTGTGTTCATTCATTCAACAAATATTAATCTGCGCTGGATACTGGGCCTACAAAAATCAAGCAGCGTGAGTATTCCAGGAGCTCACATTTTGTTAAGAGGAAAGAAAATAAACATAATTAAGTAAAAAAAAATATTTCAAACAATATCTGAGGTAGGGAGGATGATAAGCAATTGGAGTATGAGGATTGGTTTCCTATAAGATGTACTTAAGTTGAATCTTGATGGATAGTAGGGATTTTAATACATGGAGATGAGGATGGAGGTAGTACGGCCTATAAAATGATGTGGAGATGAGAGGTGGCTTTTCAAGTATAAGAAACAAGCAAGCAAGACTCTTTGACTAGAATGATAGGTAGATGGCACACTTGGTTTGAAATCCTGCCTTAGACACTTACTAGTTATATCACCCTGGGCAAGTCACTTAACCACTTCTAGCCTCAATTTCCTCATCTATAAAATAGGGATAACAATAACATCCACATCACAAATATATTGTGAGGATAAAATGTGATAATACATGTAAAGTTCTTTTCACATATTACATTGTTATGTAAGGATTAGACATGCTAGCTAGAGTTCATGAGTAACATACAAGAAGCTTAGAAGGGTAGCCTAGAGTCAGATTATGAAGAGTTTTAAATGCCAAACTGGAGTTTTAGTAAAGAACTGAAGTGGTATTAAAGAGATTATCTACTGTTCACCAAGAATTGTTATTGCCACTCTAACATCCCAGTGTGTTAATAGCCAATTCTCTTTGTGTCCAAGAACATTTACAATAGTGGACAACAGGGTATTTAAAATCCAAGAACCATGTGAAACAGGTAAGGTTTGCTCAAGATAGAGGAAAACAATTTGATTAAAACTATTTAAGCTTATAGGCAATCATAAAATCCATTAATCAATAAATATTATGAAAACAATGTATATAAATTGAGAACAATACTAATTCTTAATTTTAAATTGAAAATATGAGACTTAGGTATTTTTGAAAGAACGATAGAAATAAGATTATCAATGAGTAGCTGTTTTTAAGACCTGATAAGGCTTCCCTTGTAGTCACCAATGGAGAATCAGTGTTCTGCTCATAAGAAGAGGAAAGGGAAAGAGACTCTCCCAGCCTTGATAATATTGTAATACAGTATGTTTCAAACGTTTTGCACTCAGATTTTTAGGAAACCCTGTATAGCAGAATTCAGTTCAGTAGAGAGATCAGAGAAAGAGAAGAATAGACTGTAGTGTGATTTTGGGAAAAGAGTGAGAAAGGTCAATGGTATCTCTCCGAATTCTGTAGTCAGTATGGTAGTTGCCATTTGTGTATAACCACCTTCTAGAATTCATAGCCAGCATGAAGATTGTTATTCAGGTAAGAATAGAGAGACTGATGGAGTGAGGTTAAAACATTTTCCTACCCAAGCGTCACTTAATCTCTTTTCTATTTGTAGAAGTAGTGGCCCATGGAGATTTGTCTCAGCAAGGAGATGAGCTACTGTAAATCCTAAAATGGATTTCAGAAATAAGTTAGGTGGCAGTAGAACTGAGAGACCCAATGGTATATAGCACAGTTTGGTTCAAGTAAAGACAAGACGGAGAGATTAAGGCATGGCAGAGAAAAGCCAAGCATAGCTGAGAAGAACTCAGAAGAAGAGTAGCATTTAACTGAAGAATATAAGAAGTAGTTAATAGGCAGCCCTCACTTCAACACAGGCTTCTTTACTTCCCATTGTTCAGCCTGCATGAGAGCAAGAGATCTTCATAACCACTGGATGATAGAAGCTTGAATGAGGAGAAAGCTCCATAAATATTGTCTGACAAATTTGACTGAAAAATCTGAGAATTTCAGTAGCCTTACCTGCATTCTGAAAGTGGCTAAAAAATAACTAGTAAAAGAGGTTTAGCCAAAGGCTTTAGGTGACCCTTACTACCTGGAATTGATCAATTGGGGTCAAAAACAATACCTGCTGTAGAGGGCTATGTGCACCAACACAAAGGAGGTGGCAGAGAAGAGCAATGCCTGGTGCAGAAAGGCAGTGAGGAACACCTGATGCAGGACAGAGACCCTGTCAGGGAGCAGGTTCACCTGAGGGCAACACTCTGATATAAATAGAGGAAATCATCATCAGTAGAGGTATAGTTGGTGTGTCTCCATGTGTTTGCTCTGGTTATTCATGTTCTCTATATGTGCCTCTTTACCAACCATGGGGTACAAATCTTCCCCATGTATAAAAGTCCCACACGTGATCTTTATGAATACTCAGTCTTCCCACTGAGTGTATATGTATTTTTGGAATAATCTGTTCAAGGTTTATTGGGAAATATTCTACTCTTTTCACTTTTTATTTTTTTTTATTTTTAATTTTTTTTTAGGCAATTGGGGCAAAAGTGGCTTGCCCAGGGTCACACAGCTAGTAAGTGTCAAGTGTTTGGTCTGAGACCAGATTTGAACTCAGATCCTCCTGACTTCAGGGCTAATGCTCTAGCCACTGTGCCACCTAGCTGCCCCTCTTACCACTTTTTAAATGCTTTTGCTATGAACTAAGTAGGCAGCTAGGTGGCAGAGTGCATAAAGTGCCAGGCCTGTAATCAGGAAGACTCCTTTTTCTAAGTTCAAATCTGGCCCCAGACACTTACTAGCTATGTGACCTTGGGCAAGTCACTTAACCCTATTTGCTTCAGTTTTCACATCTGTAAAATGAGCTAGAGGAGGTAATGACAAACTACTCCACAATTTTTGCCAAGCAAGAAAATTCCAAATACGGTCACCAAAAGACGGAAGTGACTAAAATGACTGAACAATCACAACAAATGAACTAAATGTGTCATCTGCTTAAAAAGTAAAATGCATTATTTAAATCTTGTGAACAATACTACAATTTTGTCCTGTAAAATATGTACAGCCATGGTAACATTATGCTCATCCAAGAGTGAGGGGTACCTTATTTTCAACAAGTCACATCACTAAATAGTTACTAAGAGTCTAGTATTTCCTCACCTCTACCTGTTAAAAATCTCTATTTTTCTTCAAAGCTTAACTGAAGAAAGACCTTCTGAGGACTTTTCTGGTTTCCCAAGTGGCTCATGACTCCCTCCCCAAAAATTCTTTGTCCTTATATATATCTTCAATATATATGCATTTATATTTATGTCATGTATATATGTATAATACTTGTATTTATGTATTTATGTATGCAAAGAGATGATATAGATAATACCTGGTGATGACTCTAGTAGAATATTAACTCCTTGAGGTCAGAGAGTAATCAATTTTTGTCTTTATAGCCATAGCACTTAGCACAGTTCCCTGTACTTAGTAAGCACTTGATAAATGCTTGCTGATTTATTGATTTGGGGATACTGCCTTGTGCATTGGAAATGCAAGGATCAAAAACACCTAATCCTTACCCAGAAGGACTTCTATTTAACTAACTTGTTCTAGAGTAAGATTTTTGTGACCCTGAAAACTGTGTATGACACCCCCTCCTACCCCAAAGGCACCTACATTTTCTAGGAGTAATAACTTTGCCAGTCTATTCTGATCTTTTTTTGTTGATTGTAACAGTCATTTGTTAAGCATGTGTTGCCTTGATCTCCTCTGAGGTCAGGTATAATCATTTAGGGATGAGGAGAGAGGTAAAATTCAGTGTACCAATTCTAATCATAAAGAGAACCTCTAGAAAATGCTGAATGGTTATGCTGATTTCTGAAATTCCTGAGAGATTTCAGTTCATTGTTGTCTTTAACATCACAGGTTCCTGGTTGATATTCCTTGAATGATTAAATTAATGAATTCACTTCCCCCCCCCCAAGGAAATAGTTGATTAGTCCTGTTATTGGAAAATGTATATTGGATACTTGTCCTGGTTTTGACATTATTTTCTGTGTGATTTGGCACAAGTCATTTCTGCAGCATAGGTTGGAAGGACCTCATCTGTAGAATGAAGGGGGTTACATTACCTCTAATACCCCTTTCAGAACAAAAGTTCTATGGTTTTTTGATTCTATGTTTCCCGTTCTTTTTCCCAACTGAAATCTGAGATTGTCATTGGACAGGGAAAGCACCATCTCCATCTTAGAGAAAGCAGGGTTCACAGTTCAGCATGAAGTGAAATGTTTATTTAGGATTTTCAGCTCTATTTTTTACCTAAATATGAAATCTATAGTATGCAATGAATTTTTTCTCTCATGAAATTCATAGTTGATATTGAAAGGACAATAGGATTGTGAAATAGCTAACTTGCTTTTTTTTTTCTTCCTGAAGTAGGTAGAACCAGGATTCTTTGAGTCTTGAATGCATTATGGTAAATCCTATTTCTTCAAGGGTCTTTTCAGGCAAGAGACAAATAGGACATCATTTGCACTCTGGCCAACTGTATCATAGTGTGATTATAAATGAGTAAAGATCTCTGGAACTCACTATTTAATCTGTAGAGAAGGTCCTAGTTTTTCTTTCCTCTTTTTATAATCAACAGAGAAGAATATTTCCTGCTGAGGACAGACATTTTCTTTTTTTCTTTACACATTGAAAAAATTACGCTATAGTGGCTGAGAACCATAATGCACCATATGAAGAATGTTGCAACTGCAGGTAAATTCCTTAATAGAATGTTGGAAGTCATTGTCTCAGTTTGATAAGAAGCTCAGTTTTGTGACACTCTCTAGGTTGAATAATCAGAAGCTGGATCAAAAAAAAAATTGCATGAATGAGTGTGTGTATTGGGGAGAGTTTGTGTACATTTATATGAATGTATGTGTATGTATATTATATGTGACATACATTTTGTGTGTATGTGTAAATCCATATGAACATAGTGCTGGACTTTGTGGAAAACCTGGATTTAAATTCTCCCTCATATACTTACTAGCAGTGTAACCCTGGGCAAGTCACTTGAACTTTCTCAATCTTAGTTGCCTCACCTGTAAAATGGGCATAATAATATATCTGTAACATAGGTATCTTCTACTAACATTTAAGTCATTGGGTCATTATAAGGATCAAATGATATAATATATGTGAATATGCTTTATAAACTTTAAAGAACTATATAAATGTCAATTACATCACATTACACTTACACATAAAGGCCCCATGCCGTTCAGGAAACAATTTTATATTCAATTCTGTCTAATGCTTTTGACCTATCAAGAGGGCTCACCGTTATTCTGAGAGGTATTATAGTGAGTATTCAAATGACTTGAGGTGGCTCAGTTTATATAGTGTTATTGATATTATGGGTAGTTAAGTGGCACAGTAGGTAAATCACCGGGCCTGAATCAGGAAGACTCATCTTCCATCTTGCCTCTCTGACCCTTGGTAGCTGTGTGACCCTGGGTAATTCATTTAACCCAATTTGCCTCAGTTTCCTCATCTGTAGAATGATCTGGAGAAGGAAATGGCAAACTATTCCAGTATCTTGGCCAAGAAAACCTCAAATGGGGTCATGAAGAATTGGACACAATTGAAACAACTGAACAACAGCAATTACATTGCAGCAAAACAAATTCAATTTGGGCAACTTTATGTGAGATGTGCTTGAGATATCTTCTACTAAGATCCTCTTCTCATATATTATCATGGTGTGGAAATGACCCTGGGTCTTTGCTGGCATTACCAGAAAAGTATATTTGGTCTAATAACCTGAGCCTCAGAATAGGCTAGGACTCTCTTGCCTAAGGTCTAGCTAGGTAAGATGAAAGTAGCCACCAGGAGGTTGGGAAACAGATAATTTTTTCAGGTGCAGCCAATTATGGAGACTAGAAGCATTGAGAAATTGTGGTATATGTCGGTGGGAGGAGTCCAGGTACCTAGGAGTTATTGCAGGGAGTAACTATGCGTGTGCAATCATAGATCCTTGAAATTTTGAAGTATGGCTAAAGATACACTGTCATACAGAGAGAGTGAGAGAGAGAGAGAGCAACAGACAGAGAGAGACAGAGAAATAAACAGAGACAGAGATAGAGAGAAATACAGGGAGAGGTAGAAAGTATTTAAATATATTTATGGAAATACTAAGACTCCCATTAAAGCTTTTGTTTGGGGAGCGAATGTATCTTTAGATCTTTGATTTTACTGGTATAGGGAACTGCTGGTGTAGAAACTCCTTCTACTCTCACTTTCCACTTTTTGAAATAACCAACAAATCTGTAATTTATATTCTTATAGAATTTCGTAGAGCATTGATAGGGAAAGTGTTTTGTCCACACTCATGAAATATTATATGTCAGAAGGTACACTTGAATTTATTTCTTTCTGACTCCAATGCCAACCTTCTACCCACTATACCCTGCTGTCTCTCATGACCTCTTTATGGGACTAAGTTCTGGTTATCAGAGAAAGAAAAGCTTCCTCAGTAAAGAAATCTCAAAAGAAAAGAGAAGCAAAAGCTTCTCAGTGTCAGAGCCAAGTTAAATTAAAAAAAAAAATAGAACTCCAAAGAGGTGAAGTTGTTCCTTTTAGTCAGTAAACAAACCCAAAGAAAAGAGCTTTCTAGTGTGTTGACAACATTCTAGCAGTTCATTAATTCCAGAAAAATCTCTCCTAATTTACTGATGTGTGGATTCCATTTTCAAATATCTCATTAGTTTCCCTTTATGGATTAAATGCTGATGTTCACTAGTGAAAGCCCACTGCTTCAGCTGACGGATGTAATTGGTCTGTAATAGATTTTAGCTCTTCTTCGTTGTCATTTAATCTGGCTCAAATACTTCATCAAACTGTTCTCCCTACTCTTCTGGGTGGGTAAGGGAGGGTAAAGAGTCTGTCTGCCAAGGGAAAGTCATCAAGTTTTGAGGTGTCATATCAAACATAATAGCCTCTTTAAATCTTTTGGTGTTATTTACAGATAGGACATATGTATGGAGAAATTACAGTATTTTCCTTTCATGTTTGATAGTTTAAAATTCCATAATGCAGAACTGGAATATATAACTAAGATGCATAAAGAAAGGGAGAGAGAGAGACAGAGAGGGAGGGAGGGAGGAAGAGAGAGAGAGAGTGAGAGAGAGAGAGAGAGAGAGAGAGAGAGAGAGAGAGAGAGAGAATGGAGTATGTGTTCTTAAAGCAAAAATCGAATAATTCATTGATAAACCTCCCATAGTATTTCAGAAGATGTGTAATTTTATCCCTGTGGATGGATATTCCATCCTCCAATGCCTATTGTAACCTTGTATGTACTTTACAATACAATTGTAAGTTTCTGTGGCCAATAGATGTTATTACCTGGTACCCAGATGACTCTCTCTGCGCTTAGCCAAGTTAGCTGGCTGATAATAAGATCTGTCACTAGGTCTGTACCTGAAGCTTTTCGATTTTGAAAGGACCTGCCAAATGTTATACTCTCCTGGCATAGTGTTTGAAAATCCAGGGTCACCTCCATACTGTGGACCTCAGTGGAGGACTGATGAACATCTTGTTTTAAGTCAGTGGAACTGCCTTGTTTGGGAACTGGGGTATGCTTTTGATGCATTACTCCCTGTGTCCATCACAGACACTTTCCACTCACTGTCATAGACATAACAGAGTTTTGGTGGAAGAAAAGGAAGGATCCCTTGTATTCTTCCTAGATATGTTTATAGGAATTTTCTCTTCCTCACCAGTAGGATCCTGATGGTTTCAACTTAACTAGCTGGCTTGCATTTTCACACCCTTACATAATGCTGATGCTGGGATGCACCTTAAAAAACCATCTGGTCAAATCCTCTGACGTTACTGATAAGGATGAAGGAATTAATGACTTGTTCAAGGTTTCACAGTTAGCTGGTGACAGAGCCTCATGCCCAAGTTTCTTGACTCATAGTCCTAGTACTATTTCAAATAGATTATATCTACTGCACAAAATAGAGTAGGGAAAAAAACCAGTGGATTTGGAGTGAAGAGACCATACTATGAATGCTGGTTACGTTATGTACTACCAGCGTGCCCTTGTACAAGTCATATAAACTCTTCTGTGTCTTAGTTTCCTCATAAAATAAAGTGGCTGAACTTTTGTTACAGATGATGATACACACTTCCTTCCCTTGATAGAGAAGTGATTAATTGCATTTGTAGATTGTTGTATAAAGTGCCAAATGTGGTCATTGTAATGGTTTAACTGATTTTCTTTACCTTGAGGGAGACTTCCATGGAACAATAGGTGGATATCCATAGATAATGGCAGTGTAAAACACACATATATGCACAAAATCAATCAATGTTTTTCTTAAATATAAATCTAAAAGTATAAAGTCAATTTTTAATATCTCAGGGCATGCTTTTAGGTCTGAAAGAAAAAGAAGGTCATCAGTAGTCAGTAGACAACAAATATTTATTAAGCACCTATTATGTGCCAGGCACTATGCTAAGTGCTGGTGTTATAAAGCAAGTGAAAAGACAGTCCTTGCCATCAACTAGCTCAGAACCTAATAGAGGAAGACAACATATAAAAAGGAGCCGAAAAGGAGAGCAGGGTACTCAGTGTGAAGTCAACATAAAGCCCAAAGGATTGCAGCCAGGTGGATAATGATGAGATGGCTGCCCTCCTTAAATAGAATTCTGGGAGGAGTTTGCTGATATTCAACCTCCAGCCTCTCCAATCAGAGGAAAGAAGGAGCCCTAGTGGCAGCTGGTGCTGCAGAGGTGTAAGTTTCAGAGTTGATGTGGTTTTGCCAATTGGTGAGTTTCTGGAGACTATGATGAAATCTAGAATTGCAGTGAGGTGAGAAATGATGGTAGAGTGCTTTCCGCTGAAACTCCTCTCTCTCCTAAGTTCCTCTCCGAGTTTCTTTTACTTTTGCAAAGCCTTTTTGCTTTTCTACCTGCTGCCTCAGAAGGCATAAGCTGAGAGATGGAATGGCATGAGTCAATATTTCAATTACATTATTATCATTGATGATATATTAATTGATTATTAAGTGTTGACTATATGTCAGGGACTGTGCTTATTATTGGGGATATAAATACAAGAAATCAAGATAAAAAGGAGTAGCTTGAGGATGACAAGGGTGTGATATGGATGTGTGATTCAAGACAAGATGAAAGCTCATCTATCAGAGCCTAGGGTCCTAGAGCAGAGTCCAAAATTCTGATGGGAGGGGAATAAGGAGGATGACACTAATAATAAAATTTGGAATGAATTAATAAATATAGGGGTTGGATTATACATACTCGTGTTCCTTGCTAGTCAGTTTCTATGAACTAATAACCTTTTCATTCCGAAATATGAGAAGATATTACTATCATCCCATAAAATACTTGTTTGAATCTCCTCATGAATATTTTTCTAGGTAGGATATAATAGAGAAATCAGGCACATGTAGTTCCTGATCCCTAAAGAACCCACTTCTAGTAATCTTGATATTTCACTTTCTCTGGTGGTAGATGAACTCACATTGACTTAGAATGTCTCTGATGAGTATGATTCATGTTCTCTAGGTCTGGTCTAATCTCAGTTGTGCCGAGTCAGGTAACCCTGATGACTGGGAAGGGAAGATGAATGTACCATCCATGGGGAACACCGCATTTTCCTGCAGCATCTGGCTTCCGAAATGACCTTGAAGTGTCTATGATTCCCTTGGCAATAACCAGCCTACATTTATTTATGTGTGAGGAAAAGAAGAAATATTATGCCTCCACCCCTTGGAGAAGGTATAGATGAGTCTCAAGTGGCATAATTAATTAATGTTCTTTTTTCTTTTAAAAGTCTGTGCTACAAAGTTCGAGTAGTTTTCATGAAAGCTATGTCTGTATATGTATTTGCATATATGTATGTATATATGTGCAAATATATGTGATATTTTATTTGTTGATATATTTCTTGGTTGTCAAAGTGCTGTTCCACTTATTGTCTTGCTAGTTGGGCCCCAGAGAACATCACAACCTACTTTACATGATTATGCAAATACAACTAAATATCTGAATACCTGTTCCTACTTTTTATCCTCTGTAATCTAATGTCTCCCTTGACACGATACTGTTTCAAATTATCTTCAGTGAGTAATGACTTGCATTTAGCTTTTTATATCAAACTGTCATATAGATCATTTTCAGTAATGCTTTACATAAATTAGAAGGCCTCCCCCATTGCAAGCTTACTGCCGCCAGTGGGTCTCGCCAAATTAAAAGCGCAAACAGCATGATCTGGATGCAATTTGGAAAGATCCAGTGACATATAGGGAGCTGTAGTCTCTTCATTAGTCGCAAGGAATTAAAAGCACCACTGGTCATACTCATTCAGTGAGGGTGTCTTCTCACTGTTCCTTTTATTTTTTTCTTGTTCTCTAACTTCTTTAGTAGTAGAATGATTTTGTCCCAGTAGGTGTCCCAGCGGGCAAATGCCCAGTCATTGTACTATTACTCTATCAAGCAAAAAAGCCCTTTGTTTGGCAGCTTTAGCAGACAGGCTTGAATTGTAGTGTTGAAATCAAGGATAATAACAAATGTTGGCCTCTTTAAGTGATCGTTTGCATGGGAAATGAGCTAAAAACCCAAATAAGTGTTTGGGTGGCATGGGAATAAATTGCTTATTCCTTACTACTAGTATTCTAAGCCCTACAAGGTTCCCTCTCCAATATTTTGAATAATTCTCTGTGCTTCACTCTCTCCCTGGTGAAAGCATGAATAATAATACCACTTGCTACAACATTATAACAAGACTAACAATAATAGCTATTAGTAACAACAATAAACAGTAATAATACTTAGGTTTTTCAAGGTCAGAGACTTTGTAAAGAAGGGATTTTCCTTAATAGACAAAGATTGAAACAAACTCTGTGCTTCATCTTGAGGATACGCTGAGACTTTGGAGTAAGTCTTCAGTTCATACTCATTCCATAGCTGTGTATTTGTTTGGCCTTGGGCAAGTCACTTTACCTCTTTGAGCCTCAGTTTCCTCATTCATAGAATAAGATTGTAATAAGTGGAGGCAGCTAGATGGCATACTGAATAGAGCACTTCCCCTGAAGTCAGGACGACCTGAGTTCAAATCTGGTCTCAGACCAAACGCTTGACACTTACTAGCTGTGTGACCCTGGGCAAGTCACTTAACACCAATTGCCTAAATAAATGAATAAAAGAAGGAAAAAAAATGATTGTAATAAGTGGCCTAAGGTCCCTGTAGCTCTATCAGTAAATTCATAGTTTAAAAAAAATGCTTGTCTTTCACAAAACTTCATGTTTAAAAAAAACATAGAGTGCAAATAGACAAAGGGACCATCTTAGTGAGGGAAACCATGCCACAAAAGGATTCATTGAAGGGACTGGAGTTTTTAACCCGGAGAAGAGAAGACAAAGAAGGATATGATAGCAGTCTTCCAAGCATTTAAAGTGTCACATAGGATAAGCTTTAGTCTTTTTTTCTCCTTGATCTCTTAGGACAGTACTAGGTAAAGTAGGTAGAAGTTATAGAAAGGTAAATTCGAGCTAATTGTAATGAAAACTTGTTAATAATCAGAAAAATATATCAAAATAAAATGAGTTTCCTTGGGAGGTAGTTAGCATGGCTATTAGGTTATTAAGGGAAATTAAACATAACAGGTGGTTCATACATGTGTCTTAAATTGAAATTGAGACTGTTTTGAGATATGGTAAAGGAAATTACAATTAAGGAATGGGTGGCACTAGCTGCAGTAGTTAAAAGAAGAAAGAATAAAATGTGTTTTTTAGGATTCAAAAGAAGTATCATTATTAGTAAGTATTTTTTATCCTTAATTTCTTTAATAGTGAGGAATGGATGATGTAGCATTTGTGAACTTTCAGATAAATATTAAAATTTATATTTGTATCATAGTTCTATTTGCCTATTAATCATACAATGTTGCTAAGTCCCTTCTCTGTGTTCTTTCATCAGTAAGATGGGGATAATAATAACAGCTATGAGGGGCAGCCAGGTGGTATAGTGGATAGAGAGCTGACCCTAGAGTCAGGAAGATTCATCTTCCTGAATTCAAATCTGGCTTCAGACACTTAAAAATCTCTGTGACTCTGGGCAAGTCACTTAAACCTGTTTACCTCAGTTTTCTTATCTGTAAAATGAACTGGTGAAAGAAATGGCAAACCACTCAGAATCTTTGCCAAAAAAACACAAAATGGGGGGGGCAGAGCCAAGATGGCAGCATGAAAGCAGTGAACCCTAACCCTAACCCTAAACTCCTCCAAATACCCATTAATGAAAAGGCTCTAAACAAATTCTAAATCAGCAGAACCCACAAAAACACAGAGTAAAACAAATTTCTAGCCCAAGACAGCCTGAATGGTTGATCAGAAAAGCATATCGCGCCGAATTGGTAGAGGAGCACAGTTCGACATGGGCATGCTTGCTGCAGTGAGCCTGGAGCAGGCCTCACAGGAATGAATCACAGGCAGCTGTGGCAGTTTCCAGACTCCTCAATCCAGGAATGCTGAAGACAACTTAGATGGTTAGTGGGAAAAGTCTGTTTCTGTGGTGCTGAAAGATGAGCTGAGTTAGAGATAGCTCTAGAGTTCAGAGAACAGGCACTGGGGTGGTGGCTGCATTCTGAGCTTCCAGCCCACAGACTGAGGGGGAATCAAGTGGCTGATCAGAGAGGGATTGCAGGGATCTCTTTGCCAGTGCTGAGGCAGGAATCTCTTGCTTTGCCCGTGCTTGGATCTGGGTCACAGTTCTAGGTGGCAGTCCTGGAGTGAGGAGCAGCACTGGCGAGATGGAACTTGTAGTGGCTGTGGAAGAAAATCCTCTTAGCAGTTCCAAGAGAGAAAAGAATGCTTGTGGCTGGTCACTCAAAGACCAGAGCACAGGCCAGGAAAAGAGTAAGCACCTTGACTGTTATCATACCACCTTGGAAAAACTGAAAATTTACAGGTCCCTAGAAGTATCTCTGAAAACAGCTATACAGACCCCCGAAGCCTGGAACAGTACATTCTCCACGTTGGAAGCAGACTCTTACCTTAACAAAGAGTTTAAAACTCAAGTAGTTGGCTGGGATCATGAGCAAACCTCGCAAAAATTATCTTACTTTGGTGACAAAGAAGATCAAAACATACAACCAGAAGAAGACAACAAAGTCAAAGCTCCCACATCCAAAGCCTCCAAGAAAAATATGAATCAGTTCCAGGCCTTGGAAGAGCTCAAAAGGGATTTTGAGAAGCAAGTAAGAGAAGTAGAGGAAAAACTGGGAAGAGAAATGAAAGTGATGCAAGAAAATCATGAAAAACAAGTCAACAGCTTGCTAAAGGAGACCCAAAAAAATACTGAAGAAAATAACACCTTAAAAAATAGCCTAACCCAAATGGCAAAAGAGGTCCAAAAAGCCAATGAGGAGAAGAATGCCCTAAAAAGCAAAATTGGCCAAATGGAAAAGGAAGTCCAAAAGCTTACTGAAGAAAATACTTCCTTAAAAATTAGAATAGAGCAATTGGAAGATAGTGACTTTATGAGAAATCAAGACACAGTAGAACAAATCCAAAAGAATGAAAAATTAGAAAACAATGTGAAATATCTCATTGGAAAAACAACTGACCTGGAAAATAGATCCAGGAGAGAGAATTTAAAAATTATTGGACTATCTGAAAGCCATGATCAAAAAAAGAGCCTAGACATCATCTTTCAAGAAATTATCAAGGAAAACTGCCCTGATATTTTAGAACCAGAGGGCAAAATAGAAATTGAAAGAATCCACCGATCTCCTCCTGAAAGAGATCCCCAAAGGAAAACTCCTAGGAATATTGTAGCCAAATTCCAGAGTTCCCAGGTCAAGGAGAAAATATTGCAAGCAGCCAGAAAGAAACAATTCAAGTATGGTGGAAACACAATCAGGATAACACAAGATTTAGCAGCTTCTACATTAAGGACCAGAGGCATGGAATATAATATTCTGGAGGGCAAAGGAGATAGGATTACAACCAAGAATCACCTACCCAGCAAAACTGAGTATAATCCTTCAGGGGAAAAAATGGTCATTCAGTGAAATAGAGGACTTTCAAGCATTCTTGATGAAAAGACCAGAGCTGAATAGAAAATTTGACTTTCAAATACAAGACTCAAGTGGAACATGAAGAGGTAAACAGGAAAGAGAAATCATAAGAGACTTATTAAGGCTGAACTGTTTACATTCCTGCATGGAAAGATGATATTTATAACTCATGAGACCTTTGTCAGTATTAGGGTAGTGGAGGGGAAAAATTATATGTATGTATAGATAGATAGATAGATAGATAGATGAAGATAGATAGATAGATAGATAGATAGATAGAGGGCACAGGTTGAGTTGAAGATGAAGGGGTGATATCTGGAGAATAAAATTAAGGGGTGAGAGAATTATACTAGGAGAAGGAGAAAGGGAGAGGTAGAATGGGGTACATTATCTCACAAAACAGACAAGAAAAGGTTCTTACAGTGGAGGGGAAACAGGGGAAGGTGAGAGGAAATGAGGGAATCTTATTCTCATAGGATTTGGCTTAAAGAGGGAGTAACATACACATTCAGTTGTGTATGGAAATCTGTATTACCCTACAGGAAAATAGAGGAGGAAGGGGACAAGAGAGCAGGGGGATGATAGAGAGAAGGGCAGATTGGGAAAGGGGTAATCAGAAGGAAGTGCTTCTGAGGAGGGACAGGGTCAAAAGAAAGAATAGAATAAAGGGGGGGCAGGATAGGATTAAGGGAAATAGAGTTAGTTTTTCAAAACATGTCTACTATGGAAGTGTTTTGCATAGCTGCACATGTATGGCCTGTATTGAGTTTCTTGCTTTTTCAGTGAGGGTGGGTGGGGTGGAGAGAAGGGAGAAAATTTGGAACCCAAAGTTTTAAAAACTCATGTTTAAAAAAAATGTTTCCACATGTAGCTGGGAAATAAGAAATACAGGAAATGAGGTACAGAAATATATCCTGCCCTACAGGAAAATAGAAGGGGAAAGCGATAAGGGTGGGGGGAAGATAGAAGGTAAGGCAGACTAGGGGAAGGGGTATTCAGAATGCATGCCATCTTGACACTGGGGGGAGGGGCAAGGTGGGGTAAAAAATTTGAATTCAAAATCTTGTGGAAGTAAATGTTGAAAACTAAAAATAAATAAATTTATATAAAGAAAATAAAAGAAAACACCAAATGGTATCAAAAAGAGTAGATCATGACTGAACAACAACAACAACAATAACAAATACCTCCTAGTGTTGTTTCCTTTTTTTATTTATTGTTTCATTTTCCCCAGTTAAATGTAAAAACAATTTTTAACTTTTGGTTTTAAAACTTTTAGTTTCAAATTCTCTCCCTTCCTCCCTTCCCACCACCCCTCATTAAGAAGGCAAGCAATTGCTTATAGTTTATATACAGATTATATGTGTATGTAATATAGGTTATATATGTGTATAATATAGGTTACACTTGTGTATAATATAATACGTGTGCAAAATATTTGCTTAACAGTGATGTTGTGAAAGAAGACAGAAAAACAACAAAAAATCCCTCAAGAAAAATAAAGTTAAAAAGAAAGTATGCTTCAATCTGTATTCAGAAACCATTAATTTTTTTCCTCTGGGGATGGATAGTATTTTTCATCATAAGTCTTTCAGAGTCGTCTTGGATCATTGTATTGCTGAGAATAGCTAAGTCATTTACAGCTGATATCTTAACAATATTGCTGTTACTTTGTACACAGTGCATTTTACTTTGCATCAGCCCATGTAAGTCTTTCCAAGTTTTTCTAAGAGCATCCTGCTCATCATTTCTTATAGCACAATAAGATTCCATTAAAACCACATACCACAATTTGTTCAGTCATTCTCCAATTGATGGGCATCCCCTCAATTCCCTTTTCTTTGCCCCAGAAAAGAACTGCTGTAAATATTTTTGTACATGTGAGTCATTTTCCTTTTTCTTTTTTATATCTTTTGGGATGCAGACATAGTCGTAGTATTGCTAGGTTGTGTGGTTTTGTCACCCTTTAGGCATAGTTCCAAACTGCTCTACAAAATGGTTGAATCAGTTCACAACTCCACTAACAGTGTATTAATGTCTCATTTTTTCCACATCCCTCCACCATTTGTCATTTTCCTTTTCTGTCATGTTAGTCAATCTAATAGGCATGATATAATACCCCAGAATTGTTTTAATTTTCATTTCTCCAAACAACAGTGAGTTATAGCATGTTTTTTATATGGCTATAGATAGCTTTGATTGCTTCATCTGAAAACTGTTTGTATATTTTTTTCATTCATCAATTGGGGAATGACTCTTAATTTTATAAATTTGTCTCAGTTCTCTATATGTTTGAGAAATGAGGTTTGTATCAGAGAAACTTGCTTCAAATTTTTTCACAGTTACTATTGCTAACTGTATTGCCCTCTATCCTATTTCCCCACCTGTTTATTCTATTCTCTCTCTCCTTTCACTCTGTTCTTCCTCAAAAGTATTTTGCTTCTGACTATCCCCTCCTTAAATCTGCCTTCCCTTCTATAACCCCCCCTTCTTTTATCTTGTTCCCCTCCTACATTCTTGTAGGGTAGGAAGGTGTTCCATACCCAATTGAATGACTATGTTATTTCCTTTTTGAGCCTATTCTGATGAGACTAAGTTTCACTCACTCATTCTTACCTCCCCCACATGCTCTACCACTGTAAAGGCTTTTAATGTTTCTTTTATATGAAATAATTTACCCCTATCCCACCTCCCCTTTTCCCTTTCTCCCAGTACATTCCTATCTTACTTCCTAATTTTATTTTTTTTAGATATCATCCCTTCATATTCAACTCACACCTGTGACCTCTGTCTATATAAACTCCTTCAAACTGCCCTAATAATGAGAAAAGTCTTATAAGTTACAAGTATCATCTTCCCATGTGAGAATATAAACAATTCAACCTTATAAAGTACTTTATGATTTCTCCTGACTGTTTACCTTTTTGGGGGCTTCTCTTGAGTTGTGTATTTGAAAGTCAAATTTTCTATTCAGTTCTAGTCTTTCATAAAGGATGTTTGAAAGTCCTCTGTTTCCTTGAATATCCATTTTCCCCCTAAATGATTATACTTAGTTTTGCAGGGTAGATGACTCTTGGTTGTAATCCTAGCTCCTTTGTCCTCTGGAATATCAAGGACTCTGATCCTTTTATGTAGAAGCTGCTAAATCTTTTTTTATCCTGACTGTGGCTCTACGATAATTGAATTATTTCTTTCTGGCTGCTTATAATATTTTCATCTTGACCTGGGTGCTCTGGAATTTGGCTATGATATTCTGGGAGTTTTCATTTTGGGATCTCCTTTGGGAGGTGATCAATGGATTATTTTAATTTCTATTTTACCCTCTGGTTCTAGAATATCAGGACAATTTTACTTGATAATTTCTTGAAAGATGATGTCTAGGCTCTTTTTTTGATCATGGCTATCAGGTAGTCCAAAAATTTTCAGATTATTTTTCCTGGATCTATTTTTCCAGGTCAGTTGTTTTCTAATGAGATACTTCAAATTGTCTTCTATTTTCTCATTCTTTTGCTTTTGTTTTATTTTTTCTTAATTCCTTATAAAGTCATTAGCTTCCATTTCCTCCATTCTAATTGTTAAGGCATCATTTTATTTATTTATTCAGCCCAAGGCTCCTTTTGTCATTTTTTTGTTTGTTTGTTTTTTGGCTAGGCAATGGGGTTAAGTGACTTGCCCAAGGTCACACAGCTAGTGTCAAGTGTATGGTCTGAGACTGGATTTGAACTCAGGTCCTCCTGACTCCAGGCCCAGTACTCTATCCACTGTGCCACCTAGCTTCCCCAAGGCATGTTTTCTTCTTCAGTGAATTATTATGCCTCTTTTTCTATTTGGCCTATTCTGCTTACTAAGGTATTCTTCTTATTGGCTTCTGTTTTTTACCTCTTTTACCATTTGGCCTAGTTTATTTTTTAAAGTCTTATTTTCTTCAGTATTGGTGTGTGTATGTCTCCTTTACCAAGTTGTTGACTCATTTTCATGATTTTCTTGCATCACTTTCATTCCTCTTCCTATTTTTCCCTCCGACTCTCTTACTTGATTTTCAAAATCATTTTTTGAGCTTTTCCATGGTTCCATGGCCTGAGACCAATTCATATTTTCCTTGGAGTCTTTGGATGTAGGAGCTTTGACTTTGTTATCTTCTTCTGAATGTGTGTTTTGATCTTCTTTGTCACCATAGTAACTTTTCATGGTCAGAATTTCTTTTCTGTTTGTTTGCTCATTTTCCCAGCCTATTATTGACTTTTAACTCTTTGTTCAAGTGGTGCTCTGCTTTTAGGGTAGAGGGCTGACTGTCCCAAGCTTCAGAGTTTTGTGCAGCTGTTTTCAGAGATACATGTAGAGACCTTAAGTTTTAAGTTTTTCCAACGTAATATAGTCTAAGGAGATGTGTATTTACTACTCTCCTAGCCTTTGCTCTGATCTGTGAGTGACCAAAAGCACTCTTTTCTGCCCTGGAATTGCAACAAGGGTCCTTGCTCCACTGTGGATGCAAGCTCCAGTGTGTTAGTGCTCCTCCTTGCCCTGGGACTGCCACCGAAGACTGTGACCCTGATCTGAGTATGATCAAAACAACAGAGTCCTGCCTTAGTGCTATCAAAAAGACCCCTGCAATCTTCTGACTAGTTCTTCAACTGCCTTAACATCTGTGGGCTGAGAGCTCCGGAAGTAGCTGCTGCTGCTGATTCAGTCACTCCCAAGGCCTATTCCTGGTTCAGCTGGGGCTGTGCTGGTGCAGCCTAGGCTAGATTGTGCTTCGCTCTCATCCTTTTTCAACAGGCCTTTCCTGCCTATCTTCTAAGTTGTCTTGGGCTGGAAGATGATTTCACTCCATCTTTTTGTGTGTTCTGTCACTCTAGAATTTGTTTATAGTCATTATTTAAAGGTATTTGAAGGGGTTTGGGGGAGAGCTCAGGCCAGTCCCTGCCTTTACTTGACAGTCTTGGCTCCACCTACCCCTAGGATTGTTGTAGAAACAACGTAATATTTTTAAAGCATTTTGCAAACCTCAAAGTGCTGTTTAAATGCTAGCTTATATTATTATTATCATTATCATTATTATTCTTCCTCTTTTGGATTAATTGAGTTTCTCTGTTTTATATAATGGGAATGAATTATTGATCCTTCTTTCTTTCCCCTTCATTGGAGTGATAAGGGAACATATGCACATCTACACGGAATCCTTTTCAGTGCTTCAAGGAGAGATTTCTTCCCTTTATTCCTGGGAAGACATGGTAGCCTGTTTTAAATATCGAGATTCTGGAATCTGAGGTAGTGTTTTCTAGTGGTTAGAAAGCCTTTCTCAGGGTCAGGAAAACTTAGGTTCAAAGCCGGCTCCTGACGTAACCTATCTGTTTGACTACAGCCAAGCAATTTCATCTTCCAGTGCCCCTGGCAACTCTATAAGACTAGGTGCTGTAGCAGGGGTGCCCGTCGTTACAGGGGGAGGGAGTTTCCCTAAAACATTCCTAGAAGGCATGAGTTTGCTCCTCTGCTTAAGTGCTGCCTCAAACAGCACCTGAGCCCAGGAATGTGCATGTTTGAACACAGTAAATACTATTTGATGACAGCCATGAAGAAGTGATGTTAATATTGTCTTTCTTGAAGAAGTGGTTTCCAGCAGTCTCGAGGGTTATTTTTAAAAAGCATTTGCAAATCCAACAGACTAAATGGGAAAAAAATCCATTTGTTTCATTTAAAGAGAGAGAGAGAGAACTGGTGTGTGTCTTAGCATAATTATATTAGTCTCCAAATTTGGTTGGATTCTTTTTTGTTGTTGTTTTGCATTTGAAATTGGCTTTCCCAGCAGAACGCTTTTTTAGATTGAGTGCCAGAGAATACATACTTTCTCTGAGTGGTAGTAATAGTGAAGGAGGCAGAGCTCCCATAATCAACCCTGCTTGCCTATTCTACTCTTCTCAATGCCAGTTCCTACCCTGGAGCCACCCCAACTAGAACAACAGCTAACATCCCGTTGTTGACCATAATTGAGATGAGATAACAATTCCCACTCGGCAAAAAATCCAGAAGCCCTTCTTCAGCTTCTGACATTATTTTGTCTTACATCTTGGCCAACCTTATTCCTCCATCACAGCTAAATGCTACATTCGTCTTCTGTCACAATTATACACAAAGTAATGTTTTGTGTATAGCCCCTAGCTGGAGCCTGTAAGCTGGATTTTTCAGCCAAGTTCAGAGCCAAAGCCAGAGACCTGAAACGCTGGGGACATTTGTTCAAAGAAGGAAGAGAGTTTCAATTTAGCAAATGTGTCTTTTTCAAGGATGGAATCAATTTCCCAAGGGAAGAAGGGGTTAGCCCTGGCATCTAATCTAAGTGGTCAGCATTTGAGGGATCTATAAGCAGCCAGAGAACCTCAGAAGTTATAGTTCCCTTCTGATTATTTTCTGTAATGACACATTTGATCCGCAATGCTAATTTCCCCCTTACCTTATTTTCTATCAAATTTATCTTTATTTTCTTTTATTACATATTTTGACATGTGATCCTAATCTGTCCTGTATGCTTTCCAATGTCTGTCCCATCACCTCCAAAAAACAAAAACAAAAATTACAAACTTATCAAGGGCAGGGCATTTTCATATTTAAAGAGGCAGCATAGTTGAATTTGAGCAGGGGAGGAATCAGGAACACCTGAACTCTAATCCTACCTATGACACTAACTAGTTGTATAACTATGGGTAAGTCACATGACCTGAGTCAGCCTCCATATAATGGGGGTAGTCATACCTCAATTACCTACCTGTACCCAGTGCTTAGCACAGTGGCTAAAGCACAGTTATGCTTCATAAATGCTTATTGACTTGGCTTAACCACACATGGTCACTGTGAAACTCAATGCGAGTATGATAAAACACATAAAAGAACTATATTTCAGTCATGACTGACTCTTTGTGACCCCATTTGGGTTTCCCTGGTTGCCATTTTCTTCTCTAGCTTATTTTACAGATGAAGAAACTGAGACAAACAGGGTTAAATGATTGACCCTAGGCGACATACTTAGCAAGTGTCTGAGGATGGATTTAAATTCAAGAAAAGGAGTGTTCCTGATTCCAGGCCCAGAATTCTATCTATTTCAACACCTAACTGCCCTATAAAAGAACTATGTACAGTATCAGATATTAGCTATTCTTTCAACAGGCCATTCCCCGTCATCTCCCAGACCTCAATATAACAAGCACAGTGCTATGTACTTCATAGGGGTTCATATATATGTATTAAATTGAATTGATCAGTTTTTATCTGTCCTTTTCTGGGCGATACCTGCTGGATTATTTTCCCAATCTACCAGCCTTTTTTATGAATTTATTCTTTCATCTCTACTTGTAATTGAGAAGGTCTTAAATTATAGGGCCTCTCTTTCAGGTGGTGGTTTGTTTAGCAGCATTGAATAAATAAAGTATTAATTTGGTGATATGTTAAGGACTTAGTGATGAAATTTTCCACCTCTGAGGATAAAAAAGGAGAAATGGTGGACATATGGTTTTGAAAGTGATTTATAAATCAGCGAACAATTTCTTTAAGGACTCAGCACATAAATGAATAGCAAGGCAGAGGGTCCAACACATAATTTCCATGCCTGAGTAATCTTGCTTATTTTTCATCTAAAGCACTAGCTAATAAATAAAGTGGCTATGCATACTTGTAAATGGGTGTCAAGAACTGGTAACTTGGGGGAAGGGAATGCCTTTAGTGGGAAGCTTCAGGCAGGTAGCCAGCCAGTCATCATCTGTACCTATGGGTATTCAGCTCATTGTACACTCAGAAAAATCTGCCTTGGCCTTGGCAGTTTGGAATACTGGAGCTGATTGCTTCTATTGCTGCAAACATATAGGAGTCTTTGGATGCCTCCTATAGTCTGAGATGCCATAGCAAGACACAAAAGAAAAAATAAAAAGATACAGAAGGAGAACCTGTGACTGCAATAGCAATCTTCTTGGAGGTTACGGCTTCTGTGGACCTCAGTTTCCTTATATGCAAGATAAGGCCTCTTTCAGCTTTAGAATGATGAACCTATGATATGAAACATGAGACATAGGACCATAAATCTAGAGCTAAAAAGAACCTTAGAGCTTCTTTTAGAGGCTGTCAACCTTGTTATTTTACATACAAAGAAACTGAGGTCCAGGGAGGTTGTGACCTCACCTAAGTGTCCACACAGAGAGTAATTGTCAGTCAGGATTTGAATCCAATTTTTCTAACTTCAGATTGACTATTCTTTCTGCCTTATCATACTATCTCCATTCAGTACCAGCCTGGCATTTATCTAGTTTCTATATAGTGCCACCTTATTTGCCATTTAACCTGGTAAATGGTACTTAAGGTTAAGCTTTCCTTTCATAATAAACAATCCTGCCTTGTACCTCATAGTATTTGCATTTAGGCAGCTTGGTGATGCAGTGGATAGTGCTGGGCTGGGGATCAGGAAGAGCTCAAATCCAGCCTCAAAAACATCCTAGCTGTGTAACCTTGGACAAGTCACTTAACCTCTGTTTGCCAATGGAGAAGGTAACAGCAAACAATTCCAGTATCTTTACTAAGAAAAACCCCATGGATATAGGTCCAAGGGTCACAACTATTAGGACACAACTAAAACAACTGAACAACAACCACAAAGTGTGTATGCTCCAGCCAAATCTGATTGTCTCACTCAAAGACTGAAGCTTTACTTTTCTTATAGTCTCATGGCCCTCTTCCTATGATCATACTTGGTCAAGAGTGTGCTTGAGCTTAAGTCTACGGGACCCCTTCCTTAATTTATGAAATAAAACAAACAATTCTTTAATATAGTACAATAAAAAAAGATGATTGCACATGAAACTTCAAATCTACTATGCACAATTTGCTATTCCTCTCAAATATACAACAAAATTATTGTAAATTTCTTTTTTCCCTTTTTTCTCC
This sequence comes from Phascolarctos cinereus, assembly GCF_003287225.1. Taxonomy (NCBI): domain Eukaryota; kingdom Metazoa; phylum Chordata; class Mammalia; order Diprotodontia; family Phascolarctidae; genus Phascolarctos; species Phascolarctos cinereus. The sequence continues at coordinate 127,120,002 of NW_027555625.1, forward strand.
CCTCCCCCACCCTAGAAATGGCTATGTATGCTTCTATTGATCACTTCTTTCTCTAGATGCAGATAGCATCTTTCTTCATATGTTCTTTAAAGTTAATTTGGTATTTGTAATAGAAAAAACAACATATTCACTCAAAATCATTCTTAAAACAATGTTGCATTACTGTATGCCATGTTTTCTAGGTTCTGTTCATTTAGCTCTTCATTATGTCACACAAGTCTTTCCATGTTTTTCTAAAATAGTTGAGCTCATCATTTCTTACAGCATAGTAGTATTCCAATGCAGTCATATATATGAATGCCCTTTAAAGCTGTCCAGGACAGGCTTTTATGGATTCTTTGACAAATTCAGTAGCCCAAAGTAAGAGAGAGAGAGCTGTATATAACCAAGAAATGTTGACTTACGTTAATAACAAAAAGGTTAGACAACATTTTTGACCAATCCTATCCTATATAAATAGGGTGCTATTGAAGATCAGAGAAACTGATTGAGAATCTTATTGTTTCTACTTGACCTTTGGCTCATTGTTGGCACATGACAGGAATTGTACCCCATTCCCTTTAGTAAGCCTCTCCAAATGGATAAGCTAACATGTGCTGTAGGAGCACCTGTTGCTATTAGTTCTATCTTTGGAAGAAGGTAGCAGTCTATCATTGCCTTCAGATAATCATCAATCAGCAAGTATTTATTATGCACTGTCTATATGCCAGGCACTGTGCTAAGAGCTGGTAATACAAAGAAAGGTAAATCTCTGCCCTTAAGGAACTAATATTCTGTAATAGAGACTCTTCCTAAGTCAAATCTGGACTCAGACACTTAGTAGCTGTGTGACCCTGAGCAAGTAGCTTAACTTAGTTTGCCTCAGTTTCCCCATCTGTAAAATGAGCTGGAGAAGGAAATAGCAAACCATTCCAATATCTTTGCCAAGAAAACCCCAAGTGGGGTCACAAAGAGTCAGGCACAACTGAAACTACTGAATAACAACAACAACAAAAGGTGGATAGATAGATAGATCGATCCCTATATTGAAACATATCTATATACATGGATACATTGCAATTTGAATATTTCAATATATCAGTATTATCTACATCTGCCACATATAGATAATATCAATATATTGATATATCTAAATATTTTTCTGTCTCTGTATACCTACTTGTACATATTAGATAGAAGAAAATCTTGGGGAAAAAATGCACTAGTATTAAAGGCTACTAAAAGGTCTCGTGTAGAAGGTGGGATTTGAGCTGAGTCTTAAGGAAGTCAGGGAAGCTAATAAATAGGGCTGAGGTAGCAGAACATTCCAGGCATGGGGGACAGCCAGAGAAAAGACAGGAAGCGTATCATAGAGTACATAAAGGGGAACTGGACAGTCAGGAAGGGGAAAAGTAATGAAGAGATTTAAATGCCAAATAGAGGCTTTTCTGTTTAATCCTTGAGGTAATAGGCAGCCAATGGAGTTTGAGAGGAGACAAGGTCAGCTTTAGAAAAATCCCTTTGGCAGCTGAGAAGAGTAAGAATTGGAGAGGAAGATTCTTGAGGCAAGGAGATTGATTAGAAAACTGTTGTAATACACCAGGTAAAAAGGAATGTGAGGAATGAACTAGAGCGATATATGTGGACAGAAAGGGAAAAGAAGAGCGGTGTTGTGAATCTGTATATAAGATCAAGTGCAAGAAGCAATCAGCTACTTGACTTTCACTCTTTCATTGGCACCTCTCATTATAACACTTTTTTTTTCCATATCCACAAGTACAGTTATTCCTTCCACATCGCGGGAGCTAGTGGGGCAGTGCCAACGCAATCTGGAAAATCCAAACAAAAATTTTGGCCCTCCCTATGCACCAAAGAAGAAGTCTGAATTATTATGGTATTGAAAGATAAAATATTTTAATAGTATACAGTACTAAACATATATTTTGTGCATTTCTGAGTTTCTAAACTTTTGTGTCTGCTGGCTTTCACATGTTGTCTGTGGCTTCTGCAAATCTCTCCCCAAATTTCCATTTATTATTATTTTTTTATGAGGCATTTGGGATTAAGTGACTTGCCCAGGGTGAAGTGTCAAGTATCAGAGACCGAATTTGGACTCAGGTCTTCCTGAATCCAGGACAAGTGCTCTGTCCACTGTACCACCTAGCTGCCACTATTCAATTTCTTATGCTGATCTGCGATATATCATAACAGAGATAGGAAAAGTTGCAGTGTGGAAGGGATAACTACATATTGGTGGATATAGGATCATAGATCCAGAGCTGGCTTCAGAGAGATCTCAGACACCGCCTAGTACATCTCTCTCTCTCTCTCTTTTTTTTTTTTTTACATTAGGAGATACTGAGGCCCATGAAGGTTAAGGGACTTACCAAGGTCATACAGATTGTTGTTCTTCTGTCATTTCACTCATGTCCAATTCTTTGTGACCACTTTTCGGGTTTTTTTTAGCAAAGATACTGGAGCAGTTTGCCATTTCCTTCTCCAGCTCATTTTACAGATGTGGAAACTGAGTCAAACAGGCTTAAGGGACTTCCCCAGGGCCACACAACTAGTAAGTGCCTGAGGTGAGATTTAACTTGGGAAGATGAGTCTTCCTGACTCCAGGCCCAGAATTCTGTCCACTGTTCCATCTAGCTGCCCTATGTCATACAAATAATAAGCATCAAAAAAAAAAATTTGAATCCAGGTCCTCAGACTCAAGAATCAATGCATCCTCCATATCAGTGGTGACAAACTGAAATAGAAAAGTCTATTACTGGCCTGGACTTAGAGATCACATGTCGACTTAGGAAATACATACACACACATGTAAGCATTATCTATGTTCCATTACATTTTTATGTATTTTGTTAAATATTTTTCTATTACATTTCAATCTGTTTCTACCCAAACTTAGGAGTATTACATGTGGATACCTCTACTCCCTACCATACCCAGCATACAAGCCATTTATCTGCACTGAGGACAGATGAGGGTCTCAGTCCATATCCCCCCTTGGTGACCTGCTCTTAAATTGTCATGGTATGCCACATAAGGCAAAGTACCTGGAAGGTCTCAGAACCCCCTTGAGTTGGGATCCCTTCTTGCTCTTTCTCTAGCCCTCATTTTCCCCTCATCAACTGATGCATAGTGGGACCAGTGCCAGAATGAGCAGCTTGCCATCTGCCTGCATGTCTCTCAAATATGATAAATAATGCATTGTAGTGGAAGGATTCCTAAGGTTGCTCTGACACTTGCTAGCCAAGTGACTTTGAGTGATTTTTAAAGTGTTTATTAACCATCCACTTTGTGCTAGACCCACTGTCCTAAGTTCTGAGGATGCAAAAACAGGCAAAATCATCCCTTGCCCTCAAGGTTCTCACTCTACCCCAACCTCCATGTCTTTATCATCGTCATCATCATCGTTGTCACCATCATCATCATCATCATCATCATCATCATCATCATCATCATCATCAATAACTCTCCCTTCCCCCAATTTCTTTATTACTGTAGAGGGCAGCATCATCCTCTCAGTACTTCAGGCTTGCAACCTTGGTGTCATCCTTGAATCCTCATCATGTTTCCCCACCACCCTCCCCAAAATCCAGTCTTTTTCCAATGCCTGTTGATTTCATCTTTAAAACACCTCTCCAACGCTGACACCACCCCTCTATTACCAGCCTACATCACCTCATAATTGGACTGTTACAATAGCCTCCTGGTGGGTCTACCTGCCTCAAGGCTCACCTCACTCCAGTACATCCACCATTGAGCCACTAAGGTAATTTTCCTAAAGCACAGGTCTGATGCTACCAGCACCTTCTCCCTGCTCCCCCCATCCAGTCCAATATTTTCCTATGACCTCTAGGATCAAATACAAAATATTCTGTTTGACATGCAAAGCCCTTCATAACCTAGTTCCCTCCTACCTTTCTAGGATCCTTACACCTTATCCCACATCTCCCCTTGCTCCCATCACATCTTATTCTATCCAGTGATATTGGCTTCCTGGCTGTTGAATAAGACACTAAAAAGACACTTCATCACTCAACTCTAGGCATTTTTTTCTCACTGTAGAACATGTGTGGAACACTCTCCTTTCTTGCTCCACTCACTGCCTTCCCTATCTTCCTTTAAGATCCAGCCAAAATCTCATCTTTTACAGGAAGCCTTTCCCAACTCCACAGCATTCTAGTGCCTTCTCTCCATTAGTTATTGCCTATTTATCCTGTATGTAGTTTGTTAGTACATATGTTTTTGCTTGTTGTTTCCCCTTTTAGATTGTGAGCACCTTGAGGGTAGGGGCTGTTTTTTGTCTCTTTTTGTATCCCCACTGCTTAGCACAGTGCCTAGAACCTAATAGGCAGTTAATAAACATTTATTGACTTAGTGGTTGACATACAAGATGAAAACAACTATGTACAAAATACACACACACACACACACACACACACACACAGACACAGTATTCTGGAGAAGTTAGACATAATCTTAGAGGAAAGGCACTAAAATTAGAGAGGACTGGGACTTTAGCTAAGATCTGAAGAAATCCAGAAAGAAAAGATGGGGTTGGGGAGATTGGAGGTGGAGAGTTCCAGGTGTGGAGGACAGCTTATGAAAAAATCCAGCCATGAGACAGAGTTTCAAGTATAAGGAACAGCAAGAAAACTGAGTTATTTAAGTTGTCTGGGACCTAATTTACCTCATCTGGAAAAGGGAGTAATAATATTTGAAGAACCTACTTTTCAGAGCTGTCATGAGGAAAGTATTCTGCAAACCTTGAAACACAAAAAAATGTGATACATAACCCTTATTTTCCCATCCCCTGTACACACACAGCTACAAAAGCATGTGTATATATGTGTATTATGTGTATGTGTATATATACATTATAAGCATGCACACACACATACACATATATATACATACATATACACTTAATATATAAATGCTATATATTATATATACTATGTATATACTTTATATATAGTAAGCATATACTTACTATATGTGTGCTATATGTATATATTACTATATGTGTATATATATATATATATATTATATATATTTACTATATAAATGTTAAATACAATATATGCACACATATATACATACTATATATACTTACTATGTATATATTTTATATATGTAGTAAGTACATGTACTAACTATATATTTGTGTATATGTGTATATACCTACGTATTTCTATCTATATTTAGTGGAACTTTTTGAACTGTGTGATATGGGCTCTTCTTCCACCTGCTTATTTCTCCACTGCTGACAATAAAAGAAATTCTTCACAGTTTGGAGAAAAATTTTCACCAGGAGAACATCACATATTTTACATATCAATTAATGAAACCTTACAGTACTGCAGTTATGAATTCTCTGTGATCTTATGACTTATAAGTTGTCAGGCTCCATATAGTGTCCCAGAAGCCCAGCAATATACTCAAAATGCTAAGCAGGATGGCACATTTTGAAGCCATTTGGTGTGATGATCGAGACAATATCCACCCCGACTTCAAAGGCACACACAGATAAAGTGCTTTTGTAAGCTGTGATCAGAATTAGAATTTTGTTGAACATCGTTTCTCTGGTTAGCTCTTCTCTAGAGAGTGAGAACTCTTGTTTTGTTCATAACGAGTAAGCCACAAATGAAGAGGTGAGTATGCATAGTCTCAAATCACATCTCTATAGCAAGGTTTGAGTGCTGAGGTATGGACATGTTTCCACATGTGGGCATCACAGGGATGTACACACACACACACACACACACACACACACACACACACACACATCTCTAAAGTGAATTCGATCAATATATGTTATCTCCTTTGAAGAATAGTAATATTGACTTATATGCAGAAATTTACCCAAATTAGCATAGAAGACATTTACAAGGAAGAAATGCAATATAGAGTGGAATACTAGAAACAACAGTACTCTTGAATTTTAACTCTGTTATTTACTCCGTTTGACAGAGTTCATTTCACCCATCTGTGACTCAGTTTTCCATATGATAAAATGTGGGAGTATTGCTAGATAATCCTAAGGGTCCATTTATACTCTAAAATCCTTTGAGATCAACTGTGTAAAGTGTTTTCCAAAATGTAGAATTCTATACAAATCCCTATTATTATCACTGTTATCATTGATCCAGCTTTTTTAAAGGGAAGTTAAGAAAAGCATGCTGCCTTCTTGATGAAAGTTTAAAAAAGTCTTAAAAATGATTAGTCAGAAGGTCCAAACAGAGAGATGGCAAATGACAAAAACAAACTTTGCCCAGTTGGCAGCTTTGACCAGGGTATGGCAGCAGCTGTCACAGATTGCCAATGTCTGAATTAGGATATCAGAATGAATTGTGAAGCAAAACAAAACAAAACAAAACACCCTCAGCAATCCCCAGTTTCCAAACTGCACCCACCTCCCAACCCATCCAAGTTAGTGCTCTCATTTTGGAGTCAGGTGATCAGAGTTAAAATTCTGACAACATCTTACCATCTTTGTTCTACCTTAGGCAAGCCATTTCTCCTTTCTAGGTCTCAAGTTCTGTTAAAACCTGTTTTTAAAAAATGAAAGAGGGGGCAACTAGGTGGCACAGTGGATAAAGCACCCGCCCTAATGTCAGGAGGATCTGAGTTCAAATGTGGCCTCAAACCAAACACTTGACACTTACTAGCTGTGTGACCCTGGGCAAGTCACTTAACCTCAATTGCCTAAAAAAAAAATGAAAGAGAAATAAAGGATATGAATTGGATGCTTGCTAAGGTCTCTTGCAGTTCTGTATCTAGTGATCCTAATTACATCTTCTCATATGCTACAACCATTTGCATTTTCTCCAACCCCCACTCCAGATTCTAAGCTTCCCGATGGTAGGAACAAAGTTCTATTCATTTCTGCCCCCCATAGGAGAATATAAATACTTTAAGTATTATGTGCTCAGTAACTCTTTATTAATAGCAACTACCATTTTATAATATATTGCACTTAATCTCTCATCTGTAAAATGGGGATATCACAGGATGGTTGTGAGGATCTGATGACAGAACATATGTAATATTCTTAGCAAACTATAAAATGCCATCAAAATGACAGTCCCTGCTACTTACTCTTATCCCATTAGTTAACTCATTTGATCCTTAAAACAATTGCCATATCCATTTTATTCATGATGATATTGATGGCTTGCCCAGTGTCACAAGTGTCTGATGGGATTCAAATGCGCATTTTCTTGACTTCAGGTTTAAATCCCTTACCAATATGTCCCTATGGAATTGCATAGCACTGGTGGAAGATCACCTGTCCAGGGTTACACACTACAGATATTTGAAGAAGGGAGAAATCATTGTCTACTCAAATAATCAGCAGGGGAGTAAACCATATTTGGTGTGCTTTGTTTTTAACCAGACGTGTGATGGGGAGCTTCTTATAACCAGTCTCTAACACACTATCAAGCAACCAAGTGACATAAGAATACAAGTGTTTGCTCCCTCTTCAGATCACATTGTACTTACTTCTCTATGTGCATGCAGTAAAATATAAAGTCCTTGTAAGCAGGGAATGTTTCATTTCAATCTCTATATTTATAGCACCTAATATGATGCCTCTCACATAGTAAGTACATAATAAATGTTTGTTGAATTGACTTGATTCGTTATTGGCATCTGAACTACAAAGTGATAAGATAATAATTAACATTTCTATATTATTTTAGGATACTTTAACAGAGCTTTTCCCCCACAACAACCCTGTGAAGTTCCTTGGAAAAGTACTATCAGTTCCATTTTACAGATAAGAAAGTAGAGGCAGGAAGTAATTGAATGACTTGCCCAAGGTCACACAGCCAGTGAGTGACAGTGCCGGATCTTGAATCCAACACAGCCAAATTCAATGTCATTGCCACTTCACCACTGCACTTGGAATCAGATTCTGTAGGTTCTTCAGGGAGAATGTACCCTTCACAGGCAGAGAAGACATCCCCTGCCACCTCAGTAAATGGTTTCATGAATTGCTATAGCAAAATGATAACAATAATAATTATTATTATCACTATTGGGACCATCCTTCTGGTAATGAATGTCTATGTACCTAGGCTATTTCTTAGGCATTAGGCACATGGTTCATTGTCAAGCCTATATGCAAAACCTTTCCAATATAACAGAACCTGTCACTGCTTGCCTTTGGCCCACACAGCTTTGCAGAAGGCAAAATAACCCCTTCATCACAATAAGACATAAATGTTGGACATTCATAAAACACATTTGTTATACAGGGATGGTTTCTTTCTCATTTACTTTCTTCCATGTGAGTTTAACAAAGCAAATTGTGCACCTTTCCCCCCTATGTCTCAAAGTATTTACTCCAAAAAAACAGGACAGCTCTTAGTACAACCTCTTGAAAAGCTTCTTAATTTAGTCCCATTTGACTTTTATCACGGAGGTATGAAGTAAATTAGCCAAGAAATATGGGAAGCAGAGATAATTTTAAAACTAAAGGATGCCTTACTCCATCTCTGAATGGAATCAGACTAGACGACCAAACTTTTCCCAGAATCAGATGAAGAGAAAAATGTGTCTAGTGCCAATGGACCTCCCAGAATGTTACAGAGATAAAAATATGTGGCAGGGAAGCCCACCAAATCCTCACATAAAGAAATCAACAGTGTCTGCATTATCTTGGACAAACACTATCGTTCTTAGCTCTTGCTTCCAGCTGTTTCAATGTTCTCTTAGGGAAATATGAGGAATGTTGACCTTAATTTTGTCTTATAAATAATGGATTTAAGCAAAGAAGTATGTGTATCCTTTCTCTTCCTGTCTCTCTCTCTTGCTCATCAACCTCTTCTAGGATTGCTTTTCTGCTCCACTATTGTTACTCCATTTGGGTCATTGGAAGGCCCAGAAAGTTTGCATCTTAAAAACTAACTCGTGATCTTACTGTTATGTTGTTCAGAATGACTTCTGGGGAAAAATGACTCCCCATCTAATTCACTTTTTTTCCCAATCTCACCTTCCATTCTAAAGTCAGGATATGAAATTAATACAAAAAGAATGTCCATAGAGTTTCCAAAGGAGCCCTTGGGATACCCCACCAACTTGCCATCTGGATCAGCAATCTGATAAAGAGTGATTGATGCTACAGGATTAGGCAGGTCATGGAAAACCCTATGACCTAAATGTAGGAAAGGAGCTAGGAGTCACCTAGACCACCATATGGGCAAACACACTTCAGTGATGCCATCCAGGCCACAAGCCCCTCTAAGCATAGACAGTGTCTGTTTTTCAACTGAGTTAGTTCCAAAGAGACAAGGAAACAATATTGGAGTTTACTAGTCCAAGAAAGTTATAAAAGTACATTTCTAAGATGGATCTCAGAGATCAGACTAACCTTTACATCCAGACCAAGGTAAGAAATGGTTCTATTGTACTCAGTCTGCCATGATGGGACTCCCTCTAAAATATAATTTTCCATTCTGGGAGCCACATTTCAGAAAACATTATCGACCAAGATATTACCCAGAGGATGGTGACTGAGAGGATGAGAGGATTGTAAGCCCTGCCATAGAAGGATCATGGAAAATGTTTAAACTTGGAAAAGAAGAGTTGGCACGTCATGGAAGAATTTTATTCACAATTTGAAGGACTTTTATGTATAGAAGGATTAGACTTGTTTTACTTGGACCTGGAAAGAAAACAAAGCACAATTTTCAAAGAAGAGCATTTGGGCTTGTAATAAAGAAAAACTTCCTCACAATGGAATAGGTCTCCTCACTAGGTATTGGGTCATCCTGCACTGATGAGGTTGATATGTGATTGGGGATTCCTAATTCAGTTACAGATTGGACTTGGATAACCTCTGAGGCCCCTTCCATCTCTGAG